>NC_132985.1:1700000-2028125 GCF_047496725.1 Anoplolepis gracilipes
AATATGATAGAAGACCATTAAATGTTCGTCTTGTCAAATTGATCGAAGTTTATTTCAGCACTCGTGACTAACGTGGCAATCTACTTTTCTATTTTTCGTCGTTTACTCAAGAAAGAAAAGAGAGAGAGAGAGAGAGAGAGAGAGAGAGAGAGAGAGAGAGAGAGAGAGAAAGAGAGAGAGATAGAGTTATTCAGTTATCGAGTTGCATCGGGAATACGCGGCACTTAGGGAAACGGCGCCTTCGAGATCCACGGAGAGGAAGGTAAGTGACATTTCGATGAGACATTTACATGGAAAGTATCTTTTATACAACGTGTGTGCACTCGCTATTTACAACCATCATTCGTAGCAATAAAAAGTCGAAATGGCACGGTTGTTGATCAATAATACATTGCGCGAGAAAGATATCGTTGTACAGTTGTACAGTTACATATAACAAAATATAAGGTGTTCACAATAAACCACCGATATGCGAACGATCGTCATGTAACGTGTTCGCTAAATCTATTTGCTTAAAATATTTCTTTCTTTCTACGGGTATTAAAAAAATATGTAGTGTCTTTTTTTTCACATATCTGCGCTTCATGAGATATCTTTGCCTTATGATTAACCGTTAAAAATTAAAATTAAAAAGTATAATTATAAAAATCGACATATTTCATTCACATATCAAATTAGATATGATATATAATTTTTATCGAAATTATTAAATTATAGATGATATTGGGATAAGAACAAATTAAAATAAAAAAGTCATTAGAGTCAAATCTAATTAGCGCCTTGCTTTCTTCGAAATTAATTAAAGGTTAATCAAACAAATACAAATATGATTGAAAGGTTCTAGTTCCGACGCTTTTAGTAAAATCTACAAGAGAGACTGCGTCAATGTTATCACACGATACGTTAACGGATTCACTATATCATTATTATCGGCGATCGCTATTGCTGTTGTTGCGATTGCTGTTGCTGTTGTGTGGAATTACTAATAGTCTCCATTTTCTGCTCGTTCTCCTCATTCGGTGAATCTTGCTTCCTCTTCTCCTCGTCGGTATCCTTCGTCGGCGGCGTCAACAATGCATTCAGCAAACCTTGCATTATCAGTATCATTAACGTAATTTATACGCAAAATATGTTACAGCCCGATTCATTATGACTTAATTATTAAAATCAGTTTACTCACCAATGTTCTCTCCTTTTAACGAAGCTCCTAACAAAAAGAAATTTCGATTAAAACACTGTCATCACGGATCGAGATTTTCGCTGGAAAAGAATTTGCATACAAAAATTTAATTAGCTAAAAATAGAGATATCTTTCGCTTATCACTCTAGCAGAAAAAGAGCCGCAATTTCATGCGTATAAAAAATCGTCCATTACTCACTGTCGCGATATTTATTTAACTGCTGATACACTTGCTTCATCCGTTCGATGTTGATGCGTGAGCTTTTACTGTGATTCACCATCGGCAGCGAGTACTCTTTACCGATGACACATTTGGCGGCATGTTGTATGCTGAGCGGTGCATTCCATGGTTCGTGGATATATCGGGTCGGAAAATTCTTCAGCACCGGCAGATAGCGTCTGATCGTGCAACAATACAAGGTGGCATCAATTTTATCGAGGGAGATGGTAACCCCTCTCTCCACGTGCGTGTAAAATTATTTACAGAAAAATTAATGGCAGAAGAAAATGCGAATAATTTACTTTCTTTGCACTTTTCGTGCTCTCGTAAAATATCGAATAATAACGTTATTTCGTAAAAGCATTAATAATCTGATAATCGGATGTTGTCGACGCCGACGATTTGCCACGATTAAACTTTAATGGAACTAAGCTATTTAACGTTCCATCTATTTTGCGGCTAAATTCTGTATCTCATACGGATTCACGCTCGATGCGTTAGAAATTAAGATCAATCAAGATTAAAATTTCCATTAGTCGTGTGAACGTTAATTACTGCTCCGATATCATCGTACATACACGCGATTGTTACTGTAAATTCAACGATGAACATAAGAGATACATAAACATGCTCGTCGTTTCTTTTTTTTCTTTTTTTTTTTTTGAAATTGCTCGACATTCGCGTTTCTTATTTTAAGAAGAATGTTTAAAAATATTTTATAATTTTAATCGCGGGATTTATTCACCTGATATAATCGCCGTTCGGATCTGCCTTCCTGCCAAATCGCACGGGACAGTAGCAGTGGAAAAACTGTTGGAAGAACGAGCTACACGACAACCACATCCACATGCCGGCATTGACAGACCAATCGGCGTCCAAGAGCAACTCATCAAACACCTTAAATTAGATCAAATTGAATATAAAATAATTGAAAGTTACCGCAACTATCAGACACATAAACATTTTACTATTATGTAATATTAATAATCTATCATAATTAAATAGCTTTTTCATTAAATTCATCAAGTATAGTATTCGGCAAATAAACCATGACTTATTTGTATCGCATTTAAGCGGCTAATTTATTTATTTATCTTTTTATTAAATTCGGGAATATATATTATGAGAAATTCACAATGACGTTACAAAGAAGCTCAGATTAATAATAAGAGCAAAATGATAAAATGGATAAAACGAACGTCGCAAGAGGCGATCGAAATGCCAGACACAACGTGACATTTTACCTTCATTCCTTCCTCCCATGAGATCCAAAGGTCGCCTCTGGTCAAGAAGCAAGCAACCGCATGTCTGGCCAGATGATGTATCCAGCCCTCCTCACGCAGTTGAGTCATGATCGCGTCAATCCATGGAAATCCTGTCTGACCCTGGCGTGAAAAAAACATTTTTTACTTTGGCCATAAAGCCTCTGAAATCGTGCGTGGCAATTTTTCTCTTCTCGAATAAGAAAGTCTATAAAATACATTAATACAAGATGACTTTTTTTTTGGAAGATTTTTTTTTTTTTTAGTTGATTGCGTTGAGGGGAAAATATTCGTTATTTGTATTGCCTGAGAAAAATCGCAACGGGATGGAGTCTCGCGCAGATGATGCAGTTTTTATTTGTGATCGCGTTCAGTATATTCACTCACATTCGCCCACTTTGCGAGCGCCTCGACGTTCTTATCCCACGGTATCTGCACGCAAATCGGGTTACCCTGCATACGGTCGAAATTGGGGTTCTTTGTCGCGGCACAGTAAAAGAATTCGCGCCAGAGTAACTGTCCGTGCAATGACAGCGGCGGCACCGCTTTCTTTATCTGAAATGGTATCATTGACATTGATTCGGAATCGGAAAAATTTTGTTTCCCAATATAAAAACTGGAATACGCAATATCGTTCGATAAAAGCAACTATGCCCGTTTTAAAAATGAGAAACGGGAGTCGCAGGAATCGATAAAAATTAACTTGTAATATTAGCTAATTTTAAGAAACTTTCGTAGAAATAAAATCTCGCATTGTAATTAATTTCCTTTTTAATTATATTACCAAAGAGAGAGAAAAGAAGAGAAGAAAAGACTCTCCCGAGGAACAATCATATATTTCGCGATGCGCTCGATGTCGCATATCAATGCATCGCAAGCGTGTTATCAGCGACTTACAGCGGTCAGATTATGGTCATCTTGTAATACCTTCTTGTACAGATCGGTGAGTTGGTAGTAAAAGAGCCGCGTGCTAAGACACCCGAATCGCAGATAGGGCGAGAGTCCGGTTTGACTCGGCAGCAAAGATTGGGGTGTCATTTTAGGCCTGCCAAAACTCGCCACCCATGCCTTCCTCTCGAGATGACGCTCGAGCCGCGCCAGGGCCTCGTTCTCGCCGCCAACCCACACGGGAGGTAGCAAGCCCTCCGTATCAAAACCTGTAATCACCAAGGAACAATCAGGGAATACAAAGGGTTGTATAAAAATGAGTTGGTTGATACGATTTACGCATCGTTTACCAGATCAAAATGTACCTATAGCAAAATTAACATTTATTATTTAATTAAATCACAACCATTAATTTTTAATTTCAGAGTGAAAAAGAGACGGATTTTTTGTCCATTTTTAATTAAAGTTTTAAAGTTTTGTTAGTTTCTTTTTAACATAAGTGATAATCGAATCTAGAAATTATTTAAAGTAAAAATAAAATTCTGTTATTTATGTTGGTGTCCAAAAGCTTATTAAACAAGAAATATTATATTTTATCGTCAATCGTTTAGAAATCAAGGCGAATAGTGTCACGATATTTTTATTAAGCGAAAGTCGCCTCAAAATGACCCAAGAAAAAGTCTGTTACGTGAGATTAAGATTGTGGATATATCTGACATTCTGTATACAGAGTAACGTTAAGGCAAAGATCTTATTTTTTTTCTCCGTTTCTTCAACATTGTGAAGAATCGCAGGAAAACAACTGGAAGCCTTTTGAGGCTTTATGCGTTGACATTTGATAACAATGAGGGAGAAAAAAGGGAGAAAATGGCAGAACAAATGAGCGACATTTAAAAGTGAGGATAACACAGGGACAATACTGGCTATACGTCAACGATAATAAGCTGTTGCATAATGTCGGAAAAAACTTGTTGGAAGATGTTGGTGACATTTGATAATAAAAACAATCAGCTGAAATAATTAATAATCGATAAAATTTCTTTTCGCGTTATTCGCGGAATTAGCCGTGAAAAATAATGCGAAATATAACAGGGCGGATTGTAACAGGGCGCTATCGATGCGGAATGAATTCACGTTACACGAGATAACACCTGATTGTTCCCTTACACACGGCGCGCATTAATATTGCAGCGGCTAATCTGCCGCGAGTGAATTTTCCATGACAAGTGCGATAAACTCGTGTTAATCCATATACAGCTGCCTAGCCCGGAATATCCTATTCGAAATGCATATTGCACATTATTGCCTAATTACAGCTGAAACAATGGTCAAGTATTTTGATTCGACATCCTCCGCGCTTCTCATTTTAATTAGAGCCAATGATATTCGAGATACTCGAGTTATAACTGATTAATTTGAAACTGACGCCTTTTCAAGTCATTTTACTTTATTCTTAAGAATAATTGTGACATTTCAAATCTCTCTTTGTAACCCGCAATTAACGATGAATTATCATTTTAATGAGTTATGTTACATTAGCGAAACAAATTAATTCTGGAATTAAGACTCTAGCATTAATTAATGTTTCTTTGGACATGTAGATCTTTTCTCACCGAGTTCCTCGAGGGTGGGCACGCCGTAATGGTCGTCGTGATCGTCCTTGAGAGGAGTATAGGCACTACCGATGCAAGCTGCGGTCACCGTTGGTACTGGCGGTTCCGGTGAATCCATGTCGGCGACGACGTTTTGAAATTGATGGTAGGTCAACGGTGGTTTCCCATTGTTTCTCTCTATAATTCTGAAATGAGTGGCGGAGAGGGGAGGCTCAGCCGCGAAATAATACTTGAGGACAACGATAAAATATGTATAATCTTAGATATACATATGTGCTGAAAAAATTTTTTAGTAATATGAAAGAAAATGAATTGCAGGATATAATTCTTAAATTAGATTTTAATTTCAATTTTTTGGCTGATTGCTCTAATATCGCGTTTTTCTATTATTAATTTCTATTATTAAACTATTATTAATTATTAATATATTATTTTATAAATAATATTAATAAAATAATTTAATAATTATTCATCTTGTTAATCCTCATCCTCATGTAATTAGTCCCGATATGGACAGATATTTTCGGACTCACTCGTCTAGCTTGTAGAGAGTGTGCGAGACCTTCTGGACCACCGAGATACCAAGTTCTTTACAGAGTGCCGAGATGTTGTGATCTCGCACGCGACCGAACGGTTCCGGATCCTCTTCGAAAGTCAGATTTGTCGTGCCCCACTCCTTGAAGAGCTTAGGGAGCGCATCAGCCGGTTGGCCACGGATCACAAACAGACGGGAATTCAGCTTCCTTAGGGAACAGTCTAGATCCTCCAGGCATTGCAACAGAAACCTGCATCGGATAAATGTCGCATAACAGATTGACATGCTCAAATGCAGATAATGCAACTGATATGATGAGCGTAATTTTACAAAAATAGAGATAGTGTTACAATTTTCGACGAATTATTTTTTTATTTCAACGGATTATTTTTTTTATTAACTTCATAAAGAAAGAATATCGAAAAACTGTCGCTGAAGAACAAGAACAAGATCAATATTTTATAAAATTGTCCGCGCGACAATTAAAATTTGGCGTCTACATATGTCGAGATGTCATAAAAACGTAACATAAATGTGTCTCGCTGTTGTTGATTTATTTTTGGCCAATGCCGTCGCTAATGTCCTCTTTGTCGACTCAGTGATTCAGTAGGATTATCGACAGCATCTAATCGTACGATCGCTTAGGAAACGGTTACATAACGCTTAATCAACATGACAAATGATGGACGATGAGAGTTGTGCTTGAACGTTCGTTGCAGTAATGCAACAAGATTGTACGATGCAACCAAGATCTACTGCGCCGTTTGTGTTCGACACAACCTCGACTGTTGTCATTATCGACCAATTAAAGAGTCGTTACTTTCGATGGTCATAATGTTATATCCGTTTAAATTGAAAGAAGAATAGAAAGGATAGAAAGGAATTCTTATCATTGATATAATCATTTGCGCGACGTCAATTATTTAATATTTTTCCCCCATTTAATTTAATAAAGAATTAAATAAAGAAATAAATTAAAATAAATATCTAAATTTTTCTTCATGTCATCGATATTTATTCGCAATTTTTATTCGAAATCAAGAATAAAACAAATCGACATAGAAAAATTTGTATCCATTATGTGAGCTTCAAAATAATATAATACTCGGTTGATGTCGCGTTATTTTCTATCTTCGCAGAAGTAATTGTATCGATTTCGCAAAATATATTGGCGGTCGCTTACCTCCATTTATTGATGCCGACGTTGGTGCTTCCGGCGAACCAGGGGTCCAGCACGAAGACACACCGGAAAGTGGACGCCCCCGCGAGACCCTCCCTCAACGAAGGGTTATCGTGCAACCGGAGTCCTTTACGAAACCAATGAACCGTATGCTTCCTGCCGTCACCTCGGACACCCGATGTCACCCCCTGGTTCATTTCGTTGTTAGTACTTCCCGTCATCTTTCCTCAGCGCACCCTTCGAGAAGAAGATTCTTAATTAGTTTACTCAACGCAATGGAAAAATTCCATTAGTGTTCCATTCACGGTGAATTATTGCGGTAAAATGACGGATGTTTGTACAGGGTGTTTTAGGAGTCGCATGCGAATTTTTTCAGATATTTACAATTTACACATTCTTGTCACGCATTTATTTTCTTTTTAACTTCAACACTCGATTACTTAAAATTCCCTTAAAAATGGTCCCTTCCGTAATTAATTGCAATTCTAAATAGAGTTTTATTAAATAAAAATTAGTTATATTTCCGAGATTTCATCTCCATTGCATGTAATATATATAAGAAAAATTTTCAAAGACGTATCTCTAGGGAACTTGAAATTTAAAAAGCGAATTCGCAAGATTCCCTCTCGATTGCGGCAGACCAGTGCGAAAAGCGCATATCTTGAATTCCCTCGCGTTATCAACATTTCGAAAAGAGTCTGACGCGACGATGCTCTCTCCAAGCCCAAAGAAAAGTACGGGCGAATCAATCCCCATGGGAGCCCTTACAACTGTACCTTCAGTCGTTCCTCGTCTGTAACGCGCGTTAAAGGGTCCGTCTTCCCTTTCGTTGCTAAGCCGGGAAAATAAGAGTCGGCTCGACCTTGCGGCCAACAGCTTCTTGCTCGATTCTCACTACGCGTTGTGCGGAAAATTCGATTTCCTCGTATGTCGTCGGATCTACTCCCGTGGAACATCCTCGAAGAAGCGACGTTTTGATCGCCCTACTCCGATTCGCCATCCGCAGGGACGAGAACGATTATTAGAACTTTGAAAAGATCATTTCCTTTCGATTTGTATCAAAGAAATTTCTATATTTTCTCGTCGATTTTCACGCCACTATAATCGACCTGTAGCTAAAACTATCGAAATACACGAATTTCCAATTATTATTCATTATATGCAAAATTTTGATATATTTTTCTTATATTTGTATAATAATGCTTTTGTTTCTCTTCTGTCACAATCAGATTAAGAGACGTTGTCTTTCCGAACAATCGACGATAACTAAATTTCTCGTCAGAACGAGCGAAGAAATACGAATCTATTTTCGTAATAACGCGATCGATTAGGAACTTTTCATCACTTATTGGAAGAAATTTTGATAACCCAATTTTCCAACAAATCCTTGTCACATTCTACTTTTGTATTCGTGGCACACAATTTTGCACTCTACGCGCTATCACGAAACTATCGCAACAATAGTGCGGTTTTGTCGCGGCGCAATGATTCATGCGATGTCGTGAACTTTATTGTTGGCGAAATTAGCATATCCATTGTACGCGAGCGTTACTTCGAGATCAAAATTTACTTAAGACACGTAAAATTTGATTTCTCAAAAATAAAAAATCTGGCTCCTTTATGTTAAACGTGCAAAAAGCAACGGGAGACGGAGAAATATATTTATAATACAATCGTCGATTTGAGAAATCAATTTCACGGAAATGAATTCCTTTCGATCTATTTGGCCTTCGTGAAGACATAAAATGTTACATTTTGCAATTGCATTTTCTCTTTTTCTCTAGATAAAGTCGATTTATTATTACACAGATAGGAGATTATTCTTTCGCAAGGCAAATGTAATCAGCCGTTACTTCCGGTTTCGAGAAAAATCTCTGGCTGCGCGATCGCCGTATCTCGCGAGATCGAACATATATAGGAAACAAAATCTCAGACGGGACCACCTCCCGCGACACACGGTGGTCGTGGTTGATTTCCCTGGCAACCAAAGAGATAGAGCGACACAGATGCATTAATTTTATCCAGCAGGCACGTTTATATTCGCTGTGTCAGTAGCGTAACTAAGTAGCGGGTCGACAAGAATAGAAATGTACTCTCTGTAAACGAAACCTAACTTTATCTGTCTAGTAATATATATCTCTCTCTTAATCTTCGAAAAAAAAATTTATATTCTCTTTAGTAAAGATTTCAACATATTTTTATTTCGTTGTTAATCGTTAATTATGATCAATGTCAGCAACTGTAGAAAAAGAAAGGGAGATAAAGAGGTAAAGATAAAACAATTTATTATTCCTAGGCAAACGCCGTCAGTGGAGCAAGATAATCGAGATCGATCCTTTGAAGTTATCCCGCTGACGGAGGACGGGGAAGGGCGGGGGAGAGGGGTGACCTGAATGTTGAGGTACGCTACTGTACTGCATCCCCGTTGCGAGCTCCGTGTGTGTCTCTCGTTTTCCAGCAACGGCAGCGAAACCGCTCGAGAGATTAGCCCTCAGACGTACGAGGGCTATCTTTTGGCGCGTTATTCATGAGCCAGGGGGATCAACGCGCATTTTGCAGTAATTTATTGCGGAATTCATTCCGTCTGTGATACACACACTTACACATACACGTAGACCCCAAAAGGACCCATATACACACACACGGGGTGCACAGATATCGACGTGCATCGATAGTGTTTTTGCGGTTTTGTCTTTAACAAATTGCAGAGGAGGAGAATGAATTTAATTTACGCAAATTTTTCATTTGTTTTTCTAATGCAAACTTGCCGGGAAATAGTAAATGTGACCCGACGCGTCTGTCTCGTTTCGTCTGTATCTACTGGTCGACCGAAATGCAAGTCCGCTCCACGATCGATCTGTTATGCAAATACCTTACTAGAAATTTTACTATGGCATTATTGTACGGACCGACACGTTACAAATAATTCGACTTTTACCCTGTTATATTATCACCGATTATGAAATACGTCGACGTCCCGACTCGTCCATCTTAACTCTCCTTAAAGTCCGATATTGTAGTATAGCTACACGTTTCACCACGGGGCAATATAATCGAAATTTATCGTTCCATGATGGAATTATCTTCTTGTTCTTCCGACAACTTCCCCTGAGAAACTTCTAGCAATAAAACCGATACGCCAACGCGATCGTCGTTCGTGTTTGCAGATGGTACGATCCCCCTGGTTCACGCAGGATCGCAGTAGTTTCCCGAGGAAATTTATTTTCGACGAGAAGCCATAGAGAAGGGAAACTTTAATCCCGACGCACATACGATTAGAATGCAGGAGACTAGTTTCACGATTGCATCGCAGGATTAGCTTCAATTCTCCAAGAGGCAAAGATTCTCGCCAAAAGAGCACCCTGCGTTTGAAATATTTGTGTACGTTGTAAGTAAAATAAACTCAGGTTAAAACATCGAATTTTAAGAGAGAAGAATCTTGGAATATATTCCGCTGCGAGGAAATGAATTTTATCGTTGCACTTGTGCCATTGCATCGCGTTAATTATTCACGTAATCCAGACCCGGCAAAAATAACAAAGAGGTCTTTTTTTTTTTTTTAATAATATTCTCAATGGCTAAAACGCATTTTCACGATAAGCATGCAACTTTCTAGAACTGAAAAAGTTGGTTACATATTCAACATGGCGAATTAACACTCGCGACATATAAAAAAGTGAATTCATATAAATAAGGAAAAAATACGCGACATTACGTGTGACGCAACCGCGCTCACATAATCGTCCTTTCCTCCTAAAGTGTAATGATGTAAGCGGAGCAAATACGATGAAACAACATCTACAGTTGCTTTCTTGCTGATCGCAGCAGAGGATTTCTCTATATAAATTCAAGACGATCGGCAAAATACGGACGCGAGATAGCCCCTGCAACAGCTGAGAGTATTTATTTTATTCTCTCGCAAAATTAATGTAGATTAATATTTTCAATTTTTCACACATTTCTAAAATTCTAGGGTTCTTTCAATGTGTCAGAAAAAGTTTGAGCAATCAAGATCCAAAGATATTTATAGAGTGTCAAAGGTATTTATTGAAGTGCTTTCATTGAATGAAAATCGATAATAATTTTTTCATTTTATAATTTATATTTATTTTATAATCGAAATTAAAATTTCACAGTCAATATTTTTTAATAATATTCTCAAAGTTGAAAAAAATATAGGTTTGCGAAAAGAATTTTTCATCTAATGGAAATTTGGAAGATTACTTGGAAACGAATAAATTACTGATTATTCGAGAGTTTATGTACATACGTAGAAACATGGCGTACGTACAGATATAATGATAAAAGCAAGGTTGAGAAGTAATATATTACTTGTAACGTCACTGTTACGGTTACTTTTTAATTATAATTATAATGGTAATGACATAAGAAATTTCATTTATAAATTAAAAAGTAATTTTATTATACTTTTCTGTAATGAGTAACATATTTAACAGTTATTTTTATCGTATTTTTGCTTTTTTACAATTATTAATTTTTATGTAAAGAAATATATTGATTAAGAGTATTATGTGAAATGTGACATTATATGAAAACTGTCAAGAGATTTTTATTTAAAATTAATTATTATTATCAGAATTATTACACACAATTTACATCAATCACGATCATTATAAATATTATATATTGTTATATTTTAATATAAAATGTTTAAAAATTTTCGGTAAATTTTCAGTATTAGCTTGATCTTATTAACATTAAATAAAGTACTAAAAATTTTAATGTCTCATTACTATTTAAGTAACAGTAATGGTAATAAGTTACTTTTGTAAAGTGACTTTCCAATCCTGGATAAAACTATGGAAATGTAGTGGAACATCAATATTGCATAAGATATTCTGTCATCGTCGATAAAGTCTAATTATAACAGCAATGATTAACGTCATGTATATGCGAAGCATTTATTCCTAAACTATAGCTCGAATGCGATGCATGACTTTTTATTAGTCACTTCCTGGATATTCTTGGCGGAAAAAAAGAAGTAATTTTATCCCCAAGTAAGGGCAAAGAATTTAATACGGTCAGGATTTTCTGTACTATTTATTACGTAAATTTTATCAACCACCTGTGGCGTCACTCGCACTCTGTCGCGCAATAAATAATTTTTTGCAAATGAACGCAAAATTTGACAATTTATTTAGCCCTCTATTTATTTAAACGCGTCTCTTGATGTTTATTTTTTTTTTACTTTTTTTTTATTGATCACGATTACTCATTCATTTTCCAAGTCTCTGCCGATTATATTCGCGTTTTATTTCAACGAACGAAATCAGATTTTCACGTGTGCGTTTTGCGAACACGAGAACGTATTCCGTGGGTATTCACGCTCGTAAATTCGCTTATCTATTCAGAGATATAGCACGTTGGCTCCGCACGTTCGCAAGAACATCGTTAACATCGTTCGCCGACATCGCTGGCAAGACGTTCGCCGAGTTATCGGGAACAATGCTGATAGAGGAAACTCGGCACGATCATCGTTTCTGGAGCTAAACTATCGTATCGTACTTTGATGGATCAGCGTGTTTAGCCGTAACAGCATGACAGTGACTAAATATTTTCCGCATTTCATTTCCCAAGACAAAATACCGCCGGCGTACACAACGAATTTCGGCAAATTCTTGTAAGCGTTAATTGATAAGGGTCGAGAGTGCCGAGGCCAAGTTGGAAACATCCATTCCGTCCGAAAGTATCCACTCGTCGGATATACGAGCCGGTAAGTTAACCCTTAGGGAGTCAGCCGAACACCTGTTTCTGATTTCAAATCAATTCGCGTTAAATGTAGGGAAAGAAGGGAAGAGGGAAGATCGATAAAACAAAGTTTCCGACATCGATAAAATTAATCATTTCGAAATTATAATAGTAATCGAGAATTTCTGGTAAATTCTTAATAATGTTTTTGCGTGATATTCAGCGATATTAATTTCACGAATGGCGATTAATAAATAATACATACCGTGTAATATTATTTATCAATCATTCTGTCAACGTTTTGCGAATTGACAGGTTCATTTTATTTGACTAAATATCTTTGAACTAAAATTGAAACATTTTTAAATATACAAACGTATTGTTATGTGAGATTAATCTAGTCAAAATTGTAAAGCAAAAATTTACAGAAAATTTTTTAGATTTTAGCCGTTAATTTTTCACAGGCAAAAAATATTTTGAATTTTAAACAATTAATTCTCCTGAAAATTAAATTTATGAAGAAATAAAATTTGCATCGTTTTTTATTTAGAAGCAGATTTAAATAGTGTACACGCATTGTATATATGGAATATGCATGCATGTATATGTACACTATTTAAATATGGTCTTGATTAATTATATGTGTAGATGTGCACGTGTATGTAGAGAGATCTTTAATTATATACATATATTACACGGGAAAGGAAGATCCTCGCACAAAGTTTTTGGTCCTTCAAATGCAGGTTTCAAACGCGCTGTATTACATCGCATTACTTTCTCTCTTACTTTGATTGAAGTTGGTGAAAGCGCACCAGATTAGAAAGACACCAGCTGACGCTGCAATTCGCTGCAATCCGTTGCAATAATCCGCGAAGCGACTCGTGACAGCGAGGAGTCGCTGCGGAAAAAGCTCTCTTTCTTCAGCCGGCAAAGTGCGGACAGCGAGTTCGATGTGAGGCGCGCATCGTCGCAATTTTTTTCCAGTGTAATTATCGCGCAACCAATTCTTGAATTAAAGATATGTTCGAGAAATCGATCGAGGAATTAAATTTACGATGATTCACTTACGACATCAGTCGTACCGTGCCAGTCCCAGATCACCGAGTTGAAAATTCACTGCATAGTTTTGGCAGATTTTACAAACAATTTTTAATTCGACGACGCTTCTCACTCGATGTCCAAAGTCTCTGTTGAATTGAATCAGATTAAATCAACGATGACAATTTATTCAGGCACTCGCTAATCGTTACGTCTATATAAATCACGTCGCTGTAATCAGTTTTGACGTATAGCCAAATGCAGTCTCTTTGTGTCACTTAGTTAAGGCACTAATTCTTTTAATTACAGGAATGAAAAAAACACAATTGAATGTAACATTTTGCGTGCGTAAGAGTTTCACTGGCAACGCTCGCAAATGACACGCGAATTACACGACGCAGATCGCGATTTCCCGAAGCGTCGCAATAATAAAAAGACTCGTAGACGATCGTTCTAGTGACGTGCGCGATTTCATCGATTTTGTATTTATATTTTTTTTTTTTTTTTTTTTTTTTTTTATTTAATGCAACTGCGAAAACGGACGCGATGAAAAACTGCACCGTACCATGCTAACTGTCGATCGCATATGCGAACGCACTAGTCGAAGGAGGCAGATGGACGAGGGGGCAGCGTGCAGAGGCATGCAGAGGCGACCGAGCCACGCCGAGTGCAACGTGACTATCGGATCCGCGCGGGTCACGTGGTATCGCAGTCACGTTGCAGCCGCCGTGGCTGTCGAGAGTGCAACCTCTCGCTCGTCGAACGCTTTCCCCCCCATCAGTCTGTTCGAGGTCGTCGTCCGTTTTCTATTTCTCACTTCGTGTTCTCCAGAATTCTCGTAGACCGCTCGTGATATATATATTTTGGGGGTTTCTCTAAAATATGTCATCTCTGTCCCCTCCTCTCTATTCTCGTATCTACGGGAAAATATTTTTGAAACTGCAGATTCTGATGAGTTTTCAAAAAATTTAAAGTAATCGATCGATTATCGAAATATTTTCTTTTTCTTTTTTGAAAAGAGATTAATAAATTCAGATTTAGGAATATACAATAGATATAAACGACTTTGTTTTTTAAATCCTTGAACATTGATAAATTATTAATGTATTGATTATATTACTTGTATGATAGGATAATTGATAAAATAGTATAAAATAGAGTGGTCAAGTTTTTTCAACATTATGGATTTCTTTGTCATGCACCGCTCGACAAATTTATATATTTATATATTTTGCGTAACTATTTGATATTGATTTAAAGCACTGGACATAGAACGAAGTTATTATGGAATTAAAACTTTTCTTGCGTAACGAATTTATATATTTGCCTGATTAAAAGAGGCTTCATGTATTAAATGAGGCATGAATTTAACTATTGATAGTGTGACACATTGATCCAGAAATTTATTGTGCGATTTGCATGAAAAGATGCCGCTTTCTTCTCTCTTGGTTACACAAAGGTAACACAATAACAATAAATAAATAAATAAATAAAATATATATATATATATATATATATGCTGCTCTAATTATAATTTAATTACAGTAATAGAAATAAATAAAATTAGTTTGAGCTACAATTATAAAGAATTTTTTTCACGAAGAAGTTGTCTGAAAATATTCAGAGACATTGCGTATTATCGTTACGTATCTTGAGTTAATTAAAGCGTTACTGTCGTCTTTTACATTTTATGCGTTAAAAATATGAAGAGTTTATTTAATCAAAAGTGTATAAAAGTGAAAAATTGTTCCATGATTCCAAATATGTACACATCATTTTTTAATTATTTCAAAATTAAAAAATTGTACGACTCTATTGATGAAAATAAAGATAAAGAGGCACATTATAGGAATAAAAAATGCATGTATATACATGGGAATGTACATTAATTTTAAGAAAAACTATATTTAGAATATATGTATATCTAAATATATAATTATATATGTCTTTAATAATATATAATTATATATGTATATCTTTTTTTCGAAAAAAAACAATATATCTACAAAAAATTGATTCGACAAACCTTTGACAAATCTTTTATCTTTGCATAATAAATTTTTCAGAA
The DNA here is from genome assembly GCF_047496725.1 of Anoplolepis gracilipes. Taxonomy (NCBI): domain Eukaryota; kingdom Metazoa; phylum Arthropoda; class Insecta; order Hymenoptera; family Formicidae; genus Anoplolepis; species Anoplolepis gracilipes. Next base: position 1,715,694 of record NC_132985.1, read on the forward strand.
TATTCTTCGCAATTAGTAGTAGATTGATTATATACTATACATAAAATAAAATTCATTGACAATATAAAATTCGCGGATTACTGTTTTTTTTTTGTATTTGTCGCTGTTACGTGCATGTTGTATTTTTGGAAATAATTACGAAATCTCATCTCAAAGATTACATTGCATGGACAGAATGATGATAAGCTTCGCGATGTAATCGTTCATTTGCTAATCACTAAAGTTGTCTAAATGGAACATAATCAAATTACTAGAACAATAATAGACACACGCAATTATTTCCAAACGGGGTTTAATTATCTGCATATCGAAGGTATCAAACGCAATGAAGTTCACGTAGAAATAGGGTGGGACGGAAAGTATACGCGCAAATATTAGTTTGCTATTTCGCGGCGATGACGCAACGAGAGTTAGTGCAAGCTGTCGCAATTGTTGCTCTCGCCAGTGATTACGGGCAAGTTACATACCTTTCTGTTTTTTTTTTTCGGGCGATCCTGTTTCATAAAAGTTTATTTTTTTTTCTTCATCAGTGGAAACGATAATGAAATTATCATTTGCTACCGGATCAGTCGCACAACTATACTAAAATTATCTGCCTCTTCAGTCTTTGTTGTTTTGTTTTATTTTATAAGTACTAAGTGGATTAGCGAAGCCTCACATTATTAAAAGTTGCGAGATATAATCCTTTCCAAAAAATGGCGTTTTTAAGAAATATTATATATACAAGAAAAAATATGTTACATATTTGAATTCTCCTTCAAGTTGCCTTTATTATCAAAACTTATCTTTATTATCAAAAATATCTGATACTAAATCTATTTATTTCTAAAAATCATAAGTTTAGTTTTATTTTTGAAAAAAGACACGACGAAAGATAATATTTTACTTTCACAAAAATTGAAATAAATTCTAATGGGAAGTATTAATAACAAAAATAAGTATTGAATTTTTAAAAATACAATATCACATACTTGTCTCCAATATTGCGTAACTTGTACAACGTCCTTATGCTTATATTATGAATAGACAAAGATTATTTTTATTGTTTCAACGCTATTGTTGTAACTTGCTACGATTCATTGCATAAGAAAGGATTTACCTTAGTAATATCCTTGACCGAATTATCATGCATAGCAATTTTTTATCGCATTACAAGATAAGCGAAAATTATATGTTATGAATATGTACATATATAATATTATATAATAAATATATTATAATATATAATATATATTATATAATAAATATATTACAATATATAATATATATTATATAATAATTATATTATATAATTACATAATAATATAACATAATAATTAATATAATAATAAATTACATAATATTACATAATATTACATAATATTTATTATTACATTAGTTAAACAATCATATTGTATAATTTTGATACATACATATATATATATATTTCGTAAAAATTTAAATCATATTATATGCCTTCAATTTATGCAAAAATAATATTAATATTAAAAATTTTTCCGCTTTTTTCATACCGTAACGAAAGATCTCTTGTCATCTAATAATAAATTTTAATTAAAAAAAGAAATATTTATTAATATATTCTATTTATATTTTTGTATTTATATAAAATTTTTTTTACTACTTTAGAAGATTTTATGATAAATCGTAATCGATAATACTATTTTTTTTACAGAAACGGAAGATCTTTCAGCATATAGACACAAGAGAGAAAAAGAGAGATAACTCTTAGAATAATTACAATTCTATTTATTTGTTTTCACATATAAAATGTATCAAGAAGAACGGATGGTGCAATTTTGCAAAGGCTTTCCATTGCTCTTGTTACATCTTTTATCGCGAAATCATATATATATGTGGTAATAATAATATAAAAATGACTCTTCCTAAAAATCCATAATGAGTGTTTCCGTTTTGTCCGGAATTATAGAATACGCTTGTTTTAATCTCTCGATACTCTCTACTTATTTGTTATTAATACGTAATAATATTCGACACTATCCTGTAGAAGTCGCTCTCTATAACTAAATATCTTCTCTATACATTCTCTATGTTTTAATTTCCATATATAAATTCCATACGCTTTTTTTACATTATATATTCTCGTTAGATTAATTTATAATATAGTCCTGTAATTCTGTAACGATATTCGCACTGGTGTTGCTACACCTCGCTCTCGTAATCATTCATATATGTATTATACACCTTAATTATTAAACATATTCATGCAAAATACGCTTCATATTTATACTTAAAATTTACATAATAAAAAAAATAATAATTGAAAGACCATTTCCGCGGCAAGCAGAGAATAACGAACGTTTCGTGCACATTTTCTTTTTAACAGTGAAAATACACATATTCCAATTAAATAAACTCACGAAGAGAAAAAAAAATATGGAAAAACAATAAGAGCGATAAAAATGTATCCTCTCACCACAATCGTTTTATGCGTTTCCTTTGTTGCTCCCCGCTTATTCCGCGCTAACGAGGAAACTTTCGGAAGCCTCTTCGAGTTTTATAACTCCGCGCGGATTTGTCATAGAGCAGCACGAAATGAAAGACCACCATCTCGTTTATTTTTTAACTGCTCTAGAAAAAAATATCTCAGCTAATTAAAATCGTTTAGTTTTCCAAGAGCTTTCTTAGATAGCTAGGGAGGTAGCCTCCTCATATTATCTGCGCTTATGTTGTTTATATAAGAATATCTACTATGATTTAAAAATCACGTTAACAAAGAATCTCTCTTCTATCGTCGTAATTAAATGAAGAAATTATGGCTACGATGCGATCGTTCCTCGTCGTTTTGGTACTTCAACGAAGAATATTTCTGATGCTACGAAAATTACGATAAAGATAATATAACAACGATATTGTAAAAAATTCTGTTTGTCTAAATTGAGTCACGATGCGTATAATAAGCTATTTCGATTATTTCCGTTTAAAATTTTAGAAAAATAATTTTGAAAAACTAACATGTGTAATGAACGTTAATGAAACAACACTGAGGCTCGTCGCGCGCTCCAGAATATATATACTATATGTGTTAAATACTTGTCGAAAATAGTCGCTTTTACGAGTGAAGACTCCGGCGCGTAAAATTGATAGCATTATAAAATAAGGATATACAATACTGCGTATCACAAATAGTAAGAGCGCGAAAAAAAACGAGGATCCGCGAATTTATTATTCGATATATCAGCCAATCATTAAAAAAAATGTACATATATATCTGTGTATGTGTACGTAAAATACGCATATATACAGTATAAATATATATAATCATCAGCGAGAATGTACGGGCAAGAGAGAATTCTAGCCTATCGGAAACGGAACTCTGTTGAAGGAACTATATTTCACGATAACTCTGTATCCATCGAGTCCCGACGTAAAATCCGTCCGCGCGCGACATTTATATAAATCTCTTAATGTAACGCTTAATATATAACATTTTATTTGATAATTGCGGTATGATAATCAAGGCCGTCGAAGCTGACAGTAGACAATTGCGATATCAAGCGCATTTTATCAAACATATAATTCCTCTTTTAACGCTATACACAATTATATTCGCTAGAAAATCTGCCTTTCTTGATGATGATAACGATATATAAATGTCATGTAACAAATGTTATACATTAAAGTAGTTTGCTAAAGATAACTGAAGTTGACGTGATTCCTTTCATTCTACATTTAGAAAAAATGGATTCAGTCGGACTTCCCTTAACTTTAACTAGTAATTTATGTCCATGGGAACGATAGATATAGAAATATAAATACGTATCTCTCTCGTAATAAAGTAACTCCCGATAAAAAGTTTTCATCATAAAAACCGCGCAATGATAAAAGCTAGCTCTCTTAGCCCTCGATCGAGCGATACGTCGTAACGATTGTCACTTCATGATTTGACGGTTTTCTGCTGAAAACGAAAAAAATTACCAAAGATTTAGTTTTCAGCGAATAATCGAACTTTCAAGACAGAAGCTAATTAACTTGCATATATTTAATAATTGTTGTGGACTTTTGCAATAAGTAGCGACTTAAGCCTAAATGGACAAGCTCCCTTAAAAAATAATTATAATCACTGTATAAAATTACACTGTATAAATTACACTTCTTCAATCTCGTATGCATATCTCATTGTCGTCGAAATTACGGACGTGCATTCCTTATTCTTTTCGCTCGTCACCAAATTTAACAATGTCCCGTTCGCATATTGTCATTCTTCATTTTGATTTTAATGCGGTATTTCATTTCAGAGGTCTAATAAAAAATAGATACGAGGCGCATTCCGCAAGCTTCTGTGATTTAGTCTTCGAAAAATTTTTTTACACAGAAGAATCCTATTGTCGAACAAAATTTATTGAAATTTCGGTCAATTATTCCGAGAACGGCATATTGCATATGAGTGTAGTAGCGTTTTCTATATCGTTATTTTAGAAACGTGCACGATTGATACATTAGGAACAAAAACGGCAGATAGGCGAGCATTAACGTTCTATAGAGTGGACACCAAAAAACGACATTGTAACAATCTAAAGATCTGCATTTATACTCTCGCATTATTATCCAGGTACGCATTCGACATGACGCAAACGATCTCTCGTTAAAAATACATAAGACACTATACAAAGTCGCAAAAAGTTTTAATCGAACTCGATTTTTCTTTATATATGGCTTATAGGAACATCCAGCTGTGTGCGGAGAATTCTCGTGCGCGTAGCAAGTGCGATTATCGCGCACGCGTCTCGTCTTCGCGTGCGTCGGCCGCAAGTTTCGGTGGTCTACCGCGTTTCTTCTTAATTGCGGTACTCACGGCTCGACCGACGATCGATTTTTGTTTGCTGTTCGTTTTAAGGACCGTCCTCGTCGCGTCGGACTCGATACTTCTCTCGCTCTCAGTAGCCTTCCTCGTACGTCTAGGACGCCCGGCTATTCGCTCCATTTCGTCAAACTGCGCCTGCAAGCGGCGCGCAAGTTCAAAATCCTCTTGCTCCTGCAGCAGCAATCGCTCGATCCGTTGCTGTTCCTCGATCGCTTCTTTATCCGAAGGCAGTTCGCAGATTTCGACGGCGTTCTCGTTCTCCGGAACGCATTCCTCCGTCTCGTCGGAAGACTCTGGTGGCGAGTCGTAGTTAAATCTACTGTTATTCTTGTTACGCGTCTCGTCCAATACGTGATCGCTCGACTTGGAGACCTTCGTCAAGTTTCGCGTAGACTTCCTCAGATTCACTTTATCAGTCACGTCTGAAGGAAACTCGCTTCTCTCCGGATCTTCCGTATTATTTTGAGAAGTCCTACTGATTTTCTTCCGCTTCGTTCTTCTCGGCCCAGAGTATTCGACATCCACTTCCGCACTCTCTTCGAACGTCGAGAACGTGACGTGATCCGCCGTGGAATCTTCGTCTCTCCTCTCAGATAATGCTTTCTTCCTCATTGCTACTCTACTTCTTTTAGATGTATTGGGTTCAATTACTCGCTTCGACGTTTCCTTTTCCATGTTTTCTTTCCTTCTTTTAATCCGCTCCGCTATATTTTCGACTGCTACATCATTGCGATCGCCGTCTTGTTCGTTATTTTGCGTACTTGCTTTGCCGAACGAATCCATCGGATTGTTAGCTTCTTCGTTTATCACATTCAAAGCAAGTTCAGTTGCCTTCTTATTACTTCGCAGATTTCTATTACGCTTAGATTTCACTATCATACCATTTCTCACGCGCGTCCTCCAGGACTTACGAGTTTTTCTCACGTCTGATTCATCGTCCAACGACTTCTCGCTCATTTTAAGGCCATTAACTATTTTGTTTGTGTTTTTTGTATAATTTTTGTTGCTGTCAAATGACGGTTCGGGTACAAAATCGAGTCGACGGATAACGTCGTTTGTTTGAGGTTTTGTCGTCGATTTATTCGAAATCGTTTGAGAATAACCGAGTGACGTTGATGTTGACGGCTGCTGATCGATCAGTATCTTCGTCTTCTCTAAATTGTGCGCAGCTTGCTTTTCTTTTGCGTCCTGTCTTATTCTACCTGTAATGGAGTTGTTAATCGATTAAATTTAAAAAATCCATATCTACACTTAATTAAGTAATTATTTAAGTAATAAATAGTGTGTAAATTATTTTACGTGCAAACCACCATACTTTACCTTTGAAAGCGCTCCAAGAACATCCAATTATACGTTTCATGTGCGTCGGCGATGGAGGTTTTGGCACCGCATTAGACACTTTCTTGAAAATGGGAATCACTCTAATCAATTTCGGATCTGTCTGTTTTCCATCTGGGAACAAATAAGGAATATAAAAAAATTATCCATTATTAAAGATATTTTCTATAAAATTTTATCACATTAAAAAAAGATAAATACTACAATCTTTCTTTCTCTTTCTTTTTTATGATAAATACATACCTGAAATTTTTAATTTCGTTCTCGGCACCGTCTTGATCGGCTTGAAATGATGAATCTCCTGATTTATGCTGTCATGACTGCCCGAACTCTCGGCACTTCCTATTCTTTCGTCGTCATCGGCCAGAGTCATACACACCTCTATCCCTAAACTCTTTTTTTTGCTGTTTACCACATCGCTCGGTACACGCAACTCTTCTTTAGTCTCCGTCATATAAGCTTTGGACGTGGAACATCCGGGATCCGTGGAATAATTCGAAGTGCAAGGTTGGGTGAATTTGGATACTGTATGATGTTTTAATGTCTTTGTGACAACGTTGTACACAGGTATTTGTTTCTGACAACAATATTTAACTGAAACTTTATGCACATTGGATGCATTTGCCTCATTAGAGCCATATATATTGGAACATATTGTCTCAATTTTAGATAACAAAGTCGTATTCGTTTGTCTGGGCCTTGAGCTATCATTCACAGACTCGGGAAGACTCATCTGCCTGGCTTCCAAGTGTGCGACTTCAGTTTGCGGCGTTTCAATATTATTTACAAGCGTAGTCTTAGTGTTAAATCTGGATGCATCGAGTACATAACTTGATACTGATGTGTTTAAACACTGATTGTAACACTTTGTAGCTTCCTTGTGCTTTTTCACAACCTGCTGCTTCGCCAACGTCTTGGCTAGCAATTGATCCTGTGCCAATTGAGCCAACAACAGCTGTTGCTCCTGTACCTGAATTTTTTGTATTAACGCCTCGCTGGCTATCTGCTCGACTTGTCTCTGGCGACGCATTTCTTCCTCGGCCATTTGAAGTTGCGCCTCATATTCCCTGTGTATCTCTCCAGCTGCGCTGAGTATTCTTTTTGTTGTATAATCTGTATCAAAAGAAAATCCTCCTTTATAACTAGTAATAAAATCATTGTATTTGATATGCAAAGTGTCACGGTATTTTACAATTATAATCATTTTATATTCAAACAACAAATAGTTAAAGGATAATAATTATAATCATTAATGCTTATTAACATTCTCATTAAACGAAGCAAGTATTTAGAAAGAGAAAATGACACTATATACATATAAAGTACAACAACAACGCCAAAAGCATCGAGGGCTTACATAATCCGTACGAATCATCTCGAAGAAGAATACACACAAAGTGTCAGTAGAGGAAGTACAAGTACGGAACGTACTCACCGCTCTGCGACGCTAGGTTATGTTACATTTGTTTATTGCTACAACGCGCGCATGTATGTGTGTATGAGCGTGTGCGTCACTCACCAGCGTCCAAGCTGAGATCCCCTTCCTCGCCATTATGCTTGTTCTCGACCTCCTTTGGGAACTTGGCTCTGATGAGCTCCCAGAGGCCGTGGTTAACCAGAGTCTCCGACTTGGTCGCGTTACGTAGCCACGAGCCCACCCGGACCCGACACAGGGGACAGCTCAGACTGTTGTGCTCGAACGTACCCTTAAGACAGCGCAGGCAGAGGTTATGTGTGCACGGCAGCGTCACTGGCTCGATTAATATCCCACGGCACACCGGGCACATGAGATCGCGCAGATGCACATCCGCGGTGGCCCGCGATGACAGATCCAACAACTTGGACGTACGCTTCAAATACATCTTTCCATACCTTCTCCGCGACTACGGCTAATGCACTGGGGAACAACTACACCGTCGTCAACGTCGCGACAACGACTTCGTCTTTGTGTGTGTGTGTGTGTCTCTTGTGCTGTGCGATTCCGTCGTTCCGCGGACCACGAAACACGAAACGCGTGGATTCGGACTGGTAAAACAGAGAGAAAAAGGAGATAAGTGTGTCTCTCTTCAACTGCATTCTTTCTCTCCTATATATACATATATATATATAATTAATTAAAATTAAAAAACTTACAATCTTGATTAATCTTTTGAATTTGAGTTAAATAAAATTTAATACATAAAAAACTTTTATAAATTAGATTCTTATGAGAAAATATTTAAAAAATTTATTTAAATATATTTATTCTATATCATTAATTAGATATAGATTATTTATATAGATAATCTAAAATAGATTTATAATGTAAAATATTACTGATGTTTAAAAATGTATCTCATCATTGGTACATTGTTATTGACAAAATTAATAAATGCAGTTATATCAGTTGTTTTAAAAGATATAATCAATTAATATAATCATTATTTAACAAATTGATAAATTTTAAAATATTTGTTACATATTTTGAAATGCACATTAAGGTATTTATATACATAAATAGAAAAGAATTTTGCCAAGAGCTATTTGTTTATTTTTTTTCTATATATTTTTTTTTTTTTTTTTTTGTGTAATATATAGTTTAAAGAATTTTAAAGAAATATAATCTCTCTCTCTTTTGTCAAGCACACAAGCACAATATTAAAATAATGAGATTATTTTTTCTATTGGTATATATGTATTAAAAAATAGTCGTAAAACTTGTATTTAAATGTAACAATATAATTCCATAATAGGATATGTATATTTCTATGACATGATTCTTATAAGACGTATGGTCCAGAATATTATTTAATACATTATTTCTATGTATATTTCTTTCTTATCACTTATTACTAGTATAATGAATTTACTTTTATTCAAACTATTTGCATTTCTAGTTTAGAAATAATTCAGGACAAGCACAAGACCAGTCCAAGTTTATCATTTAGATGGAGCTCAGGATCTGTTTAACTCTTTTATTTCTTCTCTGTCTCATTTAACAAGATGATGAAGAAAACAAGACTCGAAAGAAAAAACTTAGACAGGTCTAGTTTAATTAATAAACTCTAAACTTAATAAATAGCAATGCATAAAGAAAATTCATTAAAAATTTTAATTAACAAATAAATTATAAAATTTTGTTTTAATTAGTTTATAAATAGTACGCCTTATGATTGAACGTTATTATGATTGAAAAATATGTAAACATGCAACGCGCATAAAAAGACAACAAAATGCACATCAATATTCTACGATTCTATGTGAATGTAACATTTATCTGTAATTCACATAAAAACGAAAACATCAATAAGAAACGGATATTTCTTTTAAATATTTGTAAATAAAAGAAAATATCCGTCTGTCATAGTATCTCACTCACACTTAATCTCTTTTTTATAAAATATTTAAAATTCCACGTTTATACATTTATCGAGTACAAAGTCTAGTATCAAATATCTCTGTACTCTGCACAATATAACTGAATCGGTAGCACTATGGAAGCTTCACATTTCTGTATTACGAGAACCGATTGAATTGTACGTTTTAGTCAAACTTTCTGACATTCAAATGAGTAAATTCGAATATCCAATCAGCCTTGTTAGTGATTCCTCTCATTTATTAATCTGTCTATTTTGCTTTGGCTGAAGAACGATTTCTTAGATTCTTCTTTGTTGCCTGATCTACTTCTGGGAGATCGTCATCTTCGGATAAAGCGGATTTCTTGCCTGCAAATATATATATATATATTTTAGTTTTATAAAATAAATCTTGACTCCACATTAATAAAATCACATAAATAATAAGGCGTAAAATAATAATAAAAAATAAAATAATAAAATTTAAATTAAATAAAAACTCACCTTCTCGCTTTCTCAGTTTTTGTTTCGGCTTTGTTTTAACGACAACAGGCGCGGCGTTCTCGCGCGCGCGCTTAATTTGCTTCGTGATAAAGTAGTACAGGAGGTAAGCTTGGAAGAGCGAAATAATAGATACTGCCGAGAATTGCACGGCTGGAATGTTGAAGTTGCCGGTGTCATAATCGAAATTGAACTCTAGCTTTCTCAAACCATACAGGAACACCACAGCCGTTAGCACGATGGTCGCGAGCCGCGCAAACACGTACACCGAATTAGCGACGAGGAATGATACTGCAAACATGGTATAAATATATTTAAAAAATTCACATTATACAAACATAATAGCTATTGACAAAGACAACTTACATTTCGTTCTTTTCTCTTTTTGACTAATAAAGTGAACTAATCTGGCTCCATGTAACAAGGCATCTCCCACATAATGGAGAGTTAATAAGATTATTGCTAACTGTTGGAAGCTGCAGAAAATAAATATTTATTACATACTGACAAAAAAGTTTGGGAAGAAAATATGCACATAAGAATTATTATAATAATTACTTAAAGAAATAAGCTGCAGATGTAAAGAATAATCCAATAGTTGCATGGAGAATGCGTTGTGGGATGTCTTCTTTTTTGACTCGTTGGAAGTAGAGCTCGGGGTAACAATGTAACCAATAGGCGAGCTGACTAATGAAAAATAATTTCAAGGAGAAAGACATTGGCGCCGGATATTCTTCCCACAATGCCCATATGTTCACAAGCATATTATCCCTAAACAAAAACATTATACTGTCAATACTTATATCTTATCTCACGAAATTATTGAAAATTATAAATTATAAGGATTCTTTCTATAATTAAATAAAATAATTTGTTTATAATTATTGATGTATATATTACCTGATGATAATATCAATGGCCCATAATGCCGATAATGTATAAAACACTATCAATTGGCTGGATTCGTTAAACTTTGAGAGTTTGACTTTGCTGAGATGAAGACGTTTGGAAATTTTCTGTAAAAAAAAATAAGTTTTTTAGTAACTAATTTAAATACTTTTTTATAATTAATGTATTTTATTTGAGAGTATATACTTACATCAAATATATATTCCTGAAGCACAGCATGCATTATAATGGTTATCAAGAAGTAAAAGAACACTGCGCAGGTATCTTTCCATCCTGTGGCATACTTTATCACTGCTGTTGGATCTTCAGTGGTATTAGTCACATTATGATGAACAGCAATAAACATATATGCCCATGGTGAAGTAACCTGAAAGAAGATAATTATGTTACATAAATTCATTGACGTAACAAAAATAATTGAGCTGCGGAGAAACACACAGCTGTCAGACAATATAGTTATAAATGTAATATTAAGTATCTTTTTATATATTTTTATAATAGTATTTAATGATATATTAATGCTATATTAACATCATATATATAATGACATATTAATAAGAAATGTTATATCAGAAACACTAAAGTATCCATCAGTCCCAATTAACATTAACAGTCTGTAACATATGGTCCTACTTCTCAAATTTCCTGAAATTTTTTTCATGTAATGCAAGATACAGAGAGAGAGACAAAGCTTGAATGTGAATGATTCGTGCATAATTAATAATTAACGCTTTTCAAATCGTATCATTCAAATAAATCGAACCAGCCACGTAACATCTGGAGAGAGTTGACAGCTCAGAAACTGACCTGCACCATCAAGCCGATCACGAAGACCATAGCCACACAGGAGACGATGTCCGCATGGTTTTGTATGACAAACTCATGGCTGAGTATCGGCGGATTCTTATTCGAGCTCTTGCGTCCTTTTACCGCGACCATCTTGGCCCAGACGAGGGTATGTTCACTGTACGACGAATGCGGCACGACAGAACACACTGTCTCGGGAGAAACTCCGCCGCGGAAACCGGGCCACGCCGCTTCGTGGAAACGTCACGCGCGCGGCGGCCAACGCTGAACAATGTGGCGCTCGCTTCTCTAACTTGTTGGCACCGCGCGAGTCACGTTGACAATCGTATGCCATCGGGGAATTCATTTCCGGTCATCGGAAAAGCACGTGGAAATCTCTATCTTATTTCGGCAAATATATTTCAGCTATAAAGTTGGACGAACAGATTTGTGGGAAAAGCGCAGGAATTAAGATTCCAATTTGGACGCTCGTTTGACTTTTAGCGCGACGTACCTCGCGTGGATTCGAACTGGAAGAAAATCTCGCGTGTATGTACGAGGTGGATTATCGTAAACGGATAAAAATTAAAATCGAGAAAAAATTGTGCTCGAAAATTATAAGCGGTGCATTGAAAACTAACGTCTATTTGATTAGTACTTGAAATAATAAATGACTAAAATATGCATTTCGATAAAATAAAAGCAAGAATATAACAATCAAATCTGCAATATATATTTTTGATAAATATTAAAATATTAAATTGTAGTTAATAAAGTAAGTTTTTTTAAGACTAACGAGAATATAAGATAATATCTATTCTGCTTCTCTCTTTCTTTCTCTGACAGATAAAAGACACGTGTGTAACGTGTAGGTATAATTAAATAGTTACGAGAGAGAATATTTATTTAATATAATATGATAAATTTTGTATAATAGCATAAAATTATATTCAATAAGTGTATTTATTTTTACGCAGTAAATTTCTATATATTTTTCACTATTAATTTACATTTAGTTACGTCTAATAAATATCCATAATAGAGATTTTTATTTTTTATAAAGAATTATTTATAGTTTATATTATAGCATATAATTTTCATTACGTATACATTAATTCTTAATAATTAATGCTACTTATACAGTTAACGCGCGCATTATCAGTAATATATTTTTTAATATCCTCCCAAGTTCGTCTGACTTTTGTTAATGAAATAATATATTTTACAAAAAAGTTAGTATTTCACGAAGAGGTATGCACTACTTCATAGGAGGTAATATCTCTTTGCGAAATATATTCTTCTAGTTATTCAGAAGCCAATTTTCGAGCGTTTTAAGATACATTACTGCTCGTTCCAGCTTTTATAAAGTTTTTCTTAACCGTGGAATTAATGAACGAAAAATACAATAGAATAACTATGTTCCTTTATTCATCTTCAAATTCTAATAAGTTGCTGATAAAGATGACTAATTTATACTTGTAACTATAGATATTCTTGAAGAAGTAGGATTTGTTACAGTTCAAATGTGAATAAAATAAATTGTTGTAATGTCAATATACAAATTCTCATTTTAAAAGTTCATTATAAAAATTCTCAGTGTGTGTTATGTTGTTTTTGATGCAAAATATTATATATATTAGCGAATATTTAGAATATATAGAATATATAGGATATATATAATATTATAGATCTGCCTTTTCTCTAATTGTATTCTCTTATTTTTTCTCGTTTATTTAAAACAAGTATACGCTTTGATAGACTTATATATAAATATTCAAGAAAACCGACATACATTAACGTGATTTATCTATTGAACAATGCTAGGTGTCATAGCAGGTAAGAATTTTTCACATTAGAAATAATTTTATACAATACGTTATAATAGATTATTACATTTATTTGCAAGAGATATTACATTATAGCTTACATTACGTAACATGGAAAAATAATAAAAATAACTTTTGTGCTATACTTATTTCTCTATGGTAACAATATGTAAGTTTTATATATATTTCTAAGAATGTACATAAATAGTTTTCTCTCCCTTTTTCTTTTATTATTATTGAAGATAATTATATTATATCACAATTAGATTAGAAATATTTTTATACTAATGTTTTTAAGATAAATATTTATAAATTGTATGGATCGCGTGTACTTCATCATAAAAATTTCCCAAGATAAATTTCTTATTCATAATCCATTAAATTTCTACATTATTAAATTTATCGGTAATTAAATTTTATATAATTTAATTCAACATAAAAGTTTTCGAGATCTTAATGAATTTTAAACTTTTCTTCATTATTTGTTAACACGCACTCGTCGCACCATAGGAACGTCGTATACCAAATTAAAGAAAGCATTTGCTATATGAGCAAACGCTCTTGCCCACGCAGTGATTTTGTAATTAATTTCTCTTATCAATGGCAGCGTGTTTTCTACTGAAGGAAGTTTTTTCCTGAAAAATAAATGTATGTTGAAAACAAAAGGATAACTTTAAAAAATTCGAATTAATTTAATTTTTTAAACTTATATAACAAATAGAATTTTTGTCTATTTTTTTTTAATTGATTGAATGTAATAAAAATTATTTGTATTAATTTAATAAACGCTATAAATAACGCACTATATATTCCAAAAATTTGTATATCAAAGCGAATTCTTCTTACATAAATAATATACTATTGTATGTTATTAGTATAGAATAATATGCTATTGTTGAAAGGTTTATGTAATATATATATAGGTATTTTTGCGTATTCACCTGTCGTTATCCAATTGTTCCTTCGTTTGATTAGTGTAAGTATACATGTAGCATGCCGGATAGGAACTCGTAGTCTTTATTCGATGAAACATTCCTGTTTTCACAGGAATCGATCTTTCCTTCGGCACAATAATCGCATTCGCCGATTTTTCCTCGTTATAAGTTACTTCGCCTTCTAATACAGTCAGAGAGACGTTTGCAAAATCGGTGGAAATATAATTTTCCAAGTACATCCCTGGAAAATCTGCTACGAATAACACATCCGTGTAATTCGACCATGTATATACGTGCTGCTGAATTTCTTCCAGTTTATATCTGGCAGTCATGAAAAAAATAATTTTTATTGACTTTCCTAGTTAACTAATTTATTATTGTATAACTAATTAGTTGTTAATGATCTTATAGTTATTATTAGTCTTTAAAATTAATTATGTTTCACGGTATGTTGTAATGGGGCAAAAATTTTGATTAATAAAATTTTAACGACCATAGACGTACCGATACGAATTATATCGCGTTAGTAATGGCATCAGAAATGAAATAGGTTTAAGAGGATGCCAGTCGACCGTCAACATATCGATATTTGGGTCAAATATTCTCTGTTGAAATCTGCTGTTTAGCGAACACCATACGTCCATGTAAATGCTTAAATTCGATGACAGTTTCATCCATTTTTCCTTATCCTTAAATTGGTAACGGGTATTCAACATTTCCTCTCTTTGACGCATCAGATTATCCTAAAGTTATATATATATAAAACAGAAATATTTAGCAGAAGTATTTTATTAATAAGATAAGCAGAAATTTTAAAAAAAAAAAACGGAACTCAGGAAGGCCAAAGTTAGATTAATTGAAAATATTTTAGGCAGTTTAATCGATTTTTTTTGACGTTTTAATACCTTTAAACATTGCGAATATTGTATCGCCATGTCCCCGTGTCTCACCCATCGATCTCCTTGGACCCATGCATCAGGATCTAAGTATCGAACCTCGTTATTCGCGTTATCGCGCACTTTAATCACTACCAGTATAGTGTCCCAGGCATGGATCATCATATCCCAAGAATAACCGTACAAACCGGGTACCCAATTATTGTAACCCTACAATATAAAATAATTCACGTAATTGTTAAAAATTTATTTAAATTTAGAAAATATTGCAATAAAATTATTTTATTTTGTAACTTTGCGAAACTGATCTAATTGTATATACGTATATAAATATAATAAAATATAATCTTGAGATAAGTATTATTTTTAAATTTATAATGTCAATGTTATAATATTAAAGTTAATAATCTGGATACCTTTGATATAAAATGCGAGTATGGCAAGAAAAATTGCATCACAATATGGCATAACAACAGCGACACCACAAACTTTTGTCTTTTTGTAGCTTTTGATGATTGCTGAGATCCCCGAAGTTTTTTACAAATACTTGTTGCTTCCTTTTTATCGGATTCAATCGAATTTTTAGATGATTGTATATCGTTATCTTTTTTGTCAATTTCTTTGTTAGATTCTGATTTAACGAAATCATTTTTATCTACTTTTTCTTTCATTCTTTTCTCTGAAAGTAAATATCTTAGAACTTATATTAAAATATAATTGTAAAAGAGATAATGACTTTTATTTACCTTTATCCATCGTTTTATTATGTAAAGTTTCATTCGACGCGGAACTATCGGAACTTAAAGATTCTTTTATTTGACTATCAGTCTCTTTCACGCTATTCGCGTTGGTTAAATTTACATCAGTCAGTAAAATCTCTCGCTTCCAACTAAAATAAAATCCTAATCTACGTGGCCAATCTGTACTACAAAATAGCGACATTGTTGCTAGGCACACATACGGAAACATCCCTGGAAAGATTTTTGTTATATTTTATATGAGCAATGTTGAAAAAAGTTCTAGTTATTCTCTTATCATGCTTTCTTAATATCTTATCAAATATAAGGGAATAATTATAGTTATATTACCTATACTAAATAATCTCGAGTTCATTACGTGAAAAGCAGTACAAAATACCATGGCCGGTATTCGTGTCTTTTCTAACAACATCCAGAATCCAACAGACAAATCGAAAATAAAAGCGAACCAATGAATGATAAGAAAGTCAATTTGTTCGGTTGTTAAAACTATTCTGAAAAAAAATTATTTCTTTTCATCTAGATACATCTGTGAGCTAAAAATTAATTCTTATTTCTTATACAAGCTGTGCTTTGTTTGTTACAATATTTGATAGACGTTTTTATCTCGTTTCGAATAATATCACTCACTTGAACGGATGAAACACCCAGTGTCTCGACAGGTTTATCATAGCGTAACCTTCGAGCCATTCCCTACCAGACTTTTTCAAGCCGGCCAAGAAATAAAGAGCAAAAAATTGAAATTTCAGGATGAAGTAATTCCAGTACGGCACGGAATTGCCGTTTCGTTTCGCGTTACTTGCATCCAATGCGCTACGAAATATTGGTACATTAATTTTTAATTTAGTTGGTAATTAATACGAGAATTACAAGGATTAAAGAGATTCGACTTACAAATACTTGTTCGCTTCTGTTCCCCAGAATAAAGTCGCTACGATACCATAGAGATAAGTATGATTGTTCCAATAGCTTTTATCTAACAAAAAGATATACCAGTAAGGCAACACGAAGCAGGCGCATGCGATCTTAAAATGCAGACCGAGCGCGATTCCAAAGGCACCTATCCACATCACCGTATATATCATTATCATCCATGGAAGCGACGGCGGTTTCATCCCGTGAATCAATGGGAAATGACAGTCCCATGGATCGCCCCATTTTATGTCGATATCTGCAAATCCTCTCTCCTCGACAATGTCTATCACCATGCATAATCCTGGCAAAAGATATAATTTATTATTGGATTTTCATATAATGTGTAAATAAATCGCAAAAATTGAAAGAGAGAGAAAGAGAGATTTTTAAGATAATTTAATAAACTATTGTTCTTTTACATAATCAAACAATCTTATTTTTAGCGTTTAGCAATGTTAAAATTTTATTATTATTATTGTAAATTATTAAGATAAAAATGTTAGTAAAAGATTTTATATCGGCAATTTATACAATAATGTTTCATTTTATACAGACAATATACAATTACAATCATGTTTCTATTGGCTCGAACCCTATTAATCCTCATGACTGCTTTAATAGGTCTTAAATCGTGTTTAATTCCTATGATTCAAATTCTTTGCTTCATTTATAAAGTGTTAGTTAGATTAATGATATCTCATTAATGATAAGTCAAATATCATTTATGTAATAAATAATAAATTATATAATTATGTAATAATAATTAAAATCTAGCAAATCGTTGTTTTTCAATCTACTAATTATTATAATTGTAAAGCTTAGGATAAAATTTTGAAAAATGTTTTACAATTGTATCAAAGTTTGCAATAAACATATTAAAAAGTAAAAATGTAAAATTTGTAGTAAATTAATATATATTACAATAGAGAATAAATATAAATAGTTTATATATAAATTATATATAATATATAATATATAATTTTTTTGGATGCTAGTAAAATATTTCACAGAATTTCGTCCTTTTAATTTACAATTATTTTTTAGTCTATAAAATTAAAAAGAAATTAATAGCAAGAGAAAATTTTATTATTTTTTTATGTGTAGACTCACCAAATAAAGCTCTTGCCAGTCCCAAACTGGCTGGGTCAGTTGGACGATAAAGGAATTGAGTGACTTTTTCAAAACTCGACACATTGCTTGTTTTGAAATTGAATAGTCTCTCAAAGTTATTATTGAACGATTGTTTCAATGACAACCAACATTCAGATAAATATTTTCTACGTGTAAAATTTTCTACGTGTAATCCATCGTTTGATATAAATGTATTTCTCTTTGATTCGTCCTTCTTCCTCCACATACCACTTCCAGTTCTGCAAAATAACAATTTTATTTTTTATTTTAAGTAATCTCATCTTTCTAATCTTAAAGATGACAAGATTAAGAGAGTACGTCTAAAAATTATATTAGATGACAAATTAAAACATTATTTTCTTGTTATTGTTAGTGTAATTTTTGTGAGATATATTATTTATAAAATAGGAAAACATTATGTTCAATAGATTTTAGTTTGCATTAATCGTCAAAATAGTCTATTTTCGTAGCTTACTAATATACTTCATAGTTTTATATATTATAGCAACATATGGAATTCTTAATCTTATAAATAATAACGTGCAGAATTTATTAATTCTTTAGAGAGCATGGCTTACTCAAATAGTAAACTTTTCCACGTTCAGTAAAATCCATTACTTTCATTAATATGAATGTAAGAGAAAAGGAAAGAGGGCCACTGAATCGCAAATTAAGATGTGTATGCATATATTAGTAGCAAACTTTGAACACTACATGAATTATTAATTTATAAAATAAAATTAATTCCGCAGAGGTTTCGATTTTCGATCTTTGCTTCGAAATTCTTTCGAATGCTAAATAACAAACTAAACATGATAAACAGAGAGGGTCACCCCAAGATTGTGAAAGTCGTATATATTATAATATAAATAACAGATAACCGAATTTATCGCTACATAAATATCGCGAAAGAAAAGATATTTAAAGAAATAAATTTTTTCGGACAATCGAACGACTATATCTCTTAAAAGAAAAAATTATTTAGGATTTACTTGTTGAATAATCAATTTTGTAAATGTAAAAAGAATAAAGATTATAATAAAAATTGTAGAGTCTTCTTCAGCTTTTATTTGATTTTTCTAGTTTTTTCTGAGTTACTATTTTATATATTTTTTTCGGCATAACTATTTTAATATAAGGCTGTTTTTTCCGCGTTTTATTTAAAACTAATTAAAATTTTATATCACATGTAATAACTTATTTGCATAAAATGATTATTTTTATTTCTTGTCATTTGGATAATCGAACGTTCAGTTAAACGGCGTTTCGGATATAATAGAGGTTCTCTTGTACTTACTTCTGTTAATCTACAGCGGGAAATCAGCCGTAATATATGGTAATTGAACGAGTTGTTAACGTTGCCAATGAGTAAATCGCACTTTTCGAAGTGACTTTACGGAATATTAAGTTTATTATTCATTGTGTAAAAATGCTCTGTATCGATTATATAATTTATGAATATTTTAACGCGGAGATTAACAAATAATAATATGAATATAAATAAGAGAAACAAAATTTATATAATAAAATTATATATTAATTGAGAACTTAGAAATGCAATTGATAATGCACAATTTTATAATTATAGAGTATACTCAAAAATATTATATTAGTTGTCACATCGTAATATATATATATATATATATATATATATATATATATATATATATATATATATATATATATAATAAATTAATATTAAAAAAATTTTAATTGACATAAAATTTAATTGACACATTTCACTCATTTTAAAAGTCGCGATACAGCTATGCTTTTAGATAACTTTGCGAACTACGGAGATTAAAATAAGTCACGGTCTAATTGTCACACGATAAAAGTATCTTCTACGCATGCAGAATATATATTGCACATCTCGTCACGTGTTTCTCCCACAGAAAAGTCAGCGCAATTTCAAATGCATAGAGATCTTTTGGTAGATAAAAAAGACCGAATGTAAATCGCGTACCTGGCTAGTTTTCTTCGTAAACGGAGATGATACTGCAGGAGGAGTTACAATCAATGAAGACAAGATCTTCGTTTTCGCCTGTGATAGCGTCGTGTAGAGGACCGGACGGCTTCTGTCTAGAGTCTGGAGCAACTGGAGAAGGAAGAGGAGCAATTCGCGCCGGCTGTTCTAAAGGTTTAGAGTAGGAATACCGTCGCCAAGCAACGCGGCACGGATTATTGACCCGCGCCCGCGCAATAATTATACTTCACAGCACTTCTTCATCTTGCGTGCACTAGACTTTCGTCGATAGACACCATCGATCTTTCTTATTAATAGTGAAATCGCTGATCGGAAAGTAACAGGGGATGTCACATAATTACTATGTATAATAATAAATTAAGCGCGACAGAAACGAGGCCTTCATATATTAAATCAATCACAGACACAATAAAATTATAATTTAAATTTTTATTATTATATTTTATTTTAATTTTAATATTTTTATTTTATTTGTGCTTATAGACACTATTTTACTAACGTACAATAATATTGTATAATAAATAATCAATGGCTTTAATCATTTTATTAATAGAATTAATAAAATTATTAGAAAAAAAGAATTAAATAAAAAATATAAATAAAAGTTAAATAAAAAGAATTAAATAAAAATATAAGTAAGAAAAAGAGAATTTTGTTTTAAAAATATAAAATATTTATGTAGCGTTCGAAAAAAATGCAATTTTTAAATATATTTTTTGAATAAATGTGTCGTTTAATAGAATAAAGATTCAACTGAATTTCAGTACAGTACATATATGTGTATTCATCATATTGTCTGCTATATATATATATACATATAACGTATATGATTCACGAGAACTCGTTTGCGGCGTCTAGATTACATGATCTATATTTGGTTATATTACTTTATGTGTTATCTACTTTCAGCTCTTATACGCGCGAGTATTATCATTTCGTTAAATAAAATAAAATTACGCTTTTGAATTATTTTTTTCAGTATTTCCAATAACGATTTTTATTAGAATAATTTAATTAATATTTTTTAAAAATAAATATTTCTAGGAAACTCATAAAAAAATTATTTTAAATAAATCCAAGATTAAAAAAAGATCAAGGAGATAAATTAAGATTAATGTATCTCTTTTTTCGTGATAAAACTATTCGGATCATGGTTCGAGATAATTAAAAGTCTTACATACAGATTTTCTTGCGAGATTTCTTTGCATAGTAATACATAATTGTCCATTATTATTATTAACGATCACTGTTAAACTGGCTTTCACGTCGTACACAAGTAAAATTGCAATTTTACAATTGAAACTCGGAATGTTTGAAACACTCACAAATTTTCCATAATGATTTTACAACTGAGAAAAAACAGCGAAAACAAGCTCCTCTATGAAGATGCCGTATCTACAAGATGCTGTGTCAGAGTGCACAGACTCTTCGTTAAGAAGAGATTTCCTACTCGTCGTGAGTGTTCAGATACGACGAGTGTTATCTCTACCCGTCAATTTGCTTTATATAGCAGAACCAGGATTTTTAAGGAGGCGATAAATGATGTATAAACTCTCATTTAATGTCTGGCTGCGGTATAAATATGATAATTGAAAATTTTATTTTAAAAATTGAGATACAAATATTTTTCTCAAATCGCATTTTTCTATTTGACTTTATATATATATTTGATTATATTTGATAAATATGGGGAAATTTGAGACGTCTATTATAACTTTTTTTTTTATAAAATATTTAACAGGTGTTAAATACTCCCTAGGAAAACGTGAAAAGCTTGGAATTGTCAGGGATTTCTTTTGTATCTGGAAAAATCAAGAAAGTCTCGAAGAAAATTTTATTTTGATTCAGAGAATTTTTTCGAAAATTCTCTTTTGTTATAATTTTCTTTTTTTGATAATTTTGTTCTCATATTATAAACATTGAGCCGTGTGTATGAAACTATTAGTAGATTTTAAGCGCTTGAAAATTCTACTCTAATAATTTTACAAAATGTTCCATACATAAAAATTATTAGACTAAATTAGATCGCTGGACATACAAATATCGAAATGAGACGCTGTTTGTATTTCAATATACATATAGTTCTATCTATATTTTAAATGAGATTTTGTGTTATACCAGTGTCTTGATGTAATAAATAATAATTCTCTTAATTTAATTAATAATTAATAATATTAAGAATATTAATTATTATTAATATTCTTATAATTTTTAAGCATACTTAGAACTTTGTTCAGAGAGTATAAATGATTGCAAAATGACACAAAATCTTATAACACAAAATCTCATTTAAAGTCGATAAAATAATCGAAATATGACTGTCTCAGGTGATCTAATTTGTTTAATAAATGTTCTAATAATTTTTATAAAACTTTCTCTCTGGAAATTAAAAATGATTACAGTTTGACACGAAATATTATTTAAAGTCGATAGATCAATTGAAATATGATCGACGTTTCATCTCGGTACTTATACATTTGCCGTGTCGGGCAATCTAATTTATTTAATAAATATTCTAATAATTTTTATGTATGTAACTCATTCTTTATGGAAATTAAAGTGGTTGCAGAATAATACAAAATCTCATTAATTGATAGAAGTATCGAAATATCACCAGCGTTTAATTTGACAATTTAATTTGTTTAATTATTATTCTAATTATTTGTATGCATATATGTGCAACTTTTGTAGAAATATTGTAAAATTCTCAAGCACTTAAAATTTGACAAGATACTTAAAAAATCGTTGACAGACAAAGTGAAATGCAGCGTGAACTTGGTGTCTTAGTTTATCTTGAGCTTTGAATTTTTTTTATTTAATGGCCAGAACTATTTGTTTAATTTGTCTAATTGAAGAACTCTAGAGCAACTAAAAATAAATCCACTCTGAATTAATAAGTTCTACGAAATGAGATGCTTTGCACACCCCAGTCAGTCAGTCTCTTTCTATTTTTGTTTTCAAGGTTTTAACATAATATTGGATATATATTTTTTATAATTTTTAATAATAAAAAAATTTATGTGAGTGAAAAATTATCTTATAAATGTTATTCAATTTTTTAATACATTTACAAATCTACAAAATAGTCCTTGAAACTTAAGAGACTCTTTGTTTTTTTTTTCTTTGTATGAATTAAAAATTATACATTAGAAAACACATGTAAAAAAATTTATTTTAAAGAAAGTTGTATTAAAAAATCTTGAAAATATTCTCTTTATTTAGAAAATTAGAGAATTTTCAGGGAATTTTTTTTATAAGATTTGAGTAGATATCTACTTGAGTAGATTGATTTAATTACATCGTCTTTTGTTTGCGAAAGTGTGAGGATAGTTTTAAGCACGATATGCTGTAATAAAATTTGCATATTACATACGATAATAATAAATAGATGTATGTCGTAAATAATAGCGCTGTCACACAATGCCCGAGATTATTTAATCGCGCTGCCGTAGTCGTTGAATCCACACCGGGAGTCTTTTCGATCTCGCAGCTGGGGTGTTTTAATGAATGGACGTCGTTTCGCGTGCTGCATATATATATGTAGATATCCCCAACGGCCGTTTTAGGGCTGTAAAACAAAAGACTGATTTATTTCAACACGCCCCTCAATCTGTCTCCGTGGACCACTTTTGATTAGTGCAGCCTCTTCAAGTTTCGACCTTTCGAAACCGCCATCGTCGCTTCGTGACGGATTTTGTTCTTCCTAAATCATTTGAATGCACTTCAGAGGATTATATATTTTGTTGATTTTATTTACTATTTTTATTATAATTTTAATTTATATTTTTGTTAATATAAATAATATTTTTATTGATATAAATAAACACTTAATAAAACATATAAATTTATATTATATATAATTTAAAATAGCGTAGATTATACATATATATATATATATATATATATATTTTTTTTTTTTTCTACTCTAAAGGAAATTAAAAGATTTTAGAATTTTGTTATAATTATATGATATATTATACTTTATTATAATTATATTCTACAAGATAAAACAATAAGAAAATTATAGCATGACAAAAATTGATCACAGTCGGCTATTCAAAGCCAACATGTATCTCAATGATGCCTATCAAGTTTAATCAATTTTAAGATGCTGTTAACTCCGCTAACTGCGAGCCGCTCAAAGGCGATAGATTATGTCGCGAATATCAATCTGTTAAAAAAAGAAGACGAAAATATATTTAACTCTTTCTTGCACGTCTTAAAATAATTTTGTATTCATAAAATAAATTTAATTTTGTGATATATGTATATATATAATTTTTTTAAAATTTTGTTTATATATTTATTGATAAATTTTTGTTTACTCAAATTTTGATTTTTATGTCAAAGAGAGAAATGCATTCTCACAAACATTTCACGCTCGCTTTCATTTCGGTCGACAAATCAAGTCTCTGGTGTTTTCGGCATAAGCAAGGAAATTAATAATACGATATTTGTTTATTCCAGCACGGGCCACCCCAATTATTTGCCGAGCGTATTTAGTTTGGAATTCGAGCAGTTGCACCTGGAATTGATCACGAAAGAGAGAGAGAGAGAGAGAAAGAGAGTGCCGCGATCGAAGGCGCATATTTGCTCAGCTATTTATCACGGTTTATTATTTCCTATTGTCGACGAGAGTCGACGCATTGTTGACGTAAGAGAGAAGGGCCAAGGCGAATCTCTAAAACCGTGTCCGATCGAATTTGCATAGAGAATGCGGAGCGCACGCGCGCGGTGCATCCGATTACAGGCCCTATTAATTGCGGTCTTTCATTGTTCTCGCGACTCTCTCGATTTGCGCGTTTCTCGGATTACCGACTGTATTCTTTTTCCGAAGGGTTCGATCAAGCTTCGAAATGCGTGCGTATAATGTAAGGTACTTGTTTTATAGAATAATAAATATATATAATAGTTATCTTACTGATTGAATTTTTCATAAAAATATTTTTGATATACACGGTATTTGTTTAACAATCAAATAATATCAAAAGATTAAAATTATTTTGCATTTCTCAATTTTTATTTCTGAAAAAGATTATTTGACGATTATTTATTATTATCAGCACTTTGAATCACTCTCGTTGTGTAACAACATCAAGGGATGATTGCAGGATGCAGGGTGAAGAAGGCGGGGAGGGGAGTTAGATGGAGTGGGCAAAAAATCGGGCATAAAATTAACAGTATACAGTCTGCAGAATGCAGTTTGTTGCTTGGCAGTAATATTTCACGAAGGTCTCCCCTGCGGGGCAGAGTGGGTTCGTTCTCCAGGGGAGGGCGCAACAATGGAACCCTTTACCGAGCCCCCGGTGCCCAGAGCCAGCATCCATACATCATCATTCATACTGGAAAAAAAAGCTGGGGGCACCTTTGCAAAGCGCAAAGATTGGGGGACCGCGAAACTTTCGGGGTACTGAAAATTTCGCATCAAGTATTTCTCGACTGTATTAAGAGGATACGTCTTGCCGGAAAGTAATTTTAAGTCAATTTTCAATTCACGAAACAGGGATTTTTCAGTTTAGGAAGCAAAGATTTCCTTCCTTGACATAACTCAAAAGTAATTGCATTACTAATTTTACATACTAAAAATAACATAAATTTTTAATTGTTTTAATTTAATATAATGTATTATTATATTAAAATTAAAATTTCAAATATTACACATAGATATTTAAATATATAAATAATATTTAAATACAATTTTTAGTTGGGTCTTAAATTAATCATTTATCGCAAATATTTTCTCGCATGCATTTCTAATTTTCAGTCAGTTCTTTTTATATTAAATTATGCGGCAAATATCATGTTTTGACACGCAGAACGGGTGTATCGTTTTTCGCAAAAAAAAAAAAAAAAAACTCGCGTTGCGTAACTTTTGCGGCTACCTCGTTTTCGGAAGTCAAACTTTACCCCTTCGAGAGACACACCTCCTGGAAAAAGGGTTGCTTTTGTAAACAATGACGGGCAAAAATTGGCACGACTATCGAAAAACGTATTCGGCGAAAACATAAAAAAAGAGAAAATAAAATCTCGACAGTTGAAGAAAGATGCGCGATTTAACCCAAACTAATCGATCACGAGAAATGGGTGAATCGAGTTTTTTTTTTCATCGGTATCGTCTTGGCGTGAAGCCAGAACTAAAAAGAGGAACAAGATACGAACGTAATCCGCTTTACGAAACGAGGCAACCCCTTCGTAGACGACGACCCATCGGTCGTGTCACAGCACGGGTGACTGATTGTAAAACCATAGAGTAACCCACAAAGGGTTGCAACGCGAAGCGAGCAAGAGAGAGAGAGAGAGAGAGAGAGAGAGCAAGAGAGAGGGTAGACTGCAGAAGGGAGAGGGTTTTAAAATTGCGCCTCGTAATCGACGTGTAATCCTCTACAACCGTGACAGTCCGAACATAATGCGCACAACGAGAGAAGACCAGTTTGTTTTCTCTGGTAGGTGATAGGTAACGGGCTAAATAGTCGCATTCTATTCTTTTAACTTTTGTACTAACAGAAGAAAAAACTATGATAATTGATAGAAAAAGATCACAAAAAATTTTTAGATTTCTCTAGAGAAGCTAATAACGCTGTCTTTAAGCATAATAATGTACAGATTTTCTTCTTTTTAGTTAAACTAATTAAATTTTAGTGCTTTTTATAATTTTTGTACAATAAAGTCTCTTAGAAAACAAACTTTTTAATAATAATATTTAATTAAATTAAATACTTAATTAAATAATATAAAATCTCTTATTTAACGCCGCAGTTTATTAAGCGCTCTTTCTTTTTTAACTGCCATGAATATATTCTTTTTTTTTAGTTAAATTAATTAATTTTTAGTGCTTTTTATAATTTTTGTACAATAAAGTCTCTTAGAAAATAAATTTTTTAATAATAATATTTAATTAAATTAAATACTTAATTAAATAATATAAAATCTCTTATTTAACGCCGCAGTTTATTAAGCGTTCTTTCGTTTTTAACTGCCATGAATATATTATCTTGTTTACATCTAAGCGCCATTTATGCGTAGGCAGGTAAACACTTAATCAATATTCCGTTCGATTAGCATGACTTAGAGCAGTCTTCCAGAAATGTGATCTCGATCACGCTTCCTTCACGCTTCGCTCGTCGCAGCTGCCGCATGTAGTAGTCGCATGTATTCGTTTACTTTTTTCTACTAAAAATCGTAAGAGCGTACAGGACGAGATGTTTTGTCACCGAAGGGTATTTTCGCACCCGAGTTATCTCATTTTTTTTTTTTCAAATGCAGCACCTCTGTCATGCTTTCATAATCCATCAAGTGCGTCTGATACTTAAAATAAAGCGGACATTTGATGTGCAAATATATAATTCTTCATAAAAATTTTGAAAATAAAAAACACAAGTTGAATTCGAAATTGAAAAACTTTGTCTTGATAGTACATATTATTTTTTTATTAATTATATATTTTTTAATTGAACAAAACACGTTAATGTTAAAAAGAAGCTGGCAAATTTTACAAAGGAATAACATTTATTTCGACTGGATGCAAATCTGATGATCTACGAGTTGTTTACGCGCGCTTGTTAATTCACTCGGACAACGTGTGCGACATGTGAACGAATTAGAATCTGATTAGCATTCGTCTTCGAATAGGCAGTTCATAATCGTCGGAGCGGGAGGATTGACGTGCTCGCATTATCGCGTACGAGGGATTTCCATTCTAGGCGCGCGTTCGTCCGGAAGGACGTTTTTAGGGCGTCGAAACTGCGGGGGTTACAGGTACCCCAGTTAGGAGACACCGTTCGCTTCACGAACCGATTGTCACATAGGGGGGCTGACAAGGAAAGTGGGGTTTTTCCCCTGTCCCGTCGGACTTTGTTTTCAGGAAAAATGTAGCGATTTTTATCGGTACTCCGTTTCTCCGCGGGGATCGGATCCTTTGGGAATCTGTGTTTTCCTTTGACCTCGACGAAGGGAATGTAGAAGGAAGATAAAAAGAATGAACTCATACGATTTTTGTGGTAAATAGATTTTCATTAAAACTTAATGTATTTTACAAAAAACGAATAGAGAAGGTACACAAAATATATTAAACATATAAAGAGAAACTCCTATAAAATTTAACGAACACAAATAAAGGACTAGAAGTGTTTTTTTTTGCTCTTTTAGTTCTTTATTTGTTTTCCTTAAATTTTATAGAAGTTTTACTTTATATTTTTTATGTATTTTGTGTACACTGTGAAATATTTATTATATTAAGAATAAAAATATCGAATTGCGGATATTGTGACTATTAAAATTAATGTGAATAAAAATGTAGAGAAA
The DNA here is from genome assembly GCF_047496725.1 of Anoplolepis gracilipes. Lineage (NCBI taxonomy): Eukaryota > Metazoa > Arthropoda > Insecta > Hymenoptera > Formicidae > Anoplolepis > Anoplolepis gracilipes. The sequence goes on from NC_132985.1 coordinate 1,744,134, forward strand.
AAAGAAAGAGAGAAAGTTAAGATAATTTATAATAAAAGCTATCTCACAATTCATTTTTTTTTAGTTCGATCTGTTTCAATCTATTTCGACATACTTAGGCCCCTATTTAGGCCACCACAGTTTATCTTATAGCATGGCATGGCGATAGAGAAGCAATGGCGCGTGCGGCCTTTTTTCTCGACGATATTATTTCATGGTAACTGTTTTACTTGTTCGCGGACCGAGCCACTTCGTTTTCAAGTGGTCGACAGACATCTGCCCGATGTTCAGTATGCAATACATACATGCGGCCGGTTTTTTATAGATTTATTCGTAAGAAGATTGGTTCGAATGTTACAATGTGTAACATGATGATTTTCCATAGATTTTTTTTAAACATATTTTTCCATGTCTTTTCTATTTCTCAATAATTAATCGACATCTCAGATAATATAATACAGCTTTGATTGTTATTATGTTTTGTAAAAATAAAGCAAGAAATATTTTTTAATAGAAAAAAAATTAAATATAACGAGGAATTTTAATTCGGAAAAAATATGTGTCAAAGGAAAAATATTATAAAGATGATATATAAAGTATAAAAGAAGAGATATATTTTATTTTTGAAATCTCTAAAATTTAAAAGTTTTATTTTGAATATAATGTGTTTATAAATTACTCAGCGATATTCTTTGCGGTAATATTGTAGCTATTATTAATAAAGCAAATAATTCCAGCATTATTTGGCCCATATTTCTAGCTCCGAGTTCCTAAAGAGATAATGATCGCTCCTAGGAGGGCGACCGGTAATATAATACACGAAGAATCCCTCGGGATATAGAAGAGGAGATGGATTCTCGCGAACTACGCGGACAAAGGCCCTCCCTTCATCGAGTATTCCCCAGGAACGAGATCCTGTCTTCCGAATTTGGTTCGATCGTCTCGGATTTTGCGATGCGATGAGTTGGTAAATCCTATTTTTATTGTAATCAATGACTCACGCGTCGAGAACTCAATGATAGTCTCCTTGTAACTCATTAAAGCAAAGAAAATGCCGAGCAAATTACTTTATATTGTACATAATGCTGAAAAACTAGTCTCTTCTTTTGTTTCTATAAAAATTTAAAATAATACGATAAAGAGTTAAAATAAATATGTATAAATAATTATAATAAAAAATTATATTACTATAATATCAGAGATATACATATATCAGATTTCATACATGTATACATATAATTATTTTAATAAAATTGATATTAATAAAATATTAATAATTGGCAAATAATTTTCTCTCGATATCTATTGTTCAATTATCGATGCAAAAATCGGAAAAATCAGAACCAGCAACGCGAATCCGTTAATATTGTCCGCGTATCTTTTCTAACGTTCTGGGCACACAAATGAGACAACGGGGTTATAGTACACGAATACAAACATGGTGGTAATGGTCGCTGGTAAAACCGGGAACCAAGACGAGAGATTACGATCTGCTGGCCATTGTGCGTTTACGGTGCGTGGCACGCACGAGAGAGGTGGCTGGCGTTAACGTCAAAAGGCGTTACTCGCTCGAATTGGCTCACCTGGCGGTCGCGAAGGTATCTGATCGAAGGTATATCTCGACCTCGACGAGATCCGCAGTGGATTCTAATGTGATCACTTTGTTTCATCCCCTCTGGTCCGCGCATCGCTGGTGGGCGCCTTTCAGATCCGCTAACGGAAATCGAATTTGCCGACCTCTAACTCTAACCCGCATTTTTTTTCGGCCGTAACCAGATCTCTCTCTCCTTCTTTATTTTCGCGTATAAATATATATAGAATGATGTTAGATTAATTTCGCCATAATATTGTAATATTAATTATTTTTTATATTTATGAGACACGCGTCATTTATTGCACAATTATGGAAAATTTTTCTATTATAAAGTGTCATTTTTGTTTTGATATATCTGATGATCAAGCGATGTATATTTGATCGGGTTTTCTCTTTGAAGAGTCACCGGACGTTTCATGTGTTCCGTCATCGATTGAATACTATGTTCATTTGTACTCACACGAAAAGAAAAAGAAAGAAAGAAAGAGAGAGAGAGAGAAAAGACCGTTATCTGAATCAGATTTAAGTGCGGGTGCCTATGATCATCCGCATGAGGGCTAAAGGGGGCTTTTGTGAGGAGTCTAAGCACGAAACGATTGAAGCCCCGACATGAATAGTTACAGCTAACGACAATGACGTTACGTCCGCGTATCGTTTAGAATCTTTTTTTTTTTTTTGCATCCTTTATACATTGTAATGCTTTTTGTTCCTCGTTTCATTTAGATTTTGCTTACGCGAAATCATTGAGATTTACGTAAGTCGATCCAATAATGACTCTATATACTAAATAACAAAGTTATTAATTCAAACTCTTTTACTTTTTGATAATTTATATAACGGTTAAATAGTACACATTTTTAATTGTTTTTTTTTAATTAGTCAAAACAATTGTATGTAATTTTTATTGTACATCTTTTATCGAACGTGCATATTTTTTTTTAATTTAAATTTGTATTTTTTATTAATTGTAAATTTGTAATGTCTGCATTTAATTGTATTACTCTATCTAGATTTTTCGCTATCGAGATTTGCAGTAAAAATTTTTGTTTAAATTTCTTTTCATACGCGTATTTGTTGTTTTACTCGCCTAAATGATTGTGTAAACTTGCTTCAATAGATCGTGTGCTTTAATTGAACTCTTCTGCAAACTGCTACGGGCGCATCACGTGCTTCAAACATTTACGACGTGACAGACTGTTCCAATATCCTCCGGCGATTGCTGGCAATACTACAATTTGTTGGATCAACTATCGTACCATCTTATTTTTTCTCATCATGGAATTGTTGAACTTGCTTATATATTTAATTCGAGAGATATATATCAGATTTCATAATGCATACATATAATTATTTTAATAAAATTAATATTAATAATTTGCAAATAATTTTCTCTCCATATTTATCGGTCAACTGTCGATGCAAAAATCAGAGAAATCATCCGGCAACGCGAATCCGTTAATATTATCCACGTATCTTTTCTAACGACGCTCCGGCATATAAATGACAATGGGGTGATAGTACACGAATACAAACAGCTCAAATAGCTTCAAAGAATAAAAAAAGTAAGAGTATCAACAATTTAAAACATTGTCTTTAAATTTTACAATTATATTTTAGAAAAAATATTTAAATTCTAATTATTAAGTTAATTAGTTATTAGAATAATTCTAATTATTAAGTAACTATCATGAGTTGAGTTCTCAACACGTGAGTCATTGATTACAATAAAAGTAGAATTTACCAACTCATCGTATCGCAAAATCTGAGAAAATTTTATATTTTTTAGACAAAAAAGTTTTTGTTATGATTGAAGACGTTTACAAAATTATTTAGTAAACTCGTATAATAAATTACACAATATACGATAACAACACAACACATTAGAAATTAATTAATTTTGGAAATTTTAATTAATATTCCTTTGCTCTTTTTCTTATCACATTTTCAGTTTTATTTAAAATATTTTTTAGAAGAATATATACAAATGTGCGTTGCATCTTATTTCGATCATTTTGATGCTAATTCTACTAATCGACGCGCAAAGTGTCACAAATAACGAATTTGCGAGGCAAGCGGGCAACACGTGGCGGCTGCACGTGCGCGTGACCGCGGTGCGAAACCGCCGAGATTAGCCGGGAATCTCTTGTTTGATTATGATATCTCAATTACGGTCACTTTTACACGCTGCTCGTTTGGCACGTGTCGCGCCTGATCGCTGTCAGATTCGGGATCGGTGATAGGGACACGTGGCGAAGGCGTTCGTGTACTCCTCCTCGTAGTCTTCATTCACGTGCAGAGTGAGTCGCACGTGACCGCCGGCCGTCGTTCGTCGGGTTAAATTCAAGATATCCGTTTAAAGAGAGAAGATAGATGGCGGATGCTACGACCCGACACGTGGTTGATAACGGTGGGAAAAACGAGGAAGGCGTGAAAAAGCGACGATTAATTGTGGCCCATCGTTTATTCGAATATTATCATCACCTTGTAGATTTATATATCTAATAAAATTCAAACAAATCACTTCAAACATGTTTGCTCTTTTAGTATTATACTTTAATAATTAATAATTTATTATCTATATATCCTTTTTATTTAAAAAATTACTCGTTCTTATACTTATATTAATAATACTTTCTTATAATTATTTATTCTTATAAATTGATATACTTACAGATGCTTTTTTAAATAAAATACTTTTGCTTTTTTTTCATCAACATATGTTTGACAATTTAATAATATCTGCTCTTTATATAATAATACAATATTTCATTTAAATGCTATTCTTTATTTTTTATTTCTTTTTTGATAGGTCTTTTTTTAATCCACTCATATCGCCACGTGACACTTTACAACAGATGAGCGGATTATTATTTTATCGCTATCCCGGTTTTTTTATCGAGACACCCGTTATCTGCGAGCAATTCTTGGTAGGATTGACACGCACTTTGTAGACAAATATACGCACAAGGATGCACTGTAACGACTCCGATTCCGCAGCACGTGGCTGGCACGTGTCGCGTGCGATGGTTCGCAACGCGTAGGTAAAGTGCCATGATTCCAGCCAATTGGCCGGAAAGGATTACCATATGACAATGTGCGTGTGATTTGTCAAATTATTGCGTCACATTTTTGTCATGGGAGATTATTCTGTATTCTGTAAAGGTACATACATATATGTACGAATATTGATAGTTGATACAAATTGACAATTTTTTATATCATGTCATACATTAAATTTAATTTAAAAATAATACGGCAATCAATTTTATAAAAATATGAAAGATATTGTGTATATACATATATATATTTTGTTTTAAAGATAATATAGAATATCTTCTAATTAGATTGAGAAAAAAAATAAGAAAAGATTAAAATATATGTATGTATTAAAGACTATAAATTATAATAAAATATATAATAAAATATATAATAAAGAGAATGATATAAAATATATATTAATATCATATTCTTATTTTTGATTATCACTTTTTAAATTCAAAATAATTTCAAACCTTGACGTTTCTTTAAAATAACTGTGGAATCGTAAAGATGTCTAGTAGTAAAAACGATCTCGTTTGTCCAGAGCCGAATAGGCAAGCAGGATGAAAATCTCGTTAAACGACTTAACTACCTTGAAATTACACGTTCGGTGATTCACAAAGGTGGCGAGCACCCCCGTACACCGCATTCTAATCGATTCGCCATGGTCGTCGCGACTTTGATTTTCCTGTGCTGTGCTTTCCCCTCGTTTCGAACCGCCGTGGAAAATACATAACTTACTCCTTGGTGTAGCAAATCCGTTTGCTGACTGCAAGCGCAGTTGTCCCACGCAAGTTTTTTTTTCATCTTCCGGAAACGACGCTTGATAAAAAATTGAAATGTCGACCGTAATACCAATTTGTTTCTCGTCAGTCGCTTCCGGAATGAAGACATATGCCGGAAGACGATGTAATCGAGAAATATATTTTTTTTTTCTACAAACATTTTCATGAAATATTGTTTTTTAAGTATAAATAATATCTTTTATATGTCTTGCAAAATTAAATATAAAATTTAATAATTTTAATTTGCTGAAACTACGTTAATATTGTATTTTTTTATTTTTCTTGAAATATAATACATCGATTTCTTTTTCTTTGTTTAATAGAGCTAGTAAATTTAATGATGAATAATGTTTGTAATAAAATATTGAAGTTCTTTTCAAGTCGATTTTTAAAAATCCTAAGTAAACGGATTCGTTAAGCAAAACTGGCAGGTATCCAATTCAACTCTTCTTCCTTCAACCCTTTTAGATCCCATACGATGACATAACGGCAACTTCCTATATCTACATCTTGCTTTTTTTCGTATCTTTCTTTGATGATTTAATGGTTATCCAGATACTCGATATCGATATCTAATACATTCCCACGAGGGGCGCACGATCGGAAGGAAAAATTAGGAAAAATCCATCCTCGAGATCCTCCTCTTCTCATGCTCGATCTGACGGATCGGCTACGTTCCAAGGATCAAAAGGATCCGGCCGAATCGATATTTCTGAAAGTTGGGTAAATCGAGAGAGTATATCGCGCCCCTCTAAGATCTCTCCCGTCGAAAAGGGGAGAAATTGTGAACTCAAGAGCGCGAAAATCCTTTCTCGGCGGCTCGCCTCAGATCTTCGCCCCGAAGTGGTGGGTTTCAAAGGACCGCGCTCCGGCCGGCTTCTTACGAAACAACCGTGAAATGGAGCGCACGCTTCACCAGGGTTTCGGGGTGGCCGAGAAAGACGGTGGTCAGGAGCGCCCGTGAAGACGTCGGTACGCGTGAGAAAGCCCGGCGCTTCGTGTGAAAGAAGAGATACATTCATAAAATATTTATATCCATGAAAAAACTACGTTAAAGCGCACGTGATTTTTCGAAATCTATTTTCTCGAGACTAAATGCATTTATATATTTCTGCAGCTCTTGCTTTTTAAGGATATTCTAACGCCCACAAGCTTATTTCCTTTTTAACAAACTTTTTCAACAAGTTATAAATATATTAATATACATATTAAAAAGCATATTTATATCTCAAAGGAGAAATAAATTATTTAATATTGATATCCAGTTTTTAATTTATATAATTAATTTTTTCTAAATGCGCTAATTATATATAAGATTTATATCTTGCATTAGAGAGTCTATTAGAGATGGAAAAGAATGATGGGAGTGAGCAGAATCATCCATGCGAGTAAAAGCTTTTTTGTGGATCGGGATGGACGATGTAATTAACTTCTTGCTTGCCGTTGAACGGACGCGGATGAAATTTAAACTCTTTGACAGATGATTCAATAGACGGATGGACAACCGGACAAACCGACGGACAATTGTCCATCTTCTCTTATTACATATACTTTGATGAAAATAATTAGAAAATTAATCTTATGGTCTTTTCTTGGAACTCTGCTCGTTTTTTATAACTGAAGTTTTAATATTAATAAATTCAAAAAAAAAGAGCAATTCTTTTGTTATCTGTAAGTTTTAAAATCTTGAAACGAACTAAAAAAGAGATATAATAGTAATAATACAGATTTGATAAAATATTAATAGCAAAATGACGACCCATTATTACGCAGAATTAATAGCGTACAACTAGATTTTCGTTATCAGTCATATTATGATCGCTTTTAACTCGCTGCTTGCTCGTAACAGACAGTTCCGGTGCACTGTGTGATTGTTATGAAATAATAATGTACCGGGTGACGCGCATTGACGAGAGCGAGAAGGGGTGAGGTACGTTGCTGGGGTTGAACGATCGCAATCAAAGCTCGAGCCGGTGTATATCGGGAGAAGGACACGTCACTTCTGTGTTTCCGGCGGTGCTCAATATCCGTGGTAGGATGAATTTGAAATGGATAATGAGGGATTAAAAGCCTGTGGCGTCGAAAATCTGAAACATATATTACGTATGTTAGATCAAGAAAAATGTATATAGTTTTACAATAACTTCTTTAGAATTAAATTTAAAAAAATATATAAACGGTTTAAAATCCTATAATGTCAATTTAATTTTTTAAACGTAATTGTAAAGTGATAGTTGTCAAACAAAATCGCGCAATTAAATCGAACGTATTCGCACCAACAAATTTAGCTGATCGCTGCCGACCTCGTTAGGACGTCCCTAGGGAATCGTCCGCGCGAAGAACGCGCGCGCAAAATTTTGCTTTCTCACCCCGCCTGCATAACTCATCGCATGAAGTGCGCGAAGTGCATCAAAGTAAGAACCACTGCCATTCGTACGTACGACACCAAAATAAGGACAGATGGCCCGTTCGATCCCTTTGCCGGTGGTAGTAAACGCGCGTTGGTTGTGACGGTGTTGCTGATCGCTCACACATTAGCATTGCCGTATACAGGGTGCTCGAAAATTTACCGGTGCAACCCGGAAGTGCGATCGACGAGAGGAAAACTCTGAAAAATTTTGTTTAGTCAAATCAAATCTTCAACTTACAGGCCCTTGAATCTATAGAGACTTTAGATTCACAGATCTTCCTTTCCAGATGTGCGCATTCTTATTTTCAACAAACGATCTCACGCTCTCATAGATTCTTTATTAATAACGTTTTCACACACCTGATACTTTCCTGTATATCTATATAAGTTTTCTTAAATCTCTGCCGACGAAAAAATATTCTTTCCTCGTGCTATTAATTTCTCGAGCACCCCGTACACGCCGTTCGGTGTGTGTGGGCGATGACGACGCACACACGCGCGCTAAACAATAGTTAAATCAGAACGTAGGGCGACCAGGGGCTCTGTGGGTGTTTAATGAGCTGCCAGCGAGTGACTGAAGGGGGATGACGAGAGGGGTCCGCAGGGGTAGTCCCTCGAATTCGGGATTTCGGAGTACCGCGCGACGGGGGGGAGATACGCGCGGGGCACCACTTGACTGCTTACGGGACCGGCAGCCGTGTAAAGTGTAGGAATAACATTGAATATATTTATAAAAGGATCCGTAACATGCTTCCGCCGATTTCAACTTTGGGCAGCCTTGAAAAAATTCATAATAACTTGTTTTGCGTCAGCTGATCAAGTTTGACAAGAGTTAACACACTACTTTGATAAATATATAAAGTAATTAATATTATTAACTTTCTGTGTGTCTAAAAACGGAGAATAAAATGTAGCGAATTTTTTATGAAAAATTTCCATCTTGACAATTTTTTTAAAAACCACTTATACAACTTTATATATATTAGAGATAATTATATATAATATTTAGACTATTTTTTGTAGAATAATATGCTATTTTATTACATGTCGGCCAGATTTTATGCTTAACTGACCGTCGATATTTAACGGTTGATTCATTCAAAGAAGCAACGCTTCCGTGAAATAAGACTAGTAGCTTCTTCCCATTGAATCTCCTTCGTGAAAGAGCGTATGATATTAAATTACTAATTTTCGAACGGTTAGTGATTTCAAAACGAAAAGGGCTACTCTTGGTTACTATATTAAATTACTTTTTGCAGGCGATTTAAACAGTTAGGGAAAACCGCTTGTTCGGTGATTCGATAATTACGACCGTGAAAAGGAAACTCTATATATCTATATTATTTGTACAGGTAAATCTTTTGAAAGAGCGAATTCCAGATCAGACATAACACGTAGATAATCGCTACAGAAATGATGAGAAGAACTTATATAAAATATTTGAACACAATTAATAATATATAATAATATATAATGTTATATATTTTGTATAATTGATACAAAAATATAACTTTATGTTTTACATATTTCTTTATTGTATATTATATATTAATTTCAAGATTCAAGTCAGATAAAAATGTAAACGTCAGATAAATATTATTTATTTATTATTATTTTTAATTACGTGTAATTACTTGATTAATATTGACATTTCAAATTAATAATGGCACATATAATGATTAAGTCAAGCGCAAATAGAGCAAATATACTTTTGCTTCAATGAATCTACTAAGCCCTATTTTAGTAGAGTTTAAATGGACTGTCTTTTTACGAACCCCTTCGACTCGAATAAAACTGAGGCAGATACGAGACGAGAGATCAAACATACTTTCAGTGCGTGTGTAATCCTGCATAATCTCGACCCTACCAGTCTAATAAAATACGCACTCAGTACTTCGAATGCGTTTCACAACGAAGATAAATCAATAATTTGTACGACCGGGCTTTGGCACGCGGACTTAATCCCGGTTTTACATGTGATTAAAGCGCTAGACGAAAGTGTCAAGGTGGTTGATGCCATTACGAAAATGCACCGCTCCTGTTTAAATCTGAGCAATACTGTAAACAGCCGAATAATTTGAGATTTCATTTTATTGCGATATTTTCCGCGTATTAATTATTGCAGCAATTGTATTAATCATCTCAACTCCTTTTCGCTTATTTTAATTTAGAAGGAATAAAAATTTATGGTAATAGAAAAAATTATATTTAAGAAATCAAAAAAAGAATAATTATTGCTGATTTAAATTAAATTTAAAACTTAAAAATTTAAAACTTGAAAAAAAATTCAAAACTTCAGTTTTCATTACATATTGCGCTTTTTATTAAAAATTTTGAAAACTATTCGTCCTAATTCGTTGAACGCCCACGAAATATCATTGTCATCGTTGTGACAGATACGACTCGTCGCTGATATATAATGCCGAGGTTTATGGGTGGCAATCGGACTTGCGATCTGCGATCGATTCCTCGCGATCGAGAGTCTCGTCGTTAAATCTAAAGCAGCAAACCCACGTCACTCCGGGATGAATGCCTGGCTGGGTCGGGCATTCTTCAAGTAAATTATAGTCTTGAATGGGTGGCACGGCGGGGGGTTGGTTGGCACGCGTACCACTGGGGTACACCTGCCCCCCGTAGACATCTGTCCCCCTATGCGTCCAGCACTGGAGTCAAACTATGGGGTACGTCTGCGTATATAAGTACATGAATACGTTTGTCTACGTGTATGTACGTGGCAATTCTCGTCATCAATGTCTCTGTCATCAACTAGATGGTTTTACGAAACCGTCAATTTTCGCGACACTGATAATTATAGAATCGTATAATAACGGCTACTGGATAAGGTTTTCATACTAAAGTTCATGTAAACTTTTATTATGCAAATTGCAAAAAAAGAAATTATATTTTAAATTATAAACTACTGGAATTTCAAAAAATTTTATATTAAAAACTTTATTATATTTTATTATAAAATTAATTCCGGAAAGATAATTTTTTTGTTAAATATTATCTATTGCTGTGTACATACGTTTAAATGAATTATTTCTTTCCATCTAAAAAATTTAAGTTTTGATTTTAAAATTTTATACATTATTATGAGACATTAATATGTAAATAACAATTTTTATCCAAGCAAATATTCTCCTTAAAAGAATATTATAAATTATAATAAAGTTTATACTTTTATAAATTCATGTGTTTCAATCACTATTAATTTTTCTGCTTACAGTAATACTATCAATCTAAATAATAGCAATGCATAAATGCACAATATAATTTGTGCACGTTTCATTCTTCCGTAGATTTATCCGGCGATTTGCATTATGCGAGGGTGCGCGCATTAATCCGCGGTTCATTCTAATTAATTTCATGAATCCCGGCACAGAGAGGAGAATAAGAGGAAGGGAAGGCGCCGATCTTTCAGTCGCAACTCAAATAAGGCTTTCCATATTTTAGCGTGGACGAGTCATCGCGAAATCGTAGCGTTTCATGATATATCGGGGTGGTTGGACGCGGTAGCGTAACCGGCATTGTTCGTGGTTTACCACAAAGGCCTGCAAATGCCGACTTGCAGTGAAAAGCCGGCTACCCTGCATCTAAACAGATGCGGAGATAGAGAGAAACATGATGCTTACCGAATTTTCCGTTGGCGTATACACACCCAGATGCGTTTGCGAATTAAATTTCCAGTTAATTGATATAATGAGAAAACTTTAATATTAATAATTAAATAATTTATTTATCGGTAAACGAAAACTAAGAGGAATTAAACATATCGCTTTATTCTCTGCAAGAACATTAAAATTCTCGACATTTCTCATGAACGATTATTATAATTGTCTAAATAGATAATTTGTTAATCAAGAACGATAGGACCACTGACTCGTGAAACGAATTAGAGTTGCAGCGAGAGAACAAGTCGCGCTCCAAGAGTTCCGGCCTTCAGGGGCCATGACCATTAATCTTCGATTAAGTGCTCAACGATCGGTCAAGGTAATTTCACGAGTTTTCCTGAATTAGGAAAGACCGTCTCACCCTCCCGACCGTGCCCCCGTGCCCGGTGCTGCCGTTCCCCTCGTAGCCGTCTCGTTCGGTCCCTCTCTCTACGGGGGGAATTACCGTCTCTCTGTCGAGCCACCAGTATGTCACCGTACAGACCAGCGCGCCGGTACAATGAGGGCCGACTGGCGATCGATATGCGCACTCGACGGAAACGACCCGACGAGAGGTCGATCGAAATCATTGCGATGCGCAAAAAAATATCGTATAAACTGTCGAGTATTTTAAAAAAGAAAAATATCTTTTCACGGAATATAATAATATACTAATATAATATAATAGAATAAATCAAATCCTATATTGCTTTAAAATTAGTCAAACATTATTTTTAATAATCGAGGAATTAGTTAACACTTAATACATAAATAATCATTAATAATAGAATGACTATAATAAAATGATAGAAAAAAAAGAAGGAAGTATGGAAAGAGAGAAATGTTCAATTTGCGTTTTGAGAAAAAATTAATTTCAAAAAAACGTACAGATCAAATTTCTGAACGCTATTGAAAACATTCTATTATAAAAACGCGCGACAGAACTGTTTCTCGCCCGTTTACGCGTTATTATCTTTTTTTTTTTTTTATTACGTAGACATAGTTACGGGATGTAAACCCTTAGCAAAAACTGATTGAATCCCCCAAAATCCAACACCTTTATAGATGCTGGCCGTCTGTCGTGCGCTGTACACACATTGATATATCGTCCGCATAATGGCGCCATTGAGGCATTACTATTATTGGCGAGATTTGGGGAAACGATCGAGCGTACTAACGGATTCGTCGCAGCTTGCACGCTGTTTGCAAATAGATCTTGTATAGAAAATTATTGTTCACACAGTAGTAGTCTTGATGGATCGATGCGTCTGAATTAACGATTTGTTAAATCGCTTAAATTTACACATTTTTATTTCTAAAAATATTAATTTGTAAAATAGAATTGATGCAACAAAAAATATAAGCAATATTTAAATTTTAAGAGTGATTAAAATTATCTCATTATAAAAGGATTATTACATTAAAATAGAAGCAAAAAACTCTGACATAGATGCTAAATATTTGCAAAATTTAAAGAAAAAAAAATCAATTCTTTGTTTAGTTGAAGAAATTTGTTCAGTTTAAATTTGAATAGGAAAAATAAAATCTAATATTCAATGAAAGTAAAATAAGATAAATACAATATGTGACGTATTTCTAATTGAATAATATTTCTGCAATAGTTATGTAACCGTAGATCAATATTATTACGGTGAACGGGTAAAGAGGATGGATCTGAAATGGAGTAAAATTTCCTTGAGGATCAGACAGAAAAATATTATCCTTCCATTTTGGACGCTCCGAACGGCTGTTTTGACAGATCCTCTCTCACTCGCTCACCGTTTGATCGAACGATCGAACTATCCTATTTATTTTGCTAACACTTGGCCCTCACGTTACATCGAGGGGATATCCACTTGTTCTCGTTATGCAAATCGCTTTCTTTATCGAGATGCTTTTACATAATAATAAGCAATTGTTTCTCGAGTATGATAAAGTTTATGCATCTTAGATATTTAAAAAAAAGTTCACGTTAACGCGGATCGAATTCTGAATTATTTATTTCTGTATACTAAAATATAAGGCTGAAAATAATGTTATATCAATTATTATTAATTTATGTATCAAACTAATTGTTAATTATTATGCAGATTTGCTTACAAAATTTTATATTACTTTTAAGATTTAATAGCTATCATTAATCCTTATTTTTCACGTAACATTTGCATATTATACAATTTATTAATCATTATTTATATTTGTAATTTTTGTAAAATACAATAATGATAATTGACGTTATACAATAATTAAATCTAAAACTTGCATAAGAAATTTTTTAAACAAGGATAGGAAACTGATTTGAGGATAACTGGTTAATTTTGAAAATTGATTATTCAACACTTACGTCAATTGGTCGTTTCGCAGTCATGTTTTACATGTAATCCTTCGGATTATATGGGTAGATGTAACGTCAGGCACGATTTGTGATACATCTGCTCTGCGGTGGCTTCAGTGCAGGACGCGTGTCCTGGCACGTGCTCGTCCATTTTCAAGCTACCATTCCATTCCTGTAAAGTGGATCAAAGCATTTCTTTGGAAGAATACTATCAATATAAATTGTGGTTTCTAATATAACTTGTCGATGAAATCTATAATACATATAATATTAATATATACAAATCATTAAAAACGTATAATATATAATAATAAATAATATACATTATACAAATATAATAAAAGTTGAGACAAAAAAGTTAGATAGGCAAAATATGTTTTTATTGATGAAATATAAATTCTGTACACTATATTCTCCCTGATAATCGGCAATTCCGTATTACGGTAAGAGCACTGGCGGACATTATATATTGCTAATTAACTTAAATTTTAGCTTAAGATGTGTTAAATAAAAATGAGATCGATCGTTCGAGATCAACTAAAAATATTGATGACTAGAATAAAAGGAACGCAGATAGTACGGAATTTAAATCGTAAGAAATCCATCAATTATTAATTAAATATAATTAATTTTGAATGGTAAATCAGACATTTTTTCCGCACTGAACATTAAATTAAACTACTTCTAAAATATTGACAAAATTAGAAAAATATTGTACTTTACACAATTATCGTTTTTTTGCGTTCTATATCTCGATTATTTTCATCTTCCTTTTTGGTTGATGTACAGAAAAATGCACTTATTGATGATTAAAAGCGGAATTAAAGAATCACCTCAACCACCATAAGCATCATAAACGTGATGCGAGATATTTTTCGAATAAAATACTCTCTTATAAAGTAGATAACGATACAATAGCACTGTCTCTTCTTTTAACACTCACGTCAGTTCTCTTTGGAAAAAAAAAAAAAAACACTCTTCAGCCATTCTTCAGATGCAATTATATTCAATTTCTTTCTTCATTTAATCCTTCGAAAAAAGTAATCCAGAGAATATCTGTCTTTCTGTCTCTCCTAATATTGTAACATTAATTATGACGTAGATAAAGAAGCTAAACTGATTCGCGAATAGAGATGATCAACATTGAAGAAATTGACTGTCAGAGTCATCAAATTAAACGTTGCACGCCGTCGCATCTAAAGACATTGATACATATTATTGTGATGAGGCATGTGATGATGAGGTGGCGGCGGTGGCAGGTGATGCTGAGGACGATGAACCTGGTACATCCTCTGGTCGTAGCAGGGCTGGTATTGCATCGGAGGACTCACACTCTGATCGCTGTAGCAGTCGTACTCTTGCCATTCCGGTGCGACGAATCGCTCCTGAGGAGGATACGGGAAGCCAGCGGTATGCTGGGGCCCGAGCCTCTTCTGGGCTGCTACCGCGCAGCTTCCGCTCGACGAGGTGATCATGTTGCCGTTCTCGCTGATGCTGACAGTGACGTTGCCGACGTTCACCGTAATCTCGCCACCCTCGGAGTTGCCCAGGGTTTGCGACAACGCCCAGATGTAATTGTGCGCGAAACGAAGCGTTTCTATCTTCGTCAATTTTGTGTCTTCGGGAAACGTCGGCAGGGCCATCCTCAGGCGTTCTAAAGCGTCATTTAGAGTGTGCATCCTGTGACGTTCGCGGTCGTTCGCTTTCATCCGCCGGTTTCTCTTCAGTCTCAGCACCTATTTGTAAAATGAAAAAAAAATTAAGAGTCTCGATTATTTTTAGAAGAGAGATTTATTCTAAGAAAAGAAAAGTAACAAATAAAATAATATAAAGAAATAAGTAAAATAAAGAGCGTAATTGTGTAGAAATAAAATTGAAATCCTGATTTTTTTCAATTTGTTAAGAATCTCTTAGATATTTTAATTTTTATATTATTTACAAAAAGATTTTCGAAAAATGTATATTTAGACGAAAATATAAATTATAATTTATAATAAATTAATAAATATGTACCTGCGTGGGACTTTTGCAACGAGTGTTTCGCGTTTTTTTGCGCTTCTCTTCTTTAGCTGGAGGAAAAAGAGGGTCGGTTGATACTTCGTGTTTCGGTGATTCAAAGCTCACGTCAAAACCGGAATCAGAGGAGCTCGAGAGTTCGTCGAAACCTCCCTCGCTACAGAAGGAGTACTCCGACGACATGGCTCCGAATGTATCTTGCTGCAACGCGAAACGATCAAGCACTTTTATTCTAATTCTTTTACGAATTAAAGTTCTGTTATTATATGATTGCACATATTGAAAAGACTAAAAAGATATTTTGCTTCGAAACCTATATTCTTACAATTTTATATTTTCTATTTTAATTAGCATTTTCTTCTGTTTTAAAATCATTAAATTAAATTACTTTTCTTTCTTACAATATTAATAAAAATTTTTAACATTCTTTTATCGAATTTTACCTAACAAATTTTGCAGAATAGATTTTTGTATGTCATATTGTAATTCAGTGACTTTAAATTTCAACCTTTGTCAAATAGCTTCAACGTACCTTTAAACAATTCGGAGACAACACAAATTTTCCGAAATAACACAACACAAAGTAGAAATTGCACTTTAAAAAAAAAAACAAGAAAAAGTTTTAATGGAAATTCGTATCGCGAGAGCGATGAATCGAAACGAGAAACGAGAAAATAAGAATTCACCGACAAACGGACTAGGCGGGGTACAATTTGGTACTGTGCATGTGGCAAGGGGCTCTTAGAACATATATACTGTCCCGGGGGTATTTCGCCCCCTCCACGCGACTCAGGGCCACCGTAAGGCTCTATGGGGCACCGACTAGGTTCACCCTATAATCATCATAGAGGGGTACCTCTAGCGTTCTCCCCGCTCCTCT
This sequence comes from Anoplolepis gracilipes, assembly GCF_047496725.1. Lineage (NCBI taxonomy): Eukaryota > Metazoa > Arthropoda > Insecta > Hymenoptera > Formicidae > Anoplolepis > Anoplolepis gracilipes. Next base: position 1,760,825 of record NC_132985.1, read on the forward strand.
TCGTGTATGCATTAGACGCGTGCCATGGCGATGTAGCCGCCTTGTTAGAAGATTAGAGGTTTTTAGGACGATTACACCGTTTCGGGATTATCGTTTACAAGCAGCCCCCAAATTTACAATCAATTCTTGAATACAAGTTTTTATTGCAATTGCGTCGAAAAATAATATGTGCAATACTTAAGAAAAACTAAAGTTATTAAATTTCATAATATATAAAAATTTTGTTAAAGTCTTGAGAGTTTAAAATTTCTTTTTATCTTTAAATTAAGATATAAATCTTTTTTTTTATTTTTCAGAATTGTTCATGCGCAAAAATCTTTTTATAAAAATTAAAACTATTTAACATATTCTTTATTACTAGTGTTGCAAAGAAAAAAAATCAAATCAGTATTAATAATACAATACATTATATATGATACTTTCTATAAAGCTTCCTTGTGTACCGTCTGTCTATAAAGTACAACGGGTAAATCATATGCAGGCGTTTATCATCTTGCAAAATAAAAGAGAGTATATAGACTTGTTTTAGTAAAAAATTTGTTTTATAAATAAATTATTTTATGAATAAATAATTTTTTTGATATTAAAGAATTACATATAAGCATTGAAATGTTTAATATTACATTATTTGAACAGGAAATATGGAAAAGATTATAAAATAATATGTAATTAATTTTTTTACTTACAATTTATAATATTCTTTCGTGAACGTCCGCAGTCTCGTAGTCACCTAACGATCGTGCGCAATCTACGGCTGAAAATAAGTTGCAGATAATCTAACAAAATCAACGACGACCATATGTTGCACTTGCTAATCAGTTGATAATGTACATTGCTATAGAAACCAACCGGGTTAAAACAAGATAAATTAGAAAAGAATTTTAACGAGTAAAAATACTGTCAGGAATCAATTTTTTATTGTTTCATAAATTATTATTAATTTCATGACTTTCTTCTATTTTAATTCAAATCTGTATATATAAGAGAAGAATTCTGATAAAAAAATATTATATTTCTTTTATTGCTATTTTATATCAAAATTATAAAATAAGACTCAACTAAAAATATATGACAAAAATTTTGACTACGCGATTGTACAAGTTTATTAACCAATTAAATATTATTGTGTTAATGTGAAAAAAAATGTAAGATGTCCAACAAATAAAGCTATCAAAGTGTACCCTGTATACAGCACGACACGAAATATCAGTTTGTAAAGGGATCAGCGATATGAAGATAGGAGCACTAATCAACGATTTATGCACGATATTAATATCCATGCATCATAAAGTTATCAATTTTTGACACTCGGTATTTCGTAATAACTCCAGAATGATCCGCGTTTTTATATTTATTCCTGTTATATTATTATATTGTTTTATGTCTGTAAATACTCTTTGCTGATCTCAGTTTTCTATCGTGAATAAGATCGACGCCTATTACCAAGAACGAATAATATCAAGAACATGTGTTAGATGTTCTCACGGGGATTTGTTATCGAAGGATATTCCGGATGTATTCCGAGTGTACTGTCAATAATTTCTTTAACCGAAACAAACAGATCTGTCCTTCCGGTGATGATTACTTAAATCTTCGACTTCTGACAGAAATCACGTGCGAATAGAAGCAGTCGTTGCACATGTCACTAGGGGACTATTGTAAATATTTCTTGTCTATTTGCATAATTTTGAAAAATGGAAAGTTTGACAAGAAAAATTCGTGATAGCAAAAATATAGGGATAAACATAATCTAAATATTGTTTTAGAAGTATATTAACCGAATTTTATATTAATGATGCTTACTTTTTTTTTAAATTAGCAGTAAGCATTAAACAATATACTGTTAAATTAATCCACAATATTAATTGATTAGAGTGTTGAATAAATTTTTTTTTATTTTAAAAAAGATTATTTTATTATTTGTGTTGGCATTTTTTTAAGCTTAATCATCTTGAAATTGTTTTCTCTGATACTTCGTTGCAATTTAATAATGAGCGATATATAAATTGCGTGATTACTTTCGTCTTGCGCTGCCGGTTTTTGCGCTAAATTTCTCTTATACCGTAAACGCAAGACGGAACGTTTAATGTGAGGGGATTACGGCACCGTTCGACCAATTTGCATAATTGTAACGCTTCTAAGCAGCAATTTTCCGGACGCGTCGTGCATGTGTTTAAGAGCATTGCACTTTGTATACGTATAGGTATGACTGACTTGGCACAGATCCACCCTCGATGTATCTCACATTATGTTGGAACGTTATTCTTCCGAAAGAATGGCAACGGTTGAATGTTCCACTATTTATACCTACTAGTTTTTCTGTAAATTTGGGAAAAAAATTTTTTTAAAGTTGCAAGTTGTTAAATATGTGCAAAAAAATTATATACCTACTAATAAAATAAAGCTATTCGATATTTTAAAATATACATAATGGTAATTATTAGAACATTTTGTAGGAATCTTAGAGAAAGAGCGGTGGAAATTATAAAAAAATAAATTTACTTTTCATAGATATTTATTTCTGACTACATTTCCGGCATGAAGCGCGTGTAAAATGTAAAAGTCTGTGATTACTACGATGAGATGAATAACACCGCAGAAAAACGCTTACGTAATTTTTCCGTGCATTGAAAACTGAAGGTAAATGAAATTTAAGTGTGACAAAATTACTATGATAGCTTGAATAAAACCACTTTCTCTTAGCGAAACTATGCTACTATATTTGGCACTACGTACCTTTGAATGCTTCCGTGGAGCCTATAATGAGGCAAAAGAAATAAAATGACTGACTGTTGGACATTTATAGAATACAATATTTGTTCATAGCTCGAGTTAGTCGTTATAAATGATTTCTTCTGATTTATACTGATGACATTTATCGAATTTATTACCCGGAAGAAATTCTTTTATAATTCCACGTGTCTTGTTCAGATTTTTAAACAAAGATGCATTGCGATTCTCTGCCACGCTTTCTTGCAATGATCATTAATATTTCGTGTGTCTTTCACATTGTTTATCACGCCATTACTATCTTCTGAAAATATAACAATTGTGACAGAATAATAATTAAAACTTTAAAATCATTTGTGTCTGTTTTACTCTTCTTTAATAGAAACAAATTTTCATTTAAAAGAAATAAAATTTCAATGAGATTTAGGAATTTTATAAAATATTATTTATATAATATTTTACAATATTAAAATATTATTTATATAATATTTTATATAATAAATATATTTGTGTATATTTTAAAAGTATGATCTTTGTGTATAATTAAATATAAAAAAAATATTATTACATATCATACACAAAAAACATGACTTGCCTGATATTTTCTAATATATATTTTTTGCAATGGTATTTTTTCGCGCATCTTTTAAAGAAATGGAAGAGAAAAAGAACCCTAACCCTTTTCACACTTTGAAAATTCGTAGTGCGAATAAAAGGTCGCCGTGAAATCGATAGCATCGCAGACACATGTTCGATCGGCCGGCGGAAATATTGGAAATTACACGAAAGATTTGTCCCAGAGGCGTGCAGAATCGAAAATCAAATAAAAAAGGGGCGTGTAGGTATACTGCTCACGTTCGTTTGTAGAACGAAACCGTCAAACCCGTAAAAGGGTTCGATTGCGATTCGCTCTGATTGGATAATTTATTGGCGAAGGGCAATCAATGAAATTGCGCCAACGGTATCCGAGGTATCCGTGAAATATTTCTGCAAACTAGGGAAGAAACTTTTTTTAGAAATTATTTTCATTCCTCTTTATATCTACAAATGATACTTATATTTTATTAAAATGCAAAAATAATTTTTATTTTTAAATTTTCTTAAATAACAATTTAAAGTAGTTAAATAATTTTTCTATTAAATGGAAAAATTTACTTAACTCATATTCCTAATTTATTTCACATAAATATTATAGTGTGATAGTGACGATATTTATAATATCAAATCAATTACTCTAGCATAAAACAATTAACACATACATTGAACTGTGATGCGAAGAAAGTTAACGAGTGAATTTATTACAGCATAAGATACTTCATAAATAAACAGAAAGCCATTACGTACAAACCAAATGAATGCTTTATTCGAAAGTAGTTCCGGAAAGTAGATTTATGTGTACTTTACAAAATTGATCAATTAATATCGAGTTGTATCAATTCCATGTCATTAGAATGTCAAAATTGATCGAACAATAATTCAGTTAATTTGTCCCGAAGGCGTATTCGTATAATCAACTGCTATTATTTTATTTTTCTTAAAAATTAGATATGTATCGTATTAAAAAAATTTTCATTTAAAAATGTTAGTGCCAGAATACAAAATAATTTAAAGAATCAATATTCTATATAGGCGAAAAGTCCTATCTGAAGTATATCTTACATATTACGAAATCATTTTATTCTTGCATCGAATTATTCAATTATTCACGCCTCCGAGTGAAAACGAACGTTCACTAGGTCACTTTCCGTTTTTTTCCTCGAAAACATTGCGAGCGAGGCTGGCTGGACCATGTACGAAATAACCATCCGTGCAATCAACTGGCGATCGCAATAATTGCGCGAGAATAACCGTCTCACACAGCCATGCCTCAAAAGGTTTTGTCGTGCGAGCAACTCGGGTGCACGTGAGAAGTGGGTTATCTAACTGACAACACCCCGCGTGCCTCATGTAGATCACGGGAGTTTTCCCATAGTCGTAACAGGATGCTCTCGTAACGAGACGTCTGCGAGTCACTGAAACTAAGAGAGGGAGAGAGAAAGAGACAATTGCATCGGGAGATGATGCTTGCAGAGGCGATCTTTCCCATGCAGCTCATGGTTTAATCGCGTGTAGCTTATTATCGTACAAACCCGTCTCTCGCGCTCGTGAATGCGACGAGTTACGTGTCCTCTGGATTCCTGCAGCCTCGTTGCAGACACGAGATTCGCCATCACGGTCGAGAACTTAAAAGATGGGAATCATGTACGCATTATTCTCTTGTATCTTTCTTTCGTAATTTCTTGGTGTATACACCTCACTAATTACATTTAATTATAAAGTATAAATAATTAAAATCGTACATAAAATAGTACATAAAATAAATTAACATTAGTAAGTTAATATATAGGTCAAATTATAATGCTGTTAAAAATTAGCTTTTAATATTAATACTCTTATTTTTTTTTATTAATTAATTATCAATTACGTAATTCAATTTGAGAAAATCTCCATTTGGGAATCGAAAAATTGCAATAATTGCCAGTTCACCAATATATCGCTAATAATAAAACTAAAACGTGCGCGCTCGATTGGAGACCCAGAATCCGGTTCAATCCGATCTCCGACAGCTTGGATAGGTCTTGATCAGCGAGTTACTCCGGTTGTATATATGGCGAAGAAAACAATCTCTGTCCGACTTTATAGACGCCGGGATCGCTGATACTCTATCGTCGAAGGTGGAGCCGCGCGTTCGCCGCGGCCTTTGCTAACTGTACAAATCCCCCTCTCGCTCTCGTAGCGTCGCTCTCCTCCTTTTACCTGCTTGATTTTCTGCCTTTCTCTCGGTTCCTCTCTCGTCATTCTTATTTCCCGCAATCGTGCCACGATTCACGGATACCCCTTTTCCGCGTCCTTTTTATCCCCACCGGCTATAACAGAGCGAGAGAGAAAGGAGAGACCGGAGCGAGAGAACGGAGAGAGATGAAGGCAAAGCCGAGCCTTCGGCATTTTAACGTTGCTCTTTTATAGTCTGTACATCTTAAACGTTCCGGAGAGACCTTTTCAACCATCTCTCTGGTGAGATGGACGAGGAACTCCATCGCGAGAAAGATCGGTTCGACTTGCGGTTTAAGACTGGGAGATACCGCGTCAAGATGTGATTTTTTTAAACCTAATTTAGTTACGATTTAATGCGTTAATATTACATAAGTCAATACATAATTATATTAATTGATATACAATTATTATGTTAATGTAATTAAATACTAGTACTACCATATTACTCTCTTTAAGCGGCAATATTTTGTTGATTGACAATATTATAAAAGTATTAAAATTCTCAAAGTTTAAGAGAGGTGATAAAAAGAAGTTTCTAAAAAAAAATAATTATATCATTTTTATGGAAGATTAAACGCTTCACTGAATGAAAAAATGTTACTTTCTCCCTTTATAAACTTTTTTCTTTAAACTACAATTATTAACTCAATTATTTTTTCATTGCAACGTTTGTATAATGAAAACAATTAACTTTATTTCTCGATATACATTAATATATTAATATTAATAGATAATATAAATTTGATCTTGTTATAAATGAACTTGATTAGGAAAAATGACTTTTCTCTGATGTATCTGAACATTAATTAGAGAGCTGTCGAAAGGTCACTGTGCTTTCAAGATTGCTTCAATGAAATGTCAAGAAAACTGATGATGCAATTCCGTTCTCATCATCGATTCGCTTCTCATTATAACCTCATTACAACTTTTGTTATACCTCATTATTGTCATAATCATACGTCAACTAGATGATTTACCGTAATTTGCTACGAACAGCATAAAAAATATCAACAGATAATGCAACCTGTTTCGTTTATGGAAGAGATTAAAATAGAATTTTCATTTTGCATTATTAAAAATGTTTACATGAAATACTTAATATTAAAATATTTATATTATAAAAAATTTCTTTTTTGTGGCACCTAATATATATATGTAGTTATAAAATATAGAAATATATATAAAAAATGAAATTCATGTCACACAGAAGAAAGCTAAAATTTTTCTGGTTCTATTTAAATAATCGTAGAAAAATCGCTTCGCAAGTCACGTAATCCCTTAAAGATCTTTCGCGCAACCCTTTCATTGGCGGTTGAAGGTTAAATCGAACGAATGCAAGGGGGTCATTCGACACCCCGATAATGAAAGAAGAAAAAAGGCTCGTCCCTCGGGTAGTAGTCGTTCTCAGCCGCTTTACCGAGTACGGACTATAGACTCTCCTTACTCCGTGACGCGCGGCTCCTCTCTCTCCATACCTTCTACTCTCGTAGTGGAGGCCACATACCTTCTTAGGATGCAGTGTAGACCTGTCCATTGGCTGGCAGACACCGGTCGGTTCTCTTTTCGGTCTGAAACGACGCCGATGAGGCCGAGAGGGTAGAGAGACACGTTTGTGCCCGCTCGTTCTTTTAGTTACCTGTCCGCAGGTACGTCATGCGGATTCGACGCGGTTTCCCTGATACGTTTAAGTGAACATATACGTCAGAATAGTGCGCAGGAACATAGCACGTGCGGTGTCGCGACACGATGAGGTGATAAATTGTTTGTTGTGCCAGCGCGCGAAAACTCGGAGCGATTTTGGAAAGTAAGTTCTGTGAGTTAATGGAAATTAAATCTTTCGATTCGGTTTTCTCAGCGAGCAGATGCTAATTGCCGAAAATGTTGACCCGGCTATTTATTCTTGGCTCGAAGAGACTATTCAAATAATGAAGTTTGTTGACAATGACGAAACGGCTCTTATTTTTGCAGCGTAGGTGTCGAAGAATGTTAAATGTCAAAAGAATGTCAAAAGATAAGTCATTCCTGAAACGATATAAAAATTGTTGAGATGGAAATTGTTTTAGTCTTTGCTTTAATTGCTGAAGAAATTTTTATTGCCTTTACTATGTCAGGAAAAGAATGCTCATTGCTTTCTGCTGAAATTCTTTTAGCTTATCAAGGTGATTTCTCTATGATTTTCCGTTTCTCTTTTATTAGTCACATTCTGCATAATTATTACTATTTTTATTACTATTTTAAATATCGGAGACTATTTTACAAATTTATTGCAGAATAAAAAAGATAGTATAAAAGAAAAAAATGAATTAAAATCGGGCACTGGGTCTAGATACGCAAATCGATGCTCATGCAAATCGAGGAATCGAGGTCGTCGATTGAGGATATCGTCTCGTTCCAACGACGTTTTCTTGGCGCAACGGTATCATCGTTTTTGTTTGTACTCGTAGACCGACGGTGCCGCGACCAGATTAGAACCTGTCGGGAATTGTCAAGTTTTCACAGCATTGCGTTTAATAAAACTATAATTCTAATTAATAGATTAAAAATATTTTTTTACGTAACATTTTAATTATGCACTGAATTAATGCATAATGCATTAATTTATAGAGTATTGTACATTTTTGCATTAGTGCCCATTAATTTGCGTTATAATCGAATTTTCTAAAAATTGACGTATTGCTAAAATTTGTAATGCATTGAAAAAAACCATTTCGAAAAGAGTCTGGCAAAGGCACATAAGTCGAAATCTCGTCGTCTTTCTCGCCATTCCGTGAGGAAACCAGTTCTGACTGGCGAGTTTGTAGCCTGACTAAGTCTTCGAGACTAAGATTTCAAGGGATCAATAGCAAGTTTACGAAAAGTTTACGTAGACATAGATTTTTCGACAATTTTTCGTAATTTTCTTGCGCGTAAGCTGCGTGACTTTTGGCAATTACGAAACAAAGGATTTCCGGAAGTTGTTGAAATTGATAATCCAAAAACAAAAAAATTAATTTCCGAAAGTAATTAGTAAGTACACTGTGTTAACGAGGAACCTGTTATTTTCTTCATATGGATTAATGCTTTTTAAATACATATTTTGTATAAACATTTACAAAAGCTATAATTTACACTAGTTAAATCTTGAATGTTCGAAGAACTCAGGAAAATTCTGATATATTTTGTTGCGAAGCACATACCTGATGAAAGTGAAGACCTATAAGAAGATACGTGCGCGCGCGCGCGCGCGCGCGCGCCCGCAGCAGGATATTCCTTTTCTTCGTCATTCATCCTGACATCACCTGGTCACGCGGTGTCAGGATTCCAAGTGCGTAACGTAACGGAGACCAAAGAAAGAGGGGTGTAACGGTTTTTTTCTTCCTCTCTCACTCCTTGTCTCTGTCCCTCTCTCTCTCTCTCTCTCTCTGTTTTTCCTGCTATGTGTTCTACTTCTTGTCTTTTTGTTTCTCTCTTCCCTGTTTCTCTAGAATAGGTATATTTAAATTTTATTACTTAGGTAATTTTAATTATAGTTCCTGTATATTGTTCGTGTTTCCATGCAAATGAGAGAAACACGGGATCAGAGTCATTTTTCTGTAACCTGCAAAAAAATTATGTAATGTAAATGTAATTCAAAACTGTAATTTAAAACTGTAAAAATTAAAGCAATTAATAATTGCAATATACATACAATTGCATATACAATACAGTGTGTGCTATTTGTTAATATGTATTCTTTTAAACATCTTGTTGTAAAAAATTATTTAAATCATTGAGAAAAGGAAAACTTTTTCAGATTAAAAGATATTTATTCTACAAAAGAGAACGTGCATTTTAATATGTATCAGATACAAAACTATTCCAGAGAAATGATTAATATGTTACACTCATACTTTTATTCGTAGAAGCCTGTTTCTTGTAAAAAGCTTATTAAAATACCAAAGAAATTTCTCTGTACTGAATAATCAACTTGCAAGATTAATATTAATAAAATGATTAATATCTTCAATAAATTATTTTGAAAAAGTAGTACAAATCAATAATTATATGAAATAATAATTCATACTTTTTCTTCTCTTGTTAAAAAAATACATTAATGTGTATTATAAAATAACGAGAATTTTTAACAAAAATTAATACAAACTAAATAACAATTACGTTATTTGCAAAACATTTTTCATATACCTAAAAATGTGATGGATTTAAATTCCGCAAACATGTAATGACATGACAAATAATAAGAAACAAGATCCCCATAGATAATTATAACAAATTTGTTTGTCATTAAATTATAATTATTAAGCTGTAAAAAGGCATAATTAAAGCAGGGTAATCATGCTATCACGACAATCTTTCGCAAGCATTTATTTTTAAATACTTCGTAGTGTGCGAGTCGCATATTAGTTTCTACTCGGTTGCACCGCTGCGGTCGCAGAGCCATCATTCAATCTTCGGTATCATTTTATAGTTGACTGACACTAACGGTCGTCTCTGTTTAAGGTTCTTCACGTGTCGTAATCCGCGATGTGCGCGGACGGTTATCGCCGTCACGGAGTTTTCACGCCTTTCAGATTCGTGAATTACTCCAAATGTGGATGTCGGAGAAACTGAATTCGCTTTGAAATAATGTATTAAATCTCATTAACGTTGCATACATATTCAAAATCGGCGCTAAATCAAAATCACGATTCTTAAATCACGAATGTTGTAATTTTTAATTATAGATCAGTCACATAAAAAGTATTGTTTGCTCTTCGGAATTTTTATCTCGAATAAATAAATATCGTGAAATAAATTCTCCATGTTATTCACTTTATTTATTAAATATTATTTATATTATTTATTTTCTTTTGTTTTATCGTAAGCGTTTATTTTATTTTAAGAGTCTATAAATCTACGTAGATTATTCCTTGCATTCAACAATTAAGACATTGTGTTATGCATAGGAAACCTGGTGTTAGAGTATAATAGTTTCTGGTTTTTACTTTCATTGTGCGTTGAAAGCTAACTATTATTATCTGATGTTACCTTAATTTTATTCATTTAATCCGTAGATTGCAATCTATCTAAGCATGATATAAAACAATAATAATGAAAGCTAGATGTAATATGTTTTTACCAACATTATGATGTCATCGAATAAAGTCTAAACTATAAAAATATATCTATTAAAAAACATGTCCTAATCTAAAAACATATCCAGTCATTTAAAATAATGTTGTAAATTGTCAGACTTTATATTCATATTATTTGCAGCCAAGATATCTAGGAGTTGTACGTGTGCATACATAGAATTATCGTGTACTATTATATCCGTTTAAAACACTGTTTTATTCTATTATGAACTCACTTTTACACGTTGCTTTGTAATGTGTTTTCTCTGCGGAAAGTTGCATTTTGCAACACGTGCTTCTTCTCGACCGCCGCATAAATAGCTATGTGTGTGTGTATGTGTAAAGCTAATGTCTCACTTCGTGGGAACTCATTAATTGTTAAGAGTTCTTGGATTTATTTTTAATAGATTTAGATTTCTTGAAATCAGACATATAGTTCTGACCATTAAATAAAAAAAATTATTCAGGACAAACTGAAACGCCAAGCTGCGTCTCATTTTGTCCATGATTTTTAGCATTTCTTGCTAGATTTTAAGCACTTGAGAATTTTACAATGTTGTACAAAAGTTGTATGTGCGTAATAATTAATAGAATAATTAATTAATTAATTAATTGAATTGCCAAATTAAACGCTGGTTATATTTTGATAAATCTATCGATTTTAAATGAGATTTTATGTTATTCCACAATCATTTTTAATTTTTAAGAGAGAAAGTTTTATAAAAATTATTAAAATATTTAGTAAACAAATTAGATCGCCTGAGACGCCGAACATGTAAGTACCAAGATGAGATGCTGGTCATATTTCGATTGTTTTCGATCGACTTTAAATAAGGTTTCGTGTTATGACATTTTATGTCATTCTGCAATCACTTATACTTTTTGTAAATAGTTCTAGGTATGCGTAAAAATTATTAGAATTTTTATTAAATAAATTAGATCAAAACGTTGATAGAACTACATATCGAATAGCGTCTCATTTCGATATTTGTCCAGCCATCTAATCTGTTTAATTAATATTCCAATTATTTTTATGCATAGAATTTTTGTACAACTACTACAGAATCTCAAGTGCTTAAAATCTGACAAAAATGCTAAAAAAATCGTCGGAGGACAAAGTGAAACGCAGTGCACCTCTCTAAGTTTGTCTCGATTTTTTTCTCGGGTCATTCTTTTAATGACCGGCACCATTTGTTTAATCTATCAAGAATTATAAAACTATTAAAAATAAAGCCGAAACTTTCAACAATTAATGAGTTTCCACGAAGTGAGACGCCAGTTTCACACGCGTATCCCATAAATAGGGATTTATGTTCGAGAACTGTTTGCGGAATATATGGGAGGAAGAGAGCCAAGTGCCGGCAACCGTAAATTTCCTTCCTCCGGCTCGATTGATAATTACTTCTTCTGGAGACGATCCTTGACGGCGTGGCCGCGGCCGGCTGAACGCGGAAGTCGAGGTTACTCTGCACGCACGAAGGCGTCGAGGAAATGCAGAGCCATTACCCCACGCTGTATGTCATTGTTGCTCTTACTAGCGTCATTTCTTCCTGGTGTCTAATAACATCGTGACGCATCTTATCTGCCTACGCGATATTAATGATAAAACGCGTCTCTCTTCGATGTTGTCTGCTCGCGAATATTGGGAGCATAATTAAAGGAGTGAACAATTATGATAATCAAGGAGAAAGCTTGTTCTATCAATATTAATTCTGAATTTGCAAATTTAGTTATTTATATGTATATTATTTTAGAGTTATTTTAACACTTTTAGATGTTTATGTAAGAAAATATTATAAGTATTTTTATGTTGTTATATTTTTATATAATCAAAGAGTTAAAACTTTTCTTTCCTAAGATAAAGTTTCTCTAAGTAAAGAAATAATTTCTCTTGTAACATAAATTTTCTCAGAAGGTGAATTATGACGCAGATAATTTTCCTCCATAAAATATTATTCTTAGATAATTATGTAAATATTATAAATACTTTTATGCTGTTATATTTTTATATATTCCTTCAAGTTAAAACTTTTCTTTCCTAAGATAGAGTTTCTCTTTGTAAAGAGATAATTTCTTTCGTAAGATAAATTTTCTCGGAAGATGATTTAGGACGCATACAATTTTCCTTCATAATAGAACAAAAATAATTTTCTTTGCTTTTTTAGGCTTGCCAGACGGATTTCTTTGAAAGTTGTATAGGGAAAATATCGTGCTTTTCCATCGTTACCCTGTATAAATCTATGCATTCAGGTTTAGTCACGTCGTCGTTGACTCCTTTTCACATTACACAGAAATAAAGAATATTCTTACTTTGACAATATCTTTAAATTTTAAAATGTAAATCTTGAAATGAGATTATATTGCGTTAAATAAAAAAAATTTGCTTGGATGAAGACATTTTATATAGTTCAACCAAAAAAATATATTCTTATTATTTAAGAATAATTTTCTTGAATGAAGGGGAAAAAATGTTGGATAGAAAATAACACATGTTTAAGTCGAAGATTATAATTTTTTTAGAGTTAAAATCATTATTTTATTCTTGAAATGGACAATTGTAGTATTGAAATAAGATTATATTATTGTTGAAATTTAAGATTTTGAAATTCTTCTAAGAAGATTATAAATTGTTGCGTATACATGAAACAATGAACGCGTTCATATGAGTATACAAGTTTAGATTTGACACTTACTTTTTTTTGTATATATATTGTGCATATTGTAGACCGGGAAAACGACGGCTTCTGTGAATTCCTAAAATGGAATCTGATTTCTAACGGCGTTTCGCTCAAACGTGAAAAACTCATTCTGAAACCGCCGCGTTGCATCGGCTGGTTGCAATTGCAAAGGTTGTCGGAAGTAAATACCGGTCGCGGTTCGCCTGCACGTTGGATTTTCTCTCTCACAAAGCGGCTAAAGAGAATGTAATAGATAGTCACGTTTAAACGGAGGCTGAAACTCTTTCGGAACTTGTAGTATCCTACTTACGCGATTATCATTTCCGATTTTGTATACTCGTTTGTATGCGTATGTTGTAGCTTTTCGAATAATCGGAGTTCGATGAACTTTGATGCAATGATTTTACAGTGTATCCAATAATTTCTACTCGATAATCATTCTTATATTTTAATTAAGATAGATGTGGTTTTATTTTTTACTATTTAAATAAAATAAAAAATACAGCAAAAATTGTGATTCTTGATGTGTTTTTCGATTTATAGTCAAATTAATTTAAATTCAATTTCTATTTTAATGACACATAAAACATAAAAAAGTTGTAATCATTTTTGATTGATTTTCGAATTGATTTATTCTATTTACAAATTGTTTTTAGCATTATCGTATCAGAACTATTAACTCTTTGATAAAGCACGAGTCGATTGCAGGTGACGATGTGGACGATTTTGCTGTTACTAATCTCTACGTCTTCGTCATGGAGTCAGGTGATAAACAGGGCGCCCCATTTCGTTCAAGGTGGGGACATGGCCAGGTTGGCCGTGTCGGAGGGCACACCGCCTGGTGCTCCCGTTTACACCCTTCAGGGAGAAGATCCTGAAGAATCTAAATTACATTACTCGATCAGCGGCGAGTATTTTACTGTGAACAGAGAGACCGGTGTCGTGATCCTGAGGAAAGCCTTGGATAGAGAGGTGCAAGATCTCATCGAGGTCATCATTAGTATAACAGGTAGAACGCTATATTTATACAATCTAATCTATTATATAATAGTAGTCATTCTATATATGCATCTCTTTTTCTTTACAATCTTCTTTTGTATCAATATAATCTTATAAAGTAAAAAAATAATTAAGATTTTGTATAAACCTAAATAATTAAAAAAATTAATAAGATTTCTTTTACATGTCTCTTTGTGAATACGTATACAATTAAATATCTTTAATATAAATTAGATGCTTAAATTATTAGAATTATCTATTTCTCATTCATCTGTGATCAATGAGAGAAAATTAATTCAATTTAGATTTCGATTTAAATTGGACGAAACTTGCATTTCAGACGAAGGTATCGCGGGATCGGAACCCAATACGGTGTCTCTTCGTCGCGAAATAGCGGTGCTTGACGAAAATGACAATCCACCGGTGTACCATGACCGTCCGTACGCGGCCAGAGTGCCGGAAAGCGCGCACGTGGGTGGCCTGTTGCTTCCTTCGAATACGATTATCATCACGGATCGAGATGGCGGTGTCAATGCCGATGTGCACGTGCAGTGCGTCGCGGCATCGCGCGATGATGACGTCTGCGAAGTCTTCGATATCTCTACAGAAAAGGTAATTAATTTAATAAGAAAATATACAATGTAAAATAAGCCAATTGCTAAGAAAATTAAATTATGCCAATAAAATTATAATTAATTATATATATGTATTTGAATTTATATCTATATATATATATATATTATACTTTTTTAGTTTATTTATTTAAAATACTTTTTTGTCTCAAAAAGAAAAAAAATTAACTGAATGAAAATTATCAGTATATTAAGTGATTGCAATGGCTTCTTTCAGCTCGCTGAAGGAAAATATGATGTGCAGATCACGTTAGCAAAACCGTTAGATTATGAGAGGAGGAACTCGTATTTAATTAATCTACTTGCTGTCGACGGAGCTAGTGATCCATCTAAAAGATTGCAGGCTAGAGCGACCGTTGCCGTTGACGTTCTTGACGTTCAGGTAAGTAGGTCTCGATCGTCACTGAAATAACCGCTACATAATTGGCGATGGTCATACATTGGATAATAACGTCATTTGCGATAAAATTAGCAGAGAATCATCAACTAGTTATTCAATCTCTGCCTGTCAGTACGAATATTATCAAGTGGATATTTAGGTCACGAGTACTAACCTTTAACACTTATTCGAGCCAAAATAGTCTGTCAATTTTATTTTTGTGTCACAGTTTTCGCTATTGAACATATGTATGTAATCTTTCAATTTTATTCACCTGTTTTTTATTAATTCCTAAATTGAAGAAAAAAGCAGGTCAAATTTAATTTATGGATGTATAAGAGAAATAAATAAAATTTAATCGATTAATAATTGTGAAACAAAGTAAAATTATGAAACTAATTATATAATTATAATAATTCAGTGAGATTATAATTTTATGTCAATTTTTAAATATAACAACAACGATGCTAAGTTGAAAGATATCAGACTTATGAGAATAATTTCCTCTTTGAAGCGCGCGCGTTATTATTATTATTCCTTCTTATTAAAAATTTATCGCGCAGGATCAACCACCTGTTTTCCTGAATGCGCCTTATAGCGCAGCGCTTCCGGAGAACACCGCAGCTAGTCATACGGTTGTGATAGTGCGAGCTCGCGACGGTGACACGGGCCAGTCTAGGAATTTGCTGTTGACATTGGAGGACGAGGATGCGGGCCACTTCGATCTCGAGATGTCCCGCGAGGGTGACGTAACCGTCGGCAAGCTGATGACGACCAACGTGTCGCTCGATCGCGAAGATCCCAGGATCTTGCAGAACGGCGGCATTTATACCTTCCAAATCAAGGCTACCGAGCTGATCAACAACGAGATACCAGCTGACATTGCGACGTCGATTGTCACGATCGTTGTTACGGATGTGGACGACCTCGTGCCCGTTTTCAATGAGGATTACTTCAGCATCAAGATCTCCGAGGACATCGGGAAGGACACTCCTCTACCAGGTCATTAAAACATTTAAAAGTCATGTCAGTCTAATTAGTTACAACGTTAAATGCTCGAAAAAAAAATGTATCAATATATTTACGATATTTTTTTTATTATCATTTTCTTTACTTTTTTCATTAACCGTTTATAAGACAGAGAAATTTAACGAAATCTATCCTTTTCTTTCTACGATTCAAGAAGAGCTTTTGTTTGACAACATCGTGATTAAGCAGGTCTGAATATGATTGTGAGCGACGGTGACGTGGGCGACAATGCAAAGTATTTCCTGGCGTTGCGAGATGTGCCGAGATATTCTGGAATCAGCAAAGCATTCACCGTTAGTCCCGAAGAGGCTCAGGGTCGAGTACCAGTAGTGATCAAGGCTAAGGACGTCAGCGTTCTCGATTATGATGTTAAAGACCCCGCGAAAAGAGAACTTGAATTTGACGTCGTCGCGACTGTAGCGAATGAAGTGGTCAGCACAATTTTGATTCAAATTTTTATAATTAAAAATGTTTTACATGACGTAGAATATATTTAATAAATTAGTTATTTAACATATAATTAATATAACAAAAGTTATAAATAATTTTTAAATATTGGTTTAAAGATAGTTTGTTAAATAAGGTTTCTATTTTAATTAAACAATAATTAAGGCAATATTTTGTGTAAGATATCTCGCTGATTATTTTGTTTAAAACAGTTTTTACACTTTATGCTGCAGGTGGCAACTTCCAGAGTGCACATCCAGCTTTTAGACGCCAACGATCATAGCCCTGAGTTTTCTCAGTCGGTCTATAAATTGTTAGTCTCGGAAGACGCAGAACCCGACACTCGTTTCGGTGACGTTTACGCCAAGGATTACGACAGCGGTTCCTTCGGCGAGTTAACGTATACCCTACGGGGTTTCGGCGCCGATAAATTCAGGACTGATCTCCAGAAGGGTGGAATATTTGTGGCGAAGAAATTGGATTACGAGACGCAAAAGTCTTATTCTTTGACGATGGAGGCGAAGGACGGCGGCGGTCGAGTATCCGCCGTCAATATCCTCATCGAGCTCGACGATGTTAACGATAACAAACCGATGTTCGAGCAGGTGGAATATTCCAGAACAGTTCGCGAAGGTGCTACCAGCTTCGACCCGCAAATGTTTGTCCGGGCGACCGACATTGACGGGCCAATGCAGGGCAACGGAAGAATCTTGTACTCGATTAGACGACACAATAGTATAACAGATGATATCTTCAAGGTTCGTTATCGAAGCGTCTTTTATTAGAAATTGATAATTTATAAATTTAGTTTATATTTAAAGTACACATTTATATATTTATTTTATATTTAATAATAAAATTCTTTGTTCAAAGTAATATTTAATATTAATTAATATTGGAAATTTAATAAATTTTAAATTAATATTTAAATATTAATCATATTCAAAATTGAACTAATTTTTATTAAACATACATTAGCTTTATTTTAAGTAACATAAATTATAATTTATTATGCATAACATAGTATATTACACATAACACTTTACAAATAATAATAAATATTAATATAAAATAAATATATATATATATAAATATTAATTAATATATTTACGTAGTGTATTATATTATAATTGATATTGCTTAATAGCTTGTGTGTTATAAATAATGTATCGTTTTATTGATATTTTGTTCCATAAGCTTATAAAATACAGATTAAAGAAAATGTGATTGTTGAACTTTATAATATAATTAAATATTATCTCTGAACGTTTATATTTTATTTTTTAATATAAAATTTACAGATTAATTCAGACTCGGGTGAAGTAACCATCTCGAAACCAGTTCGTTCTGGCGACACCGAGAGAGGCATTTACGAATTAATAATCCACGCGACGGATGTCGGAGCACCACCATTATACTCTGAAGCGAAGTTATTTGTTCGGGTTGGTGTCCCTGGGAACCAAAAACCCATCTTCCGAGGAAATTACAAGTCGAATCTACCAGGTCCCAGTACTTATCGAGCGAGACTCTTGGAAAACGCGTCTCCCGGAACGGAAGTCATTCGGGTAGTCGCGAATGATCCTGATGGAAGAGACAATTTGCTGCAATATTACATCGCGTCTGGTTCTAAAGATAATTTTGTCATTGATTCCAGGTGTGATATATATTTGAATAATCCAAGTATTACATGCGTAGTTTTCTTTCTTTCGCTTTTCCCGCTATTTTTTAATCCGCAAGATTTAATAAAATAAAATGAAATAAAGATCCATATTAATAATAGTTAATTATAAGTACTAATAATTATTATTATTATTATAATTTTATTAGTTATTAATAACTAATAAAATTTTGGTTAAAGTTCTGGCATTATAACTGTGTCACCTGATGCCCGTTTGGATTTGGAGACCGGCGGTGAAAAATACGAAGTTATCGTATACGCTGTTGATTCCGGTACACCTGTCAAAGAAACTGCCACTACTACCGTGACAGTGAATATCATAGATGTGAATAATAAGCCACCGATGTTCAACGAATCCACATATCTGGTTTATGTTTCAGAACGTGCAAGCATCGGTGTGTTACTAAGATTAACATTCTATTTGTATTAAATAATTTTATTATACATACATCTAAGATCTCATTAAAATTGAGACTGAAGGTCTTGAAATATTTTATATTTAATTATAGTAGATAAAAGATTTTAAAAATAATTTCACGTCAAAGAATAGTTTGCACATTAATTTAATTTGAAATCCTGATATTTATCGTACCTGCTGTTATGGTTGTTTTGTGTCATCAAAAATTTTTTACTTGCAGGTGAGCCCGTGTTAAAGGCAGTAGCAACTGATCCCGACACGGATGCGTACTTAGAATATTCTCTAGTGGAACCGATAAGAGCTGTCGATAAGACCGGCGTGGCCTTGAAGAGTACAATTTCTTACGATTACAAAACGGCATTTCGTATAAATTCTACCACCGGTTTAATAACTGTTAACCGGATGTTGGATTATCAAGTGGCCGCCGTTGTAATTTTAACGGTGCAGGCACGGGATTTAAATGCCGTCGTCGATAAAGATGATCAAGTGGCGCAGGTGGAAGTGACTATTTATATTCAAGCTTACAGCGATGACAATCCGACGTTCACGAATCCTGGATGGTCGCCGAATAATCCGACGATAAAGATCACTGTTCCGGAAGAACAACCCCTGGGTACGACGCTGTTGATGTTATCGGCGAAAGAGCCGACAACCGGATATCCGGTTCAAAGGTTCGAATTGGTGAGAGAGAGCGACGACGAAAGTTATGTCAATGTGGGCGTACAGAGTGGCAACGTTGTACTGAGCAAGAGGCTGGATTACGAGGAGCTGAATCAGAAAGTGAGAAATATTATGATTTAGACAATATTACTTTAGTAAATAAAGAAACTGTAAAAATAAGAAAATTTTGCGATAAAAAATTCCATTAAATTACTGATAATTAAAATTAAAATTTTAATCTCCTTTCCAGTCTATTCGCTTCAAAGTGCGAGCACTCGCTAGAGACTACGATATAACGCGAAAGATGTCGGAGGCTAACGTAATCGTCGATATTCACGATATTAACGATAACAGTCCAACTTTCACTCAGAAAGACTATAAAATTTCCATATTGGAGTCGGCGAAGCCTTCGAAAATCGTACTAAATGTGAAAGCGATGGATATGGATAGCTCTAACACCGAGGAGGAAATTCAAAGAGGATATGGTGAAGTCAGATACTCTTTGACAGGTGAAAATGCCAATCTATTCGAGGTGGATCCCGTAACGGGTAATGTTCAGGTAAAAATCTTCCATTAGCCTCAGTAATTATCTAATTTAAATTCTGTAACATAAAGCATATCAAAGAAAATAATATCCAAAGATATTCTAAAAATTAACATTTAAGATAATAAAACTAAAACATTTAAAAGACGTCTTATTATGTTAAATATCTCTTAGATAGTTTTCATATTTCATTAATAATTTGTAGATCGCCATGAACACGACCCTCGACAGAGAGAGACAATCGGTATTGCGTTTTTACGTCGTGGCGTCTGACATGCCACAAGGTGGAGCCGAGCAACGAAGCAGTCGAGTCTTGGTGACGATCGATGTCCTCGATGTGAATGACAACGCTCCTAGCTTCGAACAGGAATCGTACACCGCGGTGATACCGGAAAACGCACCGGTGAGAATCAGCGTGGTGAACATTACGGCTACCGATCCAGATGAAGGCGTAGGCGGGGTGATTTACTTCGAGATTATCGACGAAGGTGAAGCCAACGGTAAGTTTAAATAAATATGATATTAATTTAGTATATATTTTTTTAAATATATAAATAGACAACATGTAAGATTAAAAAATAAAAAATTATTTACATAGTTTTTTTTAAGAGAAATACTTTTGTCATACATTGTAAAAAAAGAGAAAATTTATTGTAAAGTAATCTCTTCTCTTTGTCTCTTTCTGATTATAAGAAATATTAAATGCAATATATTAATATCTCTTACATAAATTACAAAGATTTTTCAAAGTCAAGAGTTTGAAAAGCGATAAGAAAGCTTTGATATAATTCAAAATATTAATTGCGACTTGCATTGATCGTTTCCAGGACTGTTCAAAATAAATCACACGACTGGCGAGATTTATTCGGCACGAGCACTGACAGGTAAAGGAAGAACCGAACCATACAATATGCGAGTGCGAGCGCAGGATGGCGGAAATCCGGCTCTGTACTCGGACGTGAGTCTCGTCCTGTACATCGGCGATGTGGTGAGCAATGACGGCGTGCCGCTATTTATCCGTCCGACGTTAGAAGAAGTAGCCTACATCGCGGAAAACTCCACGATCGGCAGTCCGGTTTTCCAAGTAGTAGCGTCCGATCCCGACGATCCAAATCTGCCGAACGGCAGAATTACCTTCCGCTTCTTGGAGGACGGCAATTTCGGTAAAGACGCAAGCGCCTTTAGAATCAATAGTGACACTGGGCTGATTAGTACGCGAAAGCTGCTCGATCGGGAGACCAAGGACAGTTACACGCTGATCTTGGTCGCTCAAGATCTCGGCGAACCGCCGCAGCAGGCGACCAGAGTACTCCAGGTGATTGTGAACGACATCGACGATCATAAGCCGCACTTCAAGCGCAACCTTGACAGTCCGCCGATCGAGTTGAACGTTCCGGAAGAGATGCGGGTGGGTACCAAGGTCGGTGTGATTGAGGCGATCGACGAAGACATTGGTGAAAACGGGATGATCGATTACGAGATCGTGTATGGGAACGAGGCAAAACTCTTTGTGGTAGAGCGACTGGAAAATAACTCCGCCGTCATCAAATCGAACGGTCGTCTCGATCGAGAAACCACTGAGTTTCATCTACTGGCTGTCAAATGTTTCAAGTATTCTTCCAAGAAGTCAGACGTGGTACCGAAACCCTACAACAGACAGGATCCTTCGGAAAGACAGGTTCTCATCAGAGTACTGGACGTTGATGATAATAAACCACGTTTCAAGAAAGACAACGTGACTTTGGGGGTTCGCTTGAATGTGCCCATCGATACGAGTCTGATCACTCTGGAAGCTTACGACGCTGATTCCAGTGCGTTGCCTATCAAGTATAATATGAGCAAGATCTCCTTCACGTCTCTAGTTGATCCCGCCATGTCACAGAAAGAGATTCCGTCGCAGTTATCCTTGAACGCGCGCACCGGTGAGCTCAGGACGACGGGATCTATGGCGGGATACGCAGACGGTTTCATGGAGATGATCATATCAGCCAACAACTCGGTGATGCCAGGACGTGAGACCAATATCACCGTGCGAATTTTTTTGCTGCGCGACCGTGACATGTTGAAATTCGTGTTTTCGAAGCCGCCGGTCGAGGTCAGGAAAACGCTCGAGGACTTCGAGAAGGCGGTCCAGCAGGCTCTTTCTCTTCCTATCAGCGTCAACGTTTACGATACGCAATTTTACTCGAAAGACGACAACTCTCTGGACTTTTCGTCGACCAGCTCGTGCTTTCAGATGGTCGGCAAAGAGTCTTATGACCTAAACGAGATGCGGGCGCTGTTGACTGACCCAAAGAACCAAGAATTAAAGAAGGTATACAAGGCTTATCACGTGGAGAAGGTACAACATTGCGCTCCTATAGTGGCGCGAGCCGACGCCTCCATGACGCAGATATGGGTCCTGACAATTGCGGTCCTCGTCGGAATTGCAACCATAATCTCTAGCTGCACATTGTGCTGTATGCACTCGAAGTAAGTGTTAGCTGATGAAAAAAAATATTAGTTATTAATAATAAAGTTTAGATATATAATACAACAGCAAATCTCTAAATTAAAACTACGTACAATTTTATTTTTCGACAATAATGCATTTTGCTACTATATACATATATATTGCTATTTTATCAATTTTTGATAAATTTTCTATAATATTACATTTTAAGGCTATATATATATATATGTATTTAGCAGTGTGATATTTATAACATAAAGAGAAATACGTTGCATAATATTTTACATCGAGTAATAATTTATCTTTATTTCTTTATTACTTCATATTCTCTGACATCCTGAAATAATTTACCGTTGCTTGAAATATATTTGATAATAAACGCGTTAAGGTCGCCTACACACTGTCTTTTGTTACACAGTTTAACACCATTTAGAAAGGAGGTCGCGCAACTAAAATGTCGCAATTCGTGTTTCTCTTTCAGGTATAAGCGGCAAGTGAAACATGCGCGTCTACGCGATCAGCCACGACCGCCTCTCAGTTACGTGTCTTCCGGGCCTGCTATGGTCAGTGCTGGATCTCATACCACTTTGGGCCAGGGTACCATGGTCACGTTGGGTCCGCACGAAGGCCCATATGAATGGGGCGCTGATACGACCCTTTATCATCCAAGCACGCTGGGTTCGAGAACATGAGAGGTTCAGAAAGAATTAAGTTACATCAATTTTTTCTTAGGCAACAATTTTTTTTTTTTAATTGTCTGTTAGTAAACTGTTTATTAAACAATCAAGTTTTATATGCAAGAAACAAAATGTATAAGCAATAAAAAATTAATTCAACAATCAAAATTTTCTTCTGATAAGAAATATTAATTGGAATGTTCTTATTATAATATTTAAAGTAAAAAAATTAAAATATTTAAAAAATATTCAAAATAAAAAAAGGAATGTAAATATTGTTGCTAAGAAAAAATCGATAAAAAGTTGTCTTAAAAGTGGTGGTTCCTAAACATTTTCATGATGCACCGTGTATATGACTCTAGTGACTTTTTGAAAATGACGGTGATGTTCGATGAAAGATGCACTGAAAGATAAAAACTATTAAAATAATATATAATTTATAAACTTGCTATAAACTAAATTAAAAACCACTAGTTGGACAGACAGATAAACAAGCAAATAAACTGTTGGTGCTATATTTGTAATGTAAAAAGTGAATGCGACTTAAAATGCATGTAACAAAGTATATGATTTGTAAAATGTGACAATGTTATTTATAAGTAATTTTAAGTAAAATTACTAACCCCGCAAGATTGTATATTTTATACTTAAGCGTTATACTTGTGGTGTTAAAAAACCACAGCGAGCAGTCTCTCTATTGTAATATAATATCGTATTTAAGATAAAATTGTACATTTTATTATATTTATAATTGACAATATATGCATTTTTAAATTTGTACAATTCAATTTTGATTTTTTCTGAGATTCTGTATTCAAATATTTGACAAAAGAATATTACATATATATCTACTTATATCTAGATTTATGACAAATTATATATGTATATGTATGTATATATAAATATTTGTCACATTTTCTTTTAATATATCAGTTTTTTTAAATAACTATATATATATGTATATGTCAGCTAAATAATCTCAAATCAAATTGAAACTTTTTGAAGATTTGTCGTAATGTAATTCATGCGCAAAATATCTTTTTTTTTAATTATTTCGTATTACCCATAAATGTAATTTATATGTTCAGCATAGTGTACAGAATGTATGAAGCAATCTTCTGTAAGCGACGAATATTTCCGGAATCTCGCTAATGATTATTAGAGATTTGATCCTTTTAAATACCTTCAACGAAAATGTCAAGGCAAAGAAGCAATTCGGATTCGAGCAGATTATTAACACGATATTTAAATTTTTAACTGATTACGTGGCAAGTTACATTGACGTCATTCTTTTCTCTAGAATTATTTAATATAATAGAGATGAATTCTCGTTTCTGTAATTAATGAAAGTCTGTTGCACTATTATAGAATTTAGTGGAAATTTTCATTTTATCTTATAAGTACAGCTTGTAGATATAAATATTATAATTTTATTAATGACTGAATTTTATTATAATGATTTTGTTCTTTCTGGAATTTTTTTAAAATTAATAATATAGCACATATAACGTTTACAAAGTTTTGAAATAAACATCGAAATGAGATTAAAAATTGCGATTACAAAAATATTACAAAAATATACATTATTTTATGAAACAAGATACAAGAACAATTGCATTGTATATAAAAATATTTTTGATGATTCAAATGAAACAGAGTGATATGAAGAATCTTGCTTTTTTTGTTATCAGAATAGAGCACTAAAAATATCAAAGAATATTCGACAAAACACTTCAACTCTCAATTTTTTCAAGTCTCAGCTATACTTTCAATTCAATCCAAGCGTAAAAAAATCATGAAGCGTTATAATCCTTCGGTAGTAATGACATCTTTTGAAAGATCGACGGTTTTGGCCTTGTTGGCCTTCGGGCTGTCGATCACCGTTGCATTATCACAATTCGCGAAATTTTTCTCCGTCCTCAATATCAATTTCTCTGCATTTATTTCAAATTTTTCCGTGCTGGCATAATCCTCATCTAAACTTAATTTATGATTCGAAAGCACAGTAGTATCAACAATACTATCGTCGTTATCCAGATCTGAATAGATTTCTGAATCGTTATTTAACATAAGATCTCCATTTTTCTCTTGCTTTTCATCCAGGTTCATCTCGTGATATCGTGTTATCGGCATGCTGGTCGTTTCTGAGTTTTGATTCTCCTCAAACTTCGCTTCCTCGATCGTGGAATGATCAGTTAAATGTTTGGCGATCGATTCCAAGGGAGATATTATCTTCTTCGCGAATTGTTGCCGTTCCTGAGTTCCCATCAATTGTGATCGATGGATGATATCGTGCCTAAAAATTAAATTTGCAATAATTATGCATCTTTTTTTTCTAATATTTTGCGCTAAAATAAAGGCTAAAAAATACACAAAGCGATTATTAATGATTTATGATCAGTGAATCTTTGAAAAGTCGATACTTCTCGAAATTTTCGAATTTAGTTGAGAAGCAAAATAAAAATAGAAAAACAATTAAATCGTTAAGAATCTGTACCTATTGAATTTGCTCTTTTTTCGAGGGTACAGATTCAGATGAAATATCATTTGTTGCTTTTCGTCTTCTTCCGATAGAGTCGTAGGGCTGGGTATAGCTATAAGAGGAATCGGTTGCGGGGACGATGCGTGAAATTTCGGCACACGAATGGGTCTCCTAGAATTGTAATCGTCCATAGACCCTTGCGGTCTCGGCCACGAAGTCTTCTTATTTTGCTCCATGACATCCGTGATGGGATAAATGTCGAGCATTACGCTGAACGGTTTTGGTTTACGGTTTTTCGCAAAAGTATTCGTCGAGTAGGAACCGATACTTTCGTACTGAGAATCAGTCATCATCGGTTTGTTGTAACTAAATAGGGGTCGAGAGTACATAGAATCGTAGTAAGGGCTGTAACGATGTACTCCGATCGGTGAGAATCTAAAAGGAGAATTATTTGATTATATTTTATTATTATATTTTTATAATAAATGTGTAAAATATTATTATATATTTATGTATTATCATATTTATATATTTATATAAAATCTTAATTATGTTATAATTATATTATAGGTCAAAAGATAGATTCACTGATTAATTTTTGATATTTTCTTTCTTCGCGTATTATAACATAAATTATAATATAAATTTTAAACACAATTACACACCTCACGTTAGATGTGGCTAAAAGATTAACGTCCGCCGGGTGTTTCGGTTTGTACTGATAAAACGGGTCATTTTTCTGCTGCGATTTGATCGAATAGAGTGACGTCTCTTCATTATCTAATTTATCACTATTGGACATCATTTCCCCCATGGCAGGAATCAGATCGTATTTTTTCGGATTTACATAGACGCCGGTGAATTTGATGCCGCGATTCGGCATCTCGGAGTTGTTCGTCAGGTACTTGATGATGTCCTGTATGCTCCTGGACGAGTGCGGGTATCGGTATTGCGACAGCTGCGGATATCTCGGACGTTTGAATGATGTCGGGTGCGGCGTTTTTAACTCCCAGTGGAAGGGTATCGGTTCTGGGTCTTCCGTATTTATGTCCTCGTCCAAATCCGGATGTTTATATCTAGCGAAATGATAAAGAATCATCATCTAGTTGTAGTCGAGAAAGATCTTTCGAGATATATAAATTCTACTAATACTATTAAGTTCCTTTTACACACCTTGATGAAACACAAAAAAAAAAAATGTGCACTGAAAAAAATAATGTTGACTCAATATTATACAATATTATATAATACATGACATATTAGTGTAATTAATAAAGTTATTGAATTAATAAAATAAATTTTAACTACAATGATGTTGTGATTCAACATTATTTTTTTCCAGTGTGATAAACGACACTATTATAATAATTATGAAGTTTGGAAGAAATAATTTATCACGCGCAATTACGTAATGTTACTTAACGTAGAAAGTATTCCTTGCAATCAGATAGAATGTCGATAACATTTCGATCATCGTTTTTGACAATATTGATGAAAGAAATGATACCTCAATGAAATTCCGCGCGAAGCATGTTAATTCTTCAAAGGTCAACATTACATCAAATTGACATTTACAATTAATCATTCGCTTTATTTGTTGAAGTCAGAAACATCTTCAGTTTTTGATATTTGTTTCTGATAAATGATGATTGGAGAAATCGCATACGCTATTTAAGATAATTGCAGGTGTCGATTATGGCATGTAATGTGTCGCTCACCTTTGTTTCACTCGATAAACGATCGCGTGATTGTCGAACAATTGCTTGGCCTCGGCTTCCTCGTTTTCTCTGGCATCTTCAACAGACTTTAGCACTCTCTTCCGGTGCTTGAAGTTATGCAGATTCTGAGCTCTCATCTCCGGCCCGCCCATCATGCTAGTCTCGTCTATCATTACATCACTCGTTGCATTTCTTTGCATGAAATCGTCATACTTCTCGTCGTCTGAACGATCTTCCATATAAAAAGTGTCTGTTCGATGAATAGCTTCGGACAGGATCGTAGAATTTGCAGGCTTTTTCGTAAAGTTGGGTGACTTTTTGAGAGCATTTTGTAGAATATATATATGTTTCGTTTCCTGATTGATTTTACTATTTCCTGATGTAGCGGACGTAAAATCGTACATAAATATCGCCACCTACCGTGGTATTAAAAATAATTTAAATCGAATTACTTGTATGTAACATGTACAACACTTGATAATAGATAGCAAATTATAAAATTTAATTAAAAAGTTCTTAAATACGATTTAATAATTTAAATATAATTTAATAGATAATGATAATATGTTAATAAGATTAAAATTCCTTTTTTATAATATTGGAAAAATGTTACAGAGAATGAAGTAAATATTTATAAATTCTCTATGATACTTTAATGAGCCAAGAATTAACATTACGCTACTTCCTAACAAAGAATGCCATAAAATGTCAACTCTTATTAACGAAACCACGATGTTTAGCTCGATTTAATCGAGGAAAATGAGGAAGCGCAGCGATAAATCGCCAGATTGCAAGCAACATAATATTAATAGATTCGCGAGCAATGTTTGTCGAGGTTCTGAAGTAATAAATTGTAATTAACCATCTTTCAAAGTAGCGGACGCTACTGTTAATCCGTACGCGAAACATAGTTAACGCTCTATATGCGGAGCACGCAGAAATTTTTGTTCGCTTGGCTCGCCATGCATGTAAGGGATACTCAAAGATTCGCGGTGAAATTACAATTCCACACACGCCTCCGACATTAATCACTGGAGAAAACGTGCGAAATGTAATTACGTCTATTGTTTCTGACGCGTGGAGAAGAAAAACTCTACTCCGTTTAATTATCATGTCTTTTTGACGCGTGCAACAAAATCGTGCGAAACAGGATGTCATTTTCAGGACATTTTGTCGTGCAAGATCATTGTTCGTGTACGAGAGAATTTGTAGCAAAATGTTTGATTATGAGACGTGCACAAAGATGAATAATATTAAGTATTACGTTATTCAATGAAGTAAAAGGCATTATTTTATATTTAAAAAAAAATTGTTAAATTATTTTAATTTTATATTTTTAATCTTGGAAATTTAATGAGACTTTAACGATTTCATTGATTTGCCAAGATAAGCATAATTGCAGGCCATGTTCATGTTATGAGGAGGGAATAAGATATTCATTATTAAAATAAATAACAAGACATCTAGCTGAGTGCTTGTCACTTTTTAAATTACTCGTTGTTAGACTATTATGACTTTTATAATTGTTGACAGAATTGAATACTGAAAATTTAAACTTAGTTAACATATAATTATTTAATAAAATCAGCACAATTATATAAATCAAGAATTCAGAATAACGCTTATTTTATTATTATTATATTTCTTTTTAGTACAAATAGAAAAAATAGCACAAATAAAATTATGGAAACGAACTTAAAAGAGAATAAACTAAGTTATGCGTTCTTTATTCTTTCTAACTTTCTTGAATATTTGGGATTTGATTTATTATACAAACTAAATGAAATAATTTAACTCTTGATTATTAATAATATAATTTAAAATATAAATAAATAATATTAATATAATATTATATTAATAATTTTATTTTTAATTTATATCTTTTCCTATGCTCTTTTTAAAATATTTCTTATCGACAAGGTAAATGATAACGCAATTAATTAATGATACATTGTTAATTTGATTCTCTCAATCACTCACCAGTATCACTGTTACCACTATCATAACTCCGATCGCAAATTTCCTCACGATCAGGCCGTAACGACTTCTGTTGTATCGGTCACTGCGATCAGAATAAAGCCCTAGCTCGGACGTACTTATGGCGGACCTCCTGCTGGTTTCAAGCATCGCCTTCTGAGAGGTCTGGCGACTTGTGTCCTTTACAATTACACATTGACGATATTGGGTATCCTTAACTAAACCAGCTTACCGTTGACATGCTCGACGAGCCTCGCTGAGATCCGTCGATTCGTTTCACCTCGTTATTATCATCGGATATAATCGCGAATGATCGATGAGCGTTTTTGGACAATAATTATTTTGACAGACAAAAAGAAATTTACTCTCTAACTTGATATGGTTTCTATATGGAGCACCTAAGTGGAGTTACTGTCTCGGTGTTTCTCACGCAACTAACGATCGTGCATTTCTCGGCTCGCAGTTTTCATTAGGTTCCATCAGCAGCGAGATTTCCTTTGTTCGTGGGGGAGGCTCGTTACGGTAAGTAAAAGGCAGGTAGTTATGGGCTACTTACTTCTAAGCCAGACTCGAGTGCTGAGACATCGCATGACACGCGGGGAAAATCTCTCACCGTTCCGGTGCTTGACCCGTTAAATACGCTTCTAAAACTCTAGTTTCGTCCGCTAGTACGTCAAAGCAACATTTGCGATTTCTTGTTCGTGATATGCACTTTGTCACATCAAGTGTCTACACACGTATCAAGATTAATAGAAAGCGGTTTGAAGAAAGGGATGTAAGATAACACGTGGCGTTAATATAGAGCCAGTTATAGAGAAATCTACTGTCAAATATTATAAACATTTAATAAATATATATAAATACAGATTAAAGTTGTTTCTTTATAGCACTAATTTATTAAAATATTATTTTGGATAAAATTATTTTCTATTATATAATTCAAAAAATGTAACTTTGTACAGGGATTTCCCATTTAAAATGGAAAAAAAAATAATAGACATAAAAGACCTCATTTAAACATTTAGAGTTAATCTCCACTTGTCAGTTGAAGTTTGAAAAACTAACTTCTATTCATATTTAAAGTCCATCAGACTTATATATAATTCAAGATTTAAATTTTGAAAATCGATAGCATAGTTTTTGTATCAAACTGTCAAGAATTATATGGACTCTGTGTCATGTAACATATAATAACATATTTTTAATTAATAAAATATGCTTTAAAAAATATACAGAGTATATTATAAGTTAATTTTGTTAAAGCATTTAAAATATGTTAATTTTGAAATAAATTAAGAAAGTAAATACAATATTGTTTATAGTATATATTCACTCTTATGATTGCTTCTAATTATAAAGTGCAAATAGTTTTCACTAGTTTTCACCGCAGTTAAATCAATCCTGTATATAAACGTATTTAATTTAATGTATTAGATGCATCGTTGAATTGAATACTAATAAAATTAAATATGATATATATAATTTCTAGAAACTTTTATTTTAGTGTATATGTTAGCTTGATGCATATTAGCATATAATTGTTATAATAAATAAATTTAACAAATCTAGTAAATTGTATTTTAGTAATGTTTACTGAAGTTCAATTTCCTAGGTTTGTTGAATTTATTTGTTTTATATATATATATATAACTCTTATTATTTTGAAATCAAACTTTAGTTGCATTATTTTTCTTTACTTACTGAAAAAAATATTTCGACACCTGGGTATCATTAATATAATAAAGCTTTATATACTTAAGATTCTAATATTTATATCATGAAGCTTTATACACTTCATTCTTGTTTATTAATGTGCTGTTGAATTATATTTTTTATGTTAAGGCAGAAAAATATGTTAGTGATATTTTTATAAAATCTTTTATTTTTTTCCATATTTATCACACACATATAAAAAAAAACGCACGTAATCGGTTAAATCGTTGTTCAAACGACTAAAATAAGGTGAAAACAATCGATATATAAAAAAAAGGCAATATTCTAAATGTTCGGTGACGACTCAGCATCACTATTAAGTAAAAAGCCATTAATTTTATAATTCTGTTATCAATATTAACTAATATTCCATTATTTAATATTTTTCTTTTAAAATCATAGATTTTAACGATTGTTAACACACATTAAATGACTCGCGTTACTAGTTTTCATCGTTTGCGAGTTTCAAAGGCCGGTCCCTTGGGCGGTAGATATTCGTAGCCTATAAAAGGTCTGGGTGGCGTGGGTGGTGGCAAAGTCGGTGGTGGAGCAATCGTTCCATTAGGTGGCTTCGGGGGTGGTGTTCTGATCGTAGTTTCATAATTAACCGAAGGGTACGGCGGCGGCGGAATAGTTACCGGGATGATTGTTGGCTGCGGTGGTGGAAGATATGTTCGTTCGTGCGGAGGCAGAGTCGTTGGTTTGGAGGTAGTTGTAGTCGTAGATGGTGTAGTAGATGTTGTAGTGGGTCGTGTAGTAGTAGAGGTAGTTGTAGTCGTAGATGGTGTAGTAAATGTAGTTCTAGTAGTAGGTGTAGGCGGTAGATAAGTAGTGCCCGGTGTAGAGATTCTCGAGTAAATATTTGTAGATGGACTATATCTGGTGGTCGATGTGATAATTCGAGTTGTTGTGATAGGTCGTCGAGGAGTCGTTCGTGTTGTGACTATATATGGCCGAGTTGTAATTATAGGCGGTCGAGTAGTCGATCGGGTTGTAATTATAGGTGGTTGAGTGGTCGGTCGGGTTGTAATTATAGGTGGTCGGGTAGTCGATCGCGTTGTGACTATAGGTAATCGAGTAGTCGATTGAGTTACTATAGGTGGTTGAAAAGTTGGTAATGTTACAACTGAAGATGATTGATTACTTTCGTCTGGTGGCAGATAATAGGGTGGTCTAGTTGGAGATGGTGATGGTGGTACATAAGGTGGTCTAGTTGAAAATGATGGTGGTGGAGGTGGTGGTCGTGTATAGGTTGGTCTAGTTACAGATGGTAGTGGATAGGGTGGTTTAGTTGAAGGTGGTACATAAGGTGGTCTAGTCGGAGGGGGTGGTGGTAGTCTCGACGGAGGGGATGTTGGTGGTCTAGTTGGACGGGGTGATGGTGCTGGTGGTAGTCTAGTCGAAGGGGGTGGTGGTGGTAGATAGGGTGGTCTAGTCGGAGGAGGTGGTGGTACATAGGGTGGTCTAGTCGGAGGAGGTGGTGGTACATAAGGTGGTCTAGTCGGAGGAGATGATGGTGGCACATAAGGTGGTCTAGTCGGAGGGGATGATGGTGGCACATAGGGTGGCCTAGTTGGAGGTGGTGATGGTGGCACATAGGGTGGTCTAGTTGAAGGTAATGGTGGTACATAGGGTGGCCTAGTTGGAGGTGGTGATGGTGGCACATAGGGTGGTCTAGTTGGAGAGGATGGTGGTGGCACATAGGGTGGCCTAGTTGAAGGTGGTGATGGTGGCACATAAGGTGGTCTAGTTGGAGGGGATGGTGGTGGTACATAGGGTGGTCTAGTTGGAGGTGGTGGTGGTGGTATACGTGTTACTTTATTTTCACTTGATTGCGGTGCTTTTATATGCGGTTTTAATGGTGGTAAATACACAGGTGGTGTTGGTATTGATGTCGTAGTCGATATTCTAATTTCCGGAGTTATATAAGTATATCCGTCTGGTTTTCTTGTTGATGTTGTAGTCGGTATTTTAATACTCGGTGTTGTATAAATATATCCATTTGGCTTTTTTGTTGTAGTCGATATTTTAATACTCGGAGTTGTATAAGTATATATATCCGGTTTTTTTGTTGTAGTCGATATTTTAATAGCCGGAGTTGTATAAGTGTATCTACCTGGTTCTTTTGTTGATGCTTCAGTCGATATTTTAATACCCGGGGTGGTGTAAGTATATATGTCAGGCTTTCTCGTTGACGTTGTAGTAGATATTTTAATATCCGGAGTTGGATAAGTATATCTGTCCGGTCTTCTTGTTGACGTTGTCGTTGGTATTTTAATATCCGGAGTTGGATAAGTATATCTGTCCGGTCTTCTTGTTGACGTTGTCGTTGGTATTTTAATATCCGGAGTTGGATAAGTATATCTGTCCGGTCTTCTTGTTGACGTTGTCGTTGGTATTTTAATATCCGGGGTTGGATAAGTATATCTGTCCGGTCTTCTTGTTGACGTTGTCGTTGGTATTTTAATATCCGGGGTTGGATAAGTATATCTGTCCGGTCTTCTTGTTGACGTTGTCGTTGGTATTTTAATATCCGGAGTTGGATAAGTATATCTGTCCGGTCTTCTTGTTGACGTTGTCGTTGGTATTTTAATATCCGGGGTTGGATAAGTATATCTGTCTGGTCTTCTTGTTGACGTTGTAGTTGGTATTTTTATAGCTGGAGTTGTATAAGTATATCTGCCTGGCTCTTTTGTTGACGCTTCAGTCGATATTTTAATACTCGGGGTGGTATAAGTATATATGTCAGGCTTTTTCGTTGTAGTAGGTATTTTAATACTTGGAGTTGAATAAACGTATTCATTTGGTTTTTTTGTTGAAGTAGTTGGAATTGGAAATGGAACATCCGGCGTTCTATAAACATATCCATCTGAATCTGTCTTCGGGGTTGCGTAGGTATATCCCGTGAAGATGGATGATTGATCTAGGCTCGTTGATCTTCTGTCAATGTAATTATAGTTTATAAATATATATATGCAATAAAACATTATTACACCATTTTATTATCATTTTATTACACAATTTGATTGACCGAAAATCATAATGTTTTTTATGGATAAATCTAATCATATTGATGGCATTATAATAGTATGTAAGTTTAAAAATGCTTGATCGCACTTACGAAGGCAGAAAGTTCTGGTAATTATTCGGGTTATAGTCTATCGCACGTTTGGTTCTCTCATGATTTGCATCTGCATCACACGTGGTGAGCACGGCCACGAGAACGGCCACCCAAAGCAGCTTCCACTGTAACATAATTTTCATTATAATTCATCAATACCAAGTAATTAAAATATCAGATAGTCTGTATTTTTAGATCTTTCCTTTTTTTAAATATTTTATAGTTATACAAGACCTTTTATTATAATTTTTTTTATTATATTTTATTATGTTTGTAATCAGTGTTCATCAATATTATAATGATAAATAATATTAAAAATATTTCTTGCATTAAAATTATCTTAGAAAAAAGAAGTATGCTAATATCATCGATTAAAATAATAAAATCGTTTCTTCTTGTAATAACCAGTTGACCCATTTGCGTACAATCGTAATACATTAAAGATCATCTCTGTGGGATAATCTCACGCCTCACCCACGATAGTCTTACATAACGCATCTCTGTCGCAAGATATGCAATCTACACAATTTACATCGTACATTATTCGGTGATAATTATAAAAGATTCGCATAAAATATATATCATTTTTTGTTATTAATTAACGTTTGATAATGTACATATAGTGCCATTTATCATAACAGTATTAAGTTTTAGGTTAATGAATA
This sequence comes from Anoplolepis gracilipes, assembly GCF_047496725.1. Lineage (NCBI taxonomy): Eukaryota > Metazoa > Arthropoda > Insecta > Hymenoptera > Formicidae > Anoplolepis > Anoplolepis gracilipes. Next base: position 1,795,728 of record NC_132985.1, read on the forward strand.
AATAAACCAATAAAAATTTATACTTGTCTTTAATAGATTCACGATTTGATTACTTGCTCTAAAATGATTAAATACATAATAACGATAGTTATTTATTAATGTCAACGTAAGTTCATTCATATCTCTGGAAAGATTATAAGTTGTAGTTATATAAATGTAAAAGAATTTATACGAACAACTTTCTTGCAAGACTTCTTGCAACTACGAAACAACACATGATTTCGTGAGAAAAATGACACCATGATTTACATAGCGTAATCCCCGCTTGTCGAATGCCAGAAGTTGTCTTTGACGAAATTTATGACGGGATTATTTGCAAATCATTTATCAGTGACAACATATGACTAATCGTCATATGCTTGCAATTATAGAATGTTAAAAATATTACAAGAAAGAGGAAAATTGCTTTTTCTCAAGATACTTGTCGATGGGTCATTTAAATTTAAAATGCAACACTCACAGTAGAATGTATAAAAGTTAATTTCAAAACCGTATTATATCGCGCATGTTAGTTTATCGCGAATGATTATCTCACTGCACTAATAAGTGGAACAATTATCAGAGCATAATAAATACAAACACCTGATAATGTATGGTATCCTGTTTGCTTAGTATTGCGAGAAGACACTAAAGATCTGTGCAAATTAAATAAACAATCGACCATTCTCACAAAGTATCCTTAGACGGCTTCATTTACATTTGGAGAAAGCGAGAGGCCGCGAGAGAGAGAGATGCTGGCCGATAAGAGAGATGGACCTCAATGGCCTTTTTCTCATTGGATCAACGAATGGATCATGCAAGGTGTAAAATGTCTCTTGCGTAATCCAATCGAGCGTTGAAATTTCTAATCACGCGATTGTCGCTAATGGACACGCGGAAGAGAACCGACAAAGATTCGATCAAGTCGCCGAAGGTGTAAAATTTTTTTTCTACAGACCTTTTCGAGAAAATTACACGCGCGTTTAACTGCGGAGCTTCCTAGATAAATGTTGCGGACGTTGTTTTAGTGAAAGCAAATTTTATTATTATAATTGATGATGTCAAGCTATAACTAGAAACTTTCTAGAAAATGTTAATTAATATAATAATATATAAAAAAACGTAATAAAATATTTTGTTGAAATAAAAGGCTATTAAAGAGCTTATTAAATATAAATTATATAATATACAAATTATATAAACACATACACACACATAAATATGTATAAAATTAATATATAAAATAATTAATATAAATTAATTTCCACAAAACTTGAACATGATGTAAAACTTATAATATTTTTATGATATATCTTGATAGAGAAGATAACTTAATTGTACTTATAATTTTTAAGAATATATGAATCTTAAAACTTTTGAATATTTGTATCGGATTTTTATTCAAATTTATATAATCTGTTATTAAAAATAAATGTCAAGAATTTTATAAAAAAATTATCAATAGCTAAAGAAAAACAACATTGGGATTATTATTGAAATTTAATATCACAAATATGATGTTCACACACGCGAAATAATAGCTCTAGGGTAGTCTTGATAGCTTTAATGTCTAGCTAGTAATTACATTACATGTTTTGTAACAGCGGATTATAGTACAAGTATTTCTTATTAATAACCACGTTACTCATTGATTGAATATTAATTGTAAAATGTAAGTGTTAAGAAGGATTAAACAAAGTTAATGGCTATCTCGTAATTACATGGCCATTTGTAACACAAGGTTTACGAAGTTGTATCATTAGTGTTCGTTTCTCGTGACATAAGTTATAAAAGTAGGGAATGTAACAAATGTGTGTGTGTGTGTGTGTGTGTATAGCACATAATAAAATATTTTGAGAAAATTATTTTTTATAATTATTACAATATCTTACAAAAATCAGGCAAACAACCAAAGCATAGATAATTCTGATTTGCATGTTATTTTTTGTCTTTTCACTTTAAACCAAAATTTATTTATTTATTATGTGACTTTTTATCATATTATATATTTTTGCAGAAACAGACTATAGACTGTATATATATATATATCAGAATTATATTGTAATAATTATAAAAAATAATTTTCTCAAAATATTTTATTATGTGCTATACACACACACACACACACACACATTTGTTACATTGCCTACTTATATATATATATATATATATATATATATATATATATATATATGTACATTGCATTATATGTAATTATATACATATTTTGCAACGCGATGAACATACGGAGCAATATGCGGTTCGAGAAGCATTTCATAATATGCGATTCTCCATGCAACGCATCCTTGACAGAAAAAAACAGATGCGATAATTCGCGACACTCATATCAGGCGCGTTGAAACCACGCCGTACTCGGTGGACGTTAACCGTGGAGAAAGCAATTTGTCTGGTTCGGCTTAACGTGGCGGACGTTCTTAGCGAAACAGTCTTAATTGGCGTGAGGCGCGCGCGGGTTTTAATGGGTAAGCGTGCGACCGGGTCAACCGTATAAGGTGTAAATATAGTTTCTTGCATAATGCGCGCGAGCGCACGCGAGAGCAACAGCACAGATTACATCTTCGTTCACTAGTAAAGTACGTGGCTAAGATCTTTGAACTTTCCAATCATCTCGGCTAACAATAATAAATGCTTTGATCGATTTAACATAATATCTATCGATTATGTTATATTATAAATAAAAACCACTTTAGTAAATAATATGTTGTAGCAAACAATTTTTTAAAGTAAAAAAATATACATATATATATAAATAAACTTTATGTAATATTATAAAATATATAATAATTTACAGCATATGTATATTATTATACTTATTGAAATTATCATACTTTTTAAATTTAGGAAAATTGTGAGGTCTGTATTAAATACAGTTCACATTTATTCAAATTAATCTAGCTTTACAAAGAATTTTATTAATTACAACATTTCGTCAAACCGCGATTATTATACTTTTTAATTATCAACATATCTCATAATTTGTTAACATTAATAGCAGGTTTCCATATTTCAAGTTTCAAGTTTTTATTATCCAATTAATGCAGCAAAACACAAGATAATATCATACCGTTATGAATGCATTACAATACAATCACCTTTAAAAAATAGAAATCTGTACAGTAAAAATTGTTGGCGCCGTTTTGTCTGCAATTCGTATTACTTTCTATCTACGGAGTCACGTCTCTATCGCCAAAGAATAATGCCTTTAACACGAGGAAAACTAAAGAGCAATTGTCACAGTCGACAAAAGTTTCGACCATGTTGTATATGGCGTTTTCACTGTTTAACATGACAGAAGTTCTTTTTGAATCAAGTCGTATGCGAGAAGGAAGCTCATACTTTTGCTTTTCAACCCCGCGACATTTCACGATATGTTCGGCGGACCGTGTGTTACTTAGTAAGAACATGCTTTGTTTGCCGCATACATGTCACAAAAAGTGTCACTTTCCCCTCCGTATTAGGAGGTATATAAGCAATTATTGTTAGAGCCTTTTGATAGCATTAGAGCAAAAACTCTAAGTTTGATAAGAGATAGTTTGAAAGAGATTTAAGTTAAAAATTACAATATAAGAAATCTCTCTAAAAGTATAAATTTAATTAAAATTTAAGGTGAATTTAAAGCTTGAATTATCTATTAAATATCGACATGATATAAAATCTGAGTTATTTAAAAAAAAAAAATATTTTATATATATACATATATATGTAGTTTAAGTGTTATTTTTCAAACATATGTGAATTGATTATTCTCTCATGTTGAAGCAATACTAGTGTTATTCCTGTATTTCAAGTTATTCCAAATATTCTCTTAATTTAATGCTCTAGACTCGAGACGACAGCAAGTAAGGTCACGGTAGCGAGTTTGTATTTTATGAACTAGGATGTAGAATAGGATGTAGAGAGTGTGGCGCGTATAATTAAAGAGGTTTCATCGTGACGAATTCCATTGCCGAAAGGTAGAAGTTCGTGTCCCCGCCACGATATAATTGTATTACGCAAACGAGAGCCGATGCGGTTGACCTCGACAAGATCGGCCCCGTCCTGTCGCGAGGAGAAAAATACAGGTGCAGGTGGGAGAAGAAAAAAAGGACAGTCGGATATTTATCATTATTACGAAAGAACGGGAGGCTCATCTTGAAATTTACCGACCAATTTGGCCCCACAGCAACGTGCCATTGCATAATCGAAATACCATGACGGGCGGCATCGTTGGTTGGTTAGCTGGCCGATGCGATTCGATTGATTGACACGAATGCGAGAGATAAAGACAGTGTCTGATGAATGTAAACGACTGGCGTTCCGTGTTTATGCTGGTATTATATCTATACATGAGAGTGTGAATCATATATGTGTGAGTCACATCGTGAATCTCAATCCTGTATTTGAATTAGCATTACTTAATATTGTTTTAATATTGATAGATAGCGATCGAATTGCGGTTTTTTATTGATGGCTTCTGAGATATCGCTTTCTATATCACGCAACACTACTTTGCATTTCTTTCGTAAGGGTAAGTCGTACAGCTTGTCTTTTAATTTAGAAGTGTTATATTATCACCATTTGAATTTTGATAGCGACTTTTTTAATTTAAATTAAGATATAATAAAAAGTTACATTATCCAAATTATATTTTAGATATCGCATTAAAGATTTTTTAAACTTTATATAAGAAAAATATCATATATCTCAAAGAATAAACTATATATGTGCGTACATACAAGGTACTAATAGTACTTTCGTGCATGGAATTATATAGATATAACAGCTGAAGGCATTAAACCGAACATTAAAGTTGAGCGAACAACTTACAGTAGCAGAAAGCGAGAAATTGAAAGTTGCATACTGCAACGTGCATGTCTGCATGGCAGGTCTGCGAACAGTCGCTATTGACCTTTACTTGGCTTTTCCGACTATCTTCCTGCCAATTGCATAATATCCATAATTTTTTTATTTGAACGCGTATTTTATTAGTGGTAAAGAAATTTTTTTTATTTAGAAAGAATCACAATCAAATAAAATTATAATTAATAATAAAATTTCACAACCTTAGGAAATACTTTATTCTTGGAGGACGCAATGTTTTTTAATGATTGAAAATTTTAAGAGATGCAAAATTATTTAACTATGCTTTTTTTTATATCATAAAACAAAAAATTTATTTCTTAAACATTAAAAGTTCTTAAGAATTTTTAAGCTTGCAAACTTGATTTAATAAATATGTACATTCTTGTCTAAAACAATTTCAAAAAAGATCTTGCTTTTTCAATAGCAATAGCATTAATTTAAGAGATTATTTTAACGACAATGTCGTGATATTTATTAGCTAATTTTTTTTGACAACCGTAAAAAATAACAAAGTTTTCTCTTACATTGATATGTACGAAGAATTATCAAGAACATGTGCAAATGGGTGTTTAGATAATTATGCGCATTCATTTTAGGCAAATTTATTTGGTGAAACATTATATAATCGCGTTTATTTTGCCGATGAGATGATCGCTGAAGTGAAAAATGTCCCAATGATCGTGAGTTCTCTTGCCCCATATTTGGCGAACTATTAATATAATGTCAACATTTTAATATAAAAACGCTACTCAGCGCTATCGAGATATAATCTGACGTCCAATAAAACTGTAAATTTAACTATGCATCAGAATGATTAATTTTGAAATTGTCATGGTGAGATTCCAAGAATTTAATTAATTCTCATAATTGTGAATATAATCGTCAATTTGTTTACGGATATGTAGTCTAAATTTAAATTGCCTTCAATAATTACGTAAAATTATCGATTTTATTGGTTTATAATATCAGTAATGTTGTGATAAATATATTATTAGCATAATAAAAATATCATATTGATATTATAATAAAAAATACTTGGTTTTATATGCAATAAATAATGTAAAATAAATAGGCATTAATTATAAGTCTTATTGTGACATTTAGATACTTCTACTGACAAAGAGTAAAAAATTGACGTTATTATAATATAATTAAAAAGATTAAAAATAATTTTTATTTTATATGAAAAATCACAAGAGAAATAAATGTGATTAATTAGATCAATTTCATGATTTTATGTTATTCATGACATATTAGGCCTAAAAAATCGAATATAAATCATTTTGCGGCAACAAACATAATGATTGAATAGAGACAAACGAATAAACACTGTGAGAATTCAATCTTTTTGGTACAAAGCACTTCTAAGACGAATCATTAACCGAACGATTCATCATCCTGTCAAGAAGCACTAATTTCAAGATTTAGAAAAAATTCATGGAGAATCGTGGCCTATGAATTTGTTTGCGTAACATATCGTGCATTGCATACATGCTTCGGTAATAATTACGACATTTTTGCCAGTCATTAACGATGCAGTGACATTCAACCCAAATGAATACTGAACGACGGATAAATCAGCGAAAGTTTTATGATTATGTTGCAAGTAGGGCAATTAAGTACTATAATAAAATCAAATGTTAAGTAGTAATTAATTATAAATTATACTTTGATATACTATATTTAATACACATAGTGTATAACAAAATATAATAGTGTCATAATTTATATGCTACAGTTGTAATTATTTGCTCTATATGTCAAAATCAATTTCTCTCTCTCTCTCTCTCTCTCTCTCTCTCTCTCTCTCTCTCTCTCTCTCTCTCTCTCTCTCTCTCTTTCTTAGAGTTACATTATTAGCAATTAATAATAATTATTACTGTGTTTTGTTTATAATTTTACAATTATAATTTTAATCATTTTTTTTTAATATATCTTAATATTTCAAAATTTATTTAATATTTGTGAAAAAATAAAAAATGTATTTATTTTTAATTACGTTTATATTAAGAAATTGATAATTTATATAACTATTATGGTGGGAACAAAAAAGTGTCAATCTTAATATTTTTCGTAAAGTGAAAGCTTTCCACGAAAGGTTCTCATTTATGCAGTTGATAATTGAAAAAATATGCAGCATTATCCCATACATTAAATGCTGATGAGTGTCGCGAGAATAAACGTACAAGTTCTTGTATGGTATATAGAATTACACCAATGACGTAAAGATTTATTATTACGTATTTATACCTTATCTGTATTATAGTTTCCATATGCAAATAATCGTAACATTACTTTATTGTTGAATTTGTCAGATTATTCTTATGCCATTATTTCGGAAATAACTTTTAAAAGTAACCGTGTATTTATAAAAGGATGTAATATTACCAATTGTAATATTACAATAATTTTTCATTTTAACAAAATGTATTTTGTATCGTAATAATGTAAAAAGAAATTATATACATACTAAGTGACAATATTAATTAATTATACAAATAAGATATGCAAATTCTAATTAATTACGTGCTTATCTTTAATCTCTACATAATCGATTTAGGTAACAATTTACATATTCTGATAATGGCAAACCATTACATGATAATTTGCATTGCATTCAAGTTATATTTAATTAGAAGGAATTATTACATAAAGACATTAATTAGCTAATAATTTTGATCCTCGTAAAAAGTCATAGTCTGTACATGCTATATATGTATAACATAAGGGTGGTTGAAGTTTATTAATAATAATATCGTAGAGAACCCTAGAATTTAATTTCAATAACGGATTTTTTAATTAAATTATTTAATTATTTTTTAAAAATGCATAAAATAAAGATTACGGTATTAGCATTATGTAGTATTAGATGCTTTAATGGAGTATAGAGATGAAATTTCATGACTTCTCTTACTCATGATGAAATTAAATCTAAATATCAATATCATCAAAAGATTATCGTTTGTACATTTCGAATCTAATTTGCATAGAGCATATTAAACCGTGAATCAGTGAGAGATTTATACCGTAACTCTCTTTATCTAAAGCCGAATAGAGAAGGCGCGGCGTTATATTATAGCGTTATATTACGCCATGCGATCCTAGAGACTTAATGGTACATGAGCTAAAGAGTTTGGTGCGTAATATTTAAAGGGAAAAATTATACGAAGACCTTTGCTGGTCGAAAACGTATCTTTATTACATGACGTGAGGACGCGTTCCCATTTTATTAATTCAAGCATTAAGCAAGAATAGACATTCTTATTAATTCAATAGGTAGAATTCGTAAAAATACGACGGTTATATAAATTGCTAATAAGTAATCTTTTCTAACTGTAATATTGTGTCTGTATCATTGATGCAAGATCGCTTTGAAATTAATTTACAAACTAGCTGGCGCACGCACATGCATTATGAAATATATTTTACAGAAAAGGAGATTATTTCAAAAGGATACTTTTAACATTTGCGAGGCAAAGAGAAGAGGTGATAGACAAAATTATTTCTATAGAAATAAATGTGAAAATTTGACGAATTAATTACAAATTAATTACAAATTAATTTAAGAGTGTTCTTTAAAAGTTTATTCTATAAAAAATATACGTTCATAGATTTAGTAAATGTGATATGTAATTTATTAATCGAGTATGCTATTACATTTTAAAATATACAATCGAAATTGTACTTAGGTATAAAATATATTTACAAAGCTTGAAAGGAATATTTTTCAAAATTTCTATTCTATCTATTACTTAAATTTTTATAAACATTTTTATTTACAGTTTAATATAACAGATTTAAGAAATTTTAATAAATATTTAAATTTCTATAAAAATTTCCAATTTACCAAAGTTTTAATTTATGAAGAAATATGAATAACATTTTGATATAATTTTAACTTTTGTCTCAAATTCTAAAATCTAATTATAAGTTTGATTATTGCATTTCTCGTCCACTTATACATGATAACAATTTTCTTAACCAAATATTTCTTTAATAAGGATGATTTTTTAGTATAAGACTATTTTGAAAATATGTGTTAGATGAAAAAGATTTCAAGTTAATAGACGACCCTTGACACGATAACCCTTGATATTTCCAACTGCTGGAAAAGCTAAGTTTTTCGTCATTAATTCCCGCGAGAGAAATATATGAGTATGTAGGTTTATGTACAAAATACCAAGGGGTTTATATTGAGAAAAATAATATTTTGCAAAAAGGAAAGTACAAACTTCAAAAGATTAAAATAAAAGACATGATAATAGCCGAGCACTCGCCATTGTGTCGCGAAAGTGTATACGAAATAAATTAACGCCGATGCATTGCCACCGTTGCATCCGCTGCGCTTTCTACTGCAAATTCTTTGCATTATCGTGACTCAATGGAATCGCAACAACACATGTCTTATGAAAAATTTACACAATGAATGTGTAAAAATGGCATTAAGTATTTTTTTCTTATAAAGATTAATATATATATAATAGAATTTTACTTTACGTGTTAACAAATTTTAAAAATTTGTTATGCAGTTATGTAGTTAACATTCATTGAAAAAAGCTTGCTTATATTTTAAAGTTTACTATATATTTAATAAAAAATCTTTCTATAAATTAAAAAAAACAAATGAATGGTGCAAATATATTTTGACAAACACAAATCAAGAATATTTTATTGTTATTGTTATATAATTTTTCTTTAAATTTGTATACTTTGCATATTCTGTTTATTCTAGAAATAGATAAGTTTTATCATTTCTTTAAATGTAGCAACATACACAAGTTGTCATCGTTTCGATTTTAGTTTCCGCGTTTTCATTTGCAACATCAATTGCAACAAGATCTATCTTTTGCATGAGGGAAAACACACACGTATAAAAATGTATAAAAATTTCAAAAGATCGGCATAGAAAATCGATGAAAATTTGTACAAAGTTTAATTTTCCGATTTTAGATCACGAATAAATAATTATCCACAAGTTCACTTTATCTCACTTTTCGACGGAAAAAGAACTCACAACCCTTTCGAGTTCACCGCTCATCCCTAACGTAATTGTCCACGTAATTGTCTACTTTCTCTTATGTCACTTTATGTTCACGATTCGTGATGCACACTGCTACTTACCATGATTTTATCGCCGTGCTAATCACCGAGGAAGAAGATTAAAAAACCAGACACTTTAAAACGAATACATGCTTCATTCAAGAGAGCGTCACGAGAGGTGACTTCTTCGTCTGTGCAGGCAACCAAGAGCATTTATAGGATTTACTTGATCAGCTGGTGGGGAGGACGGAACGTGCGGTACAGGATTATTGCCAGCGTGAGATGTCCGCTGGAGGATGCTGTAATTCTGTTTTCTTTCACGCATATGCACAGGTGGGGTTTGGAAAGGGGCGTTGGAAAGGAAAGATAGAGGGAGATAAAAAGCCAGAGGAAGACAGAAAAGAACATAAAGAGAAAAAAAGAGAGAAAGTGAGATTATGAGCATCTCGTGAGAAGGACGAAGTTATTTCGCGATATTTGAATGGTCTTACCGAATGATAGACACTGAATGGCAAACGATTCTATTTCTGTGCGCGGCTGACAAAGAGACCCAAAGATCATTATTTCGTGAGACTCAAGGATAGGTGAGTGAAATATATAGAGAAATATCGATATCGTGATCCAAAATGATTAACCGGATGATGCATACGAGTTTCTCGAATGTTAAAAAAATGCGAGTTCGGTAACGGCGTGATAAATAGCGTCTCGTTGAAACGAACTTTACGACAATGTTATTCTAGTAGAATATGTAAAATGTGGTCTCGAGTGTTTTAAGAATTTATGTATTTTTTATGTAAGATTTATACTGTATATTAAGAGTCAAAGATCAAAGAGTTTAAGATCTAATCAGTGGTCACAACAGTATGTAATGTAATATTATATATATAAAATATTAATTTTTTTGAGTATATAATTTTGTTGAGAAAAATTAAGTTACTAGAGATTTTTTATTGTTTAATTTAAAGAATTTTTAGAATTTTTAGAATTTTTTCTATTGTTTAATTTAAAATTTAAAATTTGATATAAAATCGATCATTTTTCACATATCAAATATATACAATTAAAGGCTAAATAGGCCAAAGGTTAAAGGCTACATAAATGAATCAATTTGCATTTGATTATATGATAACGGGTAATTTCTGATATAACATTTCGCAACTTCATTTTTTTACGTACTGTATAGAAAAACCCAGAATGTTGAAACTTGTTCCGTGATTCAATAAAATAAATTTGATGAACACATATGTATGTACCAAAATATCAACGACATTAAGCCTGAATTTATATTCAGAGGATATAATTAAGAAACGAAAAGGTACATGTGTATGTAGATATTCAAATCGATAATTATCTTTCAGTAGTTGATGCAACGATAAACTTCGGGATTGTGTTATGCAACAGTTTGTTGTATATTTTTATTAACTTCTAAAACGAATTCAAAGTATTTCAAAGTAAAAATATTGCTAAGCTTCACACAGTAAGTTGTAAACAATCGATCGTTTAAAAGTATTTTATCCTACTATTGCAAAAATGTAGCTAATCACATATGGTTACCTTTATCGATTCTGTTAATGTAAACGTAATACAGATTTTGACAAATCCGATCGAATTTAATGATCGATTTAAAAAGCTAAGTAATCGCGAAATGTGTACTTGTGACTTGTAATATTATTGATATTTAAATATTATGCAAAAATATTATAAACCGCGCGTGATGTAAGACTAATCGATTTACGACCACTAGATCGATGAAAGTTGTTAGCAACATTTTGATGGTCTTCCAGCAATTTCTCGCATCGTCATGAAAATGTAAGGACCATAGTCGCGTTTCCAGAGTGAACTAAAGATTATTTAATACGTTTAGTTCAAACATATTTCATATATTATATATTTTTCTTTCCTTTATTTTCTCTGCATTTCTTTAATGAAATAAAATTATGTAAATTAGATGTATGAAATTACTCGACTCGTGCGTACTTTGATTTATCTATGTCGATATTTTGTAATACGTGCAATATGATAAAATTTTTTTAACGCAGAAAATTCTATTATGTTTTATCTACATTCATTAACATAATATTTCTGATACATTTTTTGATTTACTTCATCTCTTACTATCTCACCCTTGTACCTGAATGTAAACGATGCATTTTACATGATAGCGACTTTTCATATGCGAGAGAAAACTAACAGACTTTTTTATTGCGCAAGAAAGAGAAACATTAATGTCTCTTCTTCGGTCTTATAAACTCGTCGGGTCCGGGATGCTTAGGCACAATGATACTCGACGGGTTAACGCAAACATTACGCGAGCTTCGCTGGTTTGCATTGCACGTGGTTCTGCACCGGCTACTATGGGGTCCAATAAAAGTTTAGTGTCAGTGGCGCAAGTACTTAGCGTAAATAACTACTGTTTGCTAACTGTTGAGCGAGTAATAATCATGTAAAGAATCTTCAGTTTTCGCGGATTTCACGCATCTTTCGAGATAGCTAGAAATCGATTGCGGTACTTTCGAAAAATTGAAGACCCTACTAGGTTGTTAAATATCTGTAATATACAATTCTTGTGAGAAACAATCAACTCTCAAAACGTGTTAAATGTATTAGATAAACTTCTTAGAAAATATACTTGGACGCGCTTCACAAGTGTTTGTGAAATCGACTTCAGATCCTTTAAAGTATGAGTGGATAGTGTTAGAGAGAAAAAGAGAGAGAGAGAGAGAGAAAGAGGGAACATCTAAAGTTAAATTGAATGATTTAGAGTAATACTTATTATATATTCGATTATTCATCAAGCATTTGGTGACAGATATTAAATATTTAATAATTGTTATTAAAATATTAAATTACTTTAACTAGAAATTCGGTTATACAATAATTAAATCAATTAAATATTCAATAATAAAATTATACGTATAAACGAATAAAAAAATCTTAATTTAATCTTTTTATCAAATATGGCAATAGTTATTAAATATTTAATTAAAATTCACAACCTAATACATTTGATAACTAATCAGTTTTTTTATATGTGACATACATGACAGCTAAAACTCAACGATGTAAATTCTTTATGTTTCGAATGCACGTAACTTTTATATCGCATTAAAAGTGTCATCTATTAGTACATTAATTATTTCTTTTAATTATTTTCCAATTTATAAATATAGCAATAATTAAAAGTCAACGACAAACTCTTCACTTTTCAGTATTTTGAAAACACGTACAAATTCGCACAGAATGTTATATTCCAATTATGTAGGAATGTTTTTTTAGAAATTATTTTGGCGATGAAGTTTATATGTCTTTAAATGTTGCATCCTCTTTCGTTTCTGCGTCAATATAATTTATAGCGTCAATATAATTTATAACGTTTACAATACCGATGTAGTTCTCGCTTATAAAAAACAAAGATAAACTTTCCGTATCGCCAGATTTATCACCAGGATATATTTCTTTCAAAAATAACTTTTGACAAATTTTCTAAGAACTTTGTTAAATAAAAAAATCATATTAAGAATGAAGCAAAATGTCAAAATGTTAATTTTATACCTAAAGTATCAAGCACGCCAGACAAATATATGAAAAATTACAAAGTTTAATGAATTTTTAATGTAAACGACATAAATATAAATATAATCGCGATCAAACAGATCGCACATTCTTCGTTCGATGTTTTTCTCATCGAATTAATTCGCTACTCTTGATGATTTTAGAATCGCGAATATCGATTGTGTAAAAAAAGATTTTATCTGTGGACTTTCCCAAATTAAAAAAAGTGATAGTTGTTAATAATAATTAAATTTATTAATCCAAAATTGTTTTGATATTTATATTTTAGTAGCAATTCACCACGCAGAAATGCAATTCTCTCTTTTGTTCTCTTATCGCATTTAATCGTTTTAGTGTACAATCATATAAAGGTCAAAATCATGTTTCACGTGGCCTTAAATCGTCGCTGCTGGCAATCTTCTTGGCTTAATTGAAACAATTTTTTTGATTAATACTTGTATATTGACGGTTTTCTATTGTTATCGATCTGACTGCAAACGATAGATAACAACCATGGCATTGCAATTATCTATGAATGAAGTTTGCTTCTCGGTGATATTAACCTTTCACTTAGTATTTGATTTTCCACTGAATGAAAGAGCTGGATACAATCGTAGAAAAGGTCATGATTGTTGCCCGAGCGAGCTTGATTGTTTTTATCGGATAAATTGTCAAAGAAATACTAGACAAAAAACCAATAAATACGATAAAGCGCACTGCAATTTTTATTTATTTAAAAAGAAAATATTTTCAGAGATATATGCATATGCCGTAAATAAAGATCTTTTTTTATGAAAGTTTATATTTTTTAATTAATTTTGATCTTTAGGCGACACGGAGTTCTCTTGTGCAATCGAAATAAGCCTTCTTACAATTGTCAGCAAATGCAAGAAAGATTTACGATGTGTTTCGTGTAACGATAAAGACCGATTTTTCGCAAACGCTTCATTATCGGTTAATTTAGTTGCGCTTCTAAACTACCGACTTCATTAAGACCAGCTATGGTAAAACCATTGATTATCTTCACTCCTTATCAACCGTGAATAAAACTTCATTGGTGTAGTACGAAATATTACTTATGAATTATTCAAATTTGCATGTGTCCATAAACATATATTTGCATAATGCTAAGTGACTGTGTCTCGTAATTGATATATATTTTACTCACGCTTTTTATTTAAATTCCTAAACAATTCTTGAAAAGGTTTTTAAAATTAATATAAATATGTAAAAATTAATATAAATATGGTTGCAGTTTACATTTTTCATGAAAAAGAAGGTAATCGATATATAAATTTCGATTGGAAAATAATTAGCCGATAGAAAATGTTATTAGCAAGTGTTCATTTTTAGCCTCAGGATTAATTTTTGATTATGCGTTTTTTTTTACAGATTTATATTTTCATATTAAAATTAACTGCAGCAACCTTGATCTTATGATTAAAGTAACTATTTCTCGTCTCGTGAATTATAAATTTCGTCAGGTAATTTCATTGTTGAAAAATAAAAGTTTTATGAATTTCTATGAATTTAAATACAAATTTGATTTTTTTAAAGATATTTGATAAAGATTAAGATTAATCTCGCATATTTTAATCAAAAGTGCTTTTCGCCATTTTGAAGTCGCTTAAAATTCGAAACAGTCAAATTTTATACACATATATATATATAATCTTTTTTAATGTAATTCAATATTTTAATATTGTAAACATTTATTAAATTGTTATGCACCTAAAGCTTTAAATAAAATTTAAGAAATTTTTAAATTATTAAAATAAAATTACATTAAAAAAGGATAAAAACTAAAACGTTGCAATTAAGATGTATTAATAATAATTTATGTGCATTTAAAAATTATCATGTACACTGGCATTTACGTAAATAGTTTAAATATTACTTTCCACATTCCTGAATTCATAAAAAGTCGGAAATTCCAAAGGACATAACCAAAGAAACAGAGAGAGAAAGAGAGAAAGAGAGAGAGAGAGAGAGAAAGAGAGAGAGAGAGAAAGAGAAAGAGAGAGTTGCCAATCCATTTTTCTGGCGGGACGAAAAAAATATAAGGTCTTCAATCATTTATAACTATATGAGAATTAATTAATTTTTTTGACAAGATATGTATGACATCAAATGTTTTTTTATCTCGATTGCATCAAAATATCTTTAAAGTATCTTTAAAATTTTATTTTTTTCTGTTTCCCATTATTATGTATTTTATGTATTATATAAACATCTTAGTTTTATAATAATGAGAATATTAAATTATTAATACGACAAAAGAAACAGAAACATTTTAAAATAAACTCTAAAGTAAATTCATCCTAAAATAAACATTAATAAAGTTACCTCCATTCTGTTATATATTAATTATAACTTAATAAGTATTATAAGATAACATAAGTTTAATTTTCGTAATTTTATTGAAATATTATACTATTCGGCACTTCAATAGCTAAGATATTAACTATGTTGTATATTCTAGAATATATACAACATACAAGCTATTACCATGGTGTACTCTCTGCTTATTATTGTTAGTGTCTTTCCCAATTCATTTGAACTTTCCCAATTCACTACATAAGAACAAGGATAATATTTTATTGTTATTTTGAATATACCCAACTTGTCATTAAAAAATTTCTGTTTAGAAATTACAGTGCTTTAGAAAGGTGAAGGGTCAATAAAGCCCGATTTTGGGCCCCTCAGGATTTCGTTGTAACTCATCAGAATTATTTTTTAATACGTAAGAAATTAAAAATTTAACTAATTTTACACTAAACGAACATGTTCAACGTATTAATAAGTATTTATTGTTTAAACAAAAATTCGTACTTATGAATATTTTGTATAAGATTACACAACTCGCCTGAAAATCTTAAATATTATATTGGACATCATTAATATCATAATTTAAAATCATTTTTATACGTAAAATTGATGATGTCAGTGAAATACGTCAGATAGTGCACATACACCTGGTCGCAAAACTGTGACAAATGAATATTTTTCATTGTATTGAATCTATGAGGTGCAAAAAAATGTGACTTGGATGATCTAGCAAATTATGTATTATAATTAATTCATGAGATCATCCGAAAATACATTTTATTCTCGAGGAATAAAGCAAATGGAGCAAGAGAGAAAGAAAGGGAAGAAGGGCCATATTTTTTCGATAAGAGCCTGATTTAATTATAATATATAATCTGCTAGATTATCAAAGTCACATCTTTTTGCATATATCTTATAAATTCAATACAATGAAAAGTACTCATTTTTCACGGTTTTGCGACCAGGTGCGTATGCGTGCACTATTTGATATCCGTATTTCATTAACATCATTAATTTTACGTATAAAAATGATTTTAAATTTTATCTTACTACATAAATATATAACAATCTTTTATATTTCATACTATGACAAAAAGTTCTTCATTATACTAACTAATTATGGAGCGTACCTATTGACTAACGAACCAACGAGAAGCGCATAATATCAACAAATTATACGGATTAACTTAAGTATCATTACAAATCAACTACAATTCACAGAACATTATTCACAGATCTTTCCCACGTGCATGTTGAACGTTCATATAATTTCTCACTATGCGAATAAGTTGATAGTTTTATAATTATCTTTTATATTTATATCCTAATTATTGACTTTGATATTTATATTCTGCGCTAAAGATGATCAGAAAGATCTGATTGAAACGTTCGCCCGATAGTAGTATTATCATTATAAACAGTTGCGATTTTACTCCCTTATATATTCTATGATTTATTATAAATAATTTGTCTATTTAAATGTAATTTCTCTTATGCTAAATATTTCTTTTATATTATTATAATATCAAGAGCCCTTACTTTACTAATTAAAAATAATTTTAATTTATGATATTAATAATGTTCAATATAACATTTAAGATTTTCAGGCAAGTTGTGTAATATTAGACAAAATATCCATAAATACGAACTTTTAAACAGAATAACGAGTACGTTGAACATGTTCGTTTAGACTAAAATTAACTAAATTTAGTTTCTTATGTATTAAGAAGTAATTCTGATCAGTTACAACGCAATTCTGAGAGGCCCAAAATCGGGTCTTATTATTGACCTTTCTCCTTTATGTCTACTTATTAGTTATGTCTATTTATTATTTTTTTCTCGATTTAATGGTTGAATTCTTTCGATCTAATATTACATATAATATAATATTATATTTATTATATATTATATATTAATATAATATTTATATTATTATTATATATTTATAATATACATATATAATATTTATATATTATATGTTATAATATTTATGCTGTATTAAATCTTAAATATATGGTTTTATTTTTCTGTTCATATTACTGTCGAAAGATATATTTTATATTATGATAGGAAGCTGTGCATGTAAATAGTATTTTTACAAAAATGTTTATTTGTTTCCATGTTTAGACTTAGCGTTACCACATTGGTCATCAAATAATATTTTTATTATTAATATTAACATTATTAATATTTAAGATTCGCGCATTTCACTGATCGACAATGGTCATTAAATTAATTGCGTTATCAACTTTCATCGTTTGCCGTATTCGAAGGCGGGTAGATATTCCTTAGGAGGTAGGTATTCGTATCCGAAAGGTCTGGCTGGCGTAGACGGCGGTGTGGTCGGTGGTGAAGCTGGTCTGGCATAAGACGGCAGAGGTTTTGTTGTTGTTCGAATCGTTGGTACGCTGCTGTATTTGGGTGGTGGAGGTGTCACCGGTTTTGGCCTCACTGGTATGTATGTTATCGGAGGTGGTGGAAGATATGTTCGTTTATGCGGGGGTAGATAAGTCGGGTTGAACGGTGTAGTAGATGGTGTAGTGGTGGGTTTAGGTGTAGTGGTAGTTGTTGTGGTAGTTGTAGTTGTAATTATAGTTGTCGGTGGTAAATAAGTAGTTCCTGGTGTAGACCTGACAAAAAAGATTTTTTATTATACTTATAATTCAACCTCTTTAAATGATGATACTTAAGACGCTGGAAATAAACCGATAAGAGCATTTGACAAAAAGATAGATAGACTGCATAAATAAAATATATTTTAAAGAGATGAATCATTATTTACACTATCACATTATCATAGTAAATAGTATCGATCGTATTGTCATTATAAATAATCAAATGTTAGATCATTACATATGATTGAATAGTTGATCGATGAGTGACGATAGATGATTAGGACGCAATAACATATAATTTTTATTTGGCTACATATAAAATTTTATAATTGACGTTAGAGGAAATATAATAACATAAAATATAAAAATTAAATAATATAATATTTGGAGTTATAAAATATATACATACACTTTTGTTGATGGCGTAGTCGGGGTCGATAGCGTAACTGTCGGGGTTACATAAACATATCCTTTACCTCGAGTATAAACATAGCCTTTCGGTTTTGGAGTCGTATAATTGTATCCCGGAAAGATCGACTTAATTATTATAGCATCTTGTCTTTTTCTGTTAACATAATTATAGCTTACGAATATGTGTATGTGTGTGTGTAATATTTGATAAAAAATTATTATTTATTATTAAGTTAATTAATCACAATTACAAATAAAGATGCTTTTAAGAATAAATTTAATTAGACTAATAGTATTGTACAAAAGTATTCACATTTTAAGATGCTTGAACATACTTACAAAAGAGAATTTAATGGTGGCTGTAGGTCTTGATTTGGATCATTATTATCTATCGCATGTTTGCTTCTCTTATTTGCATCTGCATGATACGTGGAGAGCACAGCCACTAGAATGGCCACCCACAGCAATTTCCGCTGTAACGTAACTTTTATTATAATCGATGAAATAACTAACTTATTGTTAGTGTTCATATTAAATATTTCCTTTTTTATTATATTTTATACGCATTATGTTTATACAATCAGAATTCAATATTATATAAATATAATATTATTAAACATATATTTTTTTTATTACAATATTTGAATAATTATCCTAAGTACAATGAAAATAATTAAAACGCGTTTTTTACTCTTTTTTTTATAATACAATTAATGGATTTACATATGCGCTCGTAATAAATCGAAGATTGTTTCTCTGCGATAGTCTCTTACGTCTCATTTACAATGATTTTATTATATATAACGCATCTTGATCATGAGCTATATATATAATATGATAATAATGACCATGAAACATTTGCAAACATGGAATATATTGTATAATTTTTTTCATTAATTAATGTTCGGTAATCCAATGGTATCATTTTTCGTATATATGTTTTTTTCGCATTAATGAGCATTAATTTATACATATTAAATAAAATTAATTAAATAATTAGATATTTAAAGATATTTTTATAAAAATGAAAGTAAATAAGTTGACAAGTCAGTTATCAGAGGATGCCGTTCTTCTTAAAACTTTTATTATTACACTAAAAGAAAATATATATAATATATATATATATATATATATATATATAGTCATATGTTTAATAAACTTTTAAGTATGATTTATTACTTAAATATTAATTAAATAATATTAATTAATAGAGCCGTTACCCTAATTCTATCGCCTATCTTTAGCTCTATAAAAGATTTCAATAGGAATATCAATTGTACATCTTATTAATACAAAAAAATTGCGTATTAATTTAACTAATTCTACTTCTCGATATTAATCTAATCTAATTACCTACTCGTTAAATATCGACATTACATTTAATTGACAATCTATTACGAAGACGTTGTGAGAGTTAATAATACACAAATTAAAATGTCCAAAATATTGCTATTAATTTCAGTATCTTTGATACTGAATCTAATTTGCATAAATCATGCTAAATCGCAAATTGGTAAAATACGTATTCTAATTTTGACATATCTGACAATGAGACTAATAAGAAGACACAGAATTATATTACACTACAAGATGTTTAAGACTTTATTGACATTTATGTCAAACAATTTGATGAATTTTAATGTAAGCAAAATTACGCGATTTTATTTAGTGAAAATGCAACATCATTATTAAATTAGAGAAGCATTTTTATGTTAATTTATGTATTAAGCAAAACTAGATATTTTACTATTGTAATTTAATCGTTGGAAATTGTAGAAATATGATAATTATACATGCGGTCTTTCCCTGCGATAGTGTTTGCGTCATCGATGCAAGATTGTTTTGAAATAATTTACGAATCTGCAAACATCGTAAAATAAATTTTACAAGAAAGGAGATTGATGATAATGATATATTTCATTTACATAAAATGTTTTAGCATTTGTGAAAAAAAAAGATATTTTTATAAAAATAAAAGTAAATAAAATTGACAAATCAGTTACGGAGATGCCGTTTTTTTTTAAACTTTTATTATTACACAAAAAGAGAATGTATATATATACAGTCATATTTTTAATAAACTTTTAAGTATGATTTATTAATTAAATATGTTGCTGCATTTCAAAATAGTTTTACACAATCAAAATTATACTTACAAAAAATATTTACAAAGCAAGAAAAGAGTCTTTCTTCTATCTATTAATTAAATCAAAGTTATTTAATCTACTTTTTAATATAAAGTTTTATACTCTTTTAATTATTAGTTATTTTCATAATTACAGAAAAATTTGTAATACAGTTAACAAAGAAAAATAAGTATCTTTAATTTAACTTTGACACATTTATTTCAAATTCTTAATTCTCAGTCTCTTATTGCATTCTTTTTTACTTATACAAGAAAACCAGTTGAGTAGCTATATATTTTTTAAATCTCTAGTATAAAAAAACTTTGTTTACTATAAGAGAAAAGACAATATTTCAAAAAACATTTGTTGGCTGAAAAAAATGTTGAATTAAGAAACTATAGCAGATAATCCATAATATACTGCTGCAGAAGTTGGTTTTCTACAAGAACTGTCTTTCTATTTAATTGTCATGAAAAAAACCATGTGCAGTGTTGCATCCGTACACTCGATATTTTTATTGTATTAGCACAATAAATTCTGATCTTGAAATGTTCAAATATCTCAACAAATATACATAATATACATAATAAAAGTGGCAGTATATTCATACAGAAAATTTTTTATAAAGATTAAAAGAATTTACTATATTAAAAATTAATAGAATATGTCTTTGAGATGAAATATTAAATATCAAGAAGCAAAAATATAATAAAGTATTTATTTTACCTAAAGAAAAAATATTAATTTATAGTTTAATTAAAATAAAATACCCTAAAAGAATTTATAAAAGAAATTGTATCAAATAAGATAAAAAATTAAAAAGAAAAGGATGACATACATATTTGGAAAAAATAATGAAAATCAGCGACAAGTAGTAATTTTTCTTGGCAAATTTGTATAATATATTTATGACTAACATTCTCCTTTTTACGCTGATTTTCATTATTTTTTTCAAATATGTATGTCATCCTTTTCTTTTTAGTTTTTGAGTCTTTATCAATTGCAGCGGTATGTTTCGCACAACGACATAAATATTTCTAAGAATGATATTTCTAAAAGTTTTAGGACATTGACATAAAAGATCAATGAACGGTGAAAAGTATGTTTGTACAAGTTCCATCTTTCGCCCTCGATACTCGAGCAGATGATTCTTTATGAAATCACTTATTTCACTTTTCACTTTCTCTGACAGTATAAGGATAGTATAAGGACTCGCAATTCTTTCAAGTTCATCATCCATCCCCACGATTGTCCGTATCTATTTTCTCTCATGTCACTTAAGTCCACGATTTAAGATGCACTGCTACTTACCATACTTTTCTTTTGTCGCGATAATTATTGAAGAAAAAAATCAAAATAATCGGGCACTTTAAAACGAGTATACATGTCTCATTCGGGAACGTATCCCGAAAGGTAACTTCTTCGTCTACAGACTACCGAGAGTATTTATAGGATTTCTTATGCCGATTAGTGGGGGGAACATTTAATCGTGTGACGATTATTGCCAAGGGCAAAACATCCGCGAGAGAATTCGTTTATATATACATAAGTGAAGATTGAGAGAAAGAGAAATATTTCAAAAAAGAGTGAGAGAGTAAGCATTCCATGAGATCGATATACATGGTATTCCAATAATCCGCCCGAACCAACCGAAGATGGATGCTGAATGGCAACAGTCGAAGGACTCTCCGTATTTGTCCCTGATCGTGGAGCGTCGTTGACAAATGTTTGAAAATGATAATTTCATGAGATTCAAGGATTCGTGCGCGATTGAAAAATAGGAATTTTGATTGCATTGCTGGATAGGGAATATTAATTTCTCGTATTTAAAAAAAACAGCGGTTTAATGATGGTGTGATAAATGACGGCTCATTAAAATCATTTTTAGGACAATGTTATTTTCTTAAATATCTAAAATTTACACTATTGGATTTGCAATAGTATAGTAATGTTACATATAATTCATTTTTTTTACTAATTTTGATGTAATAATTATTCTAGATTTTTTATAATATATTGCATATTTAAAAATTTTTATATTGTTTATATTTAAAATTTAATATAATAATTTTTTATGTCATTTGCTCCTTCTTTACCTCTTTCTCTCTTTCGTTATTTGATTAATACAAATAATTAATAATCAATAAATAATACATCACAAACTTGATCAAGTGTCATATAATAACTATATAATTGCTGTTACATTTTACAACCATTATCTTGTTTGTGTTCTACATAAAAAGACAAAAATATTGAAATTTACATTCACCAAGAAAGAGTTGATATATGCATATTAAAATGTCAACGACACCAGGTCATTTTATTCCCGCTTTATCATACAATTAAGCAATAGATGGATTTATACGTCGATAATTACCATACGATAGCTGTCGCAACGATAAACCTTTTGATTGCGTTATGCCTCTATCAAGTTTTACAACATCCTTAAATTAAAAATGTACACAATCATATTGAACATTATATTATATAAAGTCATATTAAGCATAATTAATTATAAAGCAAACTATTAAAATGTAATTTTTATCGTATTAAATATCAATCGGGCAAATATATATACATAAATACATAAAAAAATATACATATATGTATATTTTATACATACATATATATAAACAAATTCAACTTTTAAAGCAAACAGAATATATAATAAATATAATCGCGCCTAATTTTCACTTGATACGTTTCTCTAAATGCAAATTAATTCGTTAGAACTATATAATTTCAGAAATGTGTCAATTACATGTAGAATAAAATTCGCAATTTCTATTTGTAAATTTTTTGGCCTTAAAAACGAGGCTTAACAATAATAATAATTATAAATACGCATGCATTACAAATATTGCTATTTATATGCAAAATTGCATAAATGCAGGATTTTTATTCCTTTTATATTTAATAATTTTAATATAAGCCAACAAATATCATGATTATAAGAATGTAGAAAGTGTTATAAGTATTAAAACCCTAATTTTGACGTAATCATAATTGTCGATGAAATTATAATTCATTAAACTGATGCTTGTATATATAAATACATATATATGTGCCTGAGCATATATGTGTCTTTATAGTTTTATTAATCTAATCGTGAACCATAAAAAATTTTAGATAATATTTAGAGATTCTTTTTCCTTCTAATAAGACACATGAATAAAATTAGTGTCACAAGAAACAATTTCTAAAAAAGATTTTTAGCGTTGAAAATAATATAGATTTGTCTGCTGCATTTATATTCGCACAAGTGAGAGGAATCTCTCTTTAATATATAAAATTCTTCTATCTTCTAAAAAATATTTTATTGACGAACATATGTTTATCCTCAAGGTTTATTACAGCGTATCTACATTTTTATATTAAAACTAGCTGTGATGTTTGGATTATTAGAACTATTTGCTTACGTCTCGTCTATGAATTACAATATATAGATTTTGCTTGCTGATTTTGTGTGCGTGTTTATACATGTAGATTTTATGAGAATTTCTAGGAAATATTTGATATATTATATTTAACTCTCACTAAGTCATCAGTTACATAAATGTTAATATTCTGCATCTTGAAAATAATTCTCGTAAATCTGAAAAACGTGCTCAACGTTCTGAGAAAACCAATTTAAAAAATATATGAGTATATATACATACATATGTATGTATTTATACACATACATATATTATATATACATATATCTTAAAATGTATAAATTTCTTAAGATGCATTAACAGTTATATGCATTATATATGCATATTTAAGGAGAGTCATGCATTTGCATTGTTTAAAATACTACTTTCTACATTCTTATCTTTGGAATTCGGAAATTCCGAAGGACAGTCGGTTCATTATTGTTGGCATTTTTGCTGGCAACCAAGATATGAAAGATGATCTTCAATTCTATTCACGTATGTAACTATTTATAGCTGTATAATGAATCCACTCTATTATGCGAAATATGCACTTCGAGAACTATCGTCGCAATATATATAATTATTTATTATTTATAAAAATTAATTACTCATTAATTATATATTATCGTAATAAATAATTTCTTGATTCTGATTGCGATCACGTTTAGAAAAGAAATTTGACGTTTTGCACCACTACTTTTCTGGTTGAATATCGTCGCGAATACCAGAGAAGAACGTAAACATTAGCAACTATTAAATTAACTAAAATAATATGGATTACACATGTCAAGCATATGTGCCAAAAAATAAATATGTATATATAGATATCATTTTTTATAAATCTTTAATTGTAAAGTTACTTAATTATTCGGACTGTTTACTATTGCTAATTAAACATAAAGATAAAGATACAGAAAAAAGAAGTTGGACAAAGAAACAGAACACCGAATTTATCACAGCGCGAACAAATCTCACTGCAAAGTTAATTCTTCATAGCAGAGAAAACTCATAGAAAAAGTTTTTATTAATCCAAATATCTAATATCTTTCTTTATATCTATACATATATAAAACATTAAGATAAAAAAATACAGGCTTTGGAAAATATTTCAAATATTTTTTTTATATAAAATATTCAAATGTTCCATTCTCATAAAAATTTTTTACTATAGAGTTTTCATAGCAGCATAATATTTTAATGATAATGATGTATATAACAATGTATTATAATGAATTATAAAATATAACATAATTACAAATTATTATTTTTATTATTATTATTAGGATTTTAGGCAACCGTAACTGTCTTCTCGTTTTCAATTATAATGCATTCTTGTCCAACACATTCTTTTTTTTGAGTTCTCAGATTTTTTTCTTTTTTTTTTATTGAGGGAAAATGCAATACATATCTCCTACCGGTCGGTCCAGTGAGGAAGTATGGAACTCGCCGCCCATAAAAAACGTTACACGTAGAATTAATTATATGACAAATAGGATACAAAATTTAATATAAAACACAATTTTAAATTTAATGCAAAATGATTTATTACTATGGAACTACACAAAAATGTTCGCAAAGCGTCTAATGATATAATATGAAATTTAGAAATTTTTAAATCGAACATAGCAGACAGTCGCAACCAAAAAAATCATTAATAAATTTATCGATTATATATCTCTCAATTAAGAGAAATTTTAGTGGAATTTTGTGTTATTTTACATATTTTTTCAATTTCGTATAATTTACGACAGAGTTATTTTTACAAAAAATTTATAATAAATACAAATATTATACATACAGTGCAACTTAAATATATATCTTATACAATCTTAATAATATAACATTATATAATCTTATACAATATAATATACATATTTATAATTAAATTAAATTTTATTATAAATATAAATTTAATTTTTACTTAATAATAATATTTTTTTATAACTTTTTAATAACTTTTTCTGTCTTTTTTTACGTAATTTAATATTCAATTATAAAATTATTATCATTAAATTTTATATTTTATTTAAAGCATATAAATAAAAAATTAAATTACGCCATTAATTGTTTAATTTAAATCACGCGTATGCAATTAGGAAATCATTAATATACAAATAACAAATTACTCACCACAGGGTTTTTCCACCATTGTTCGATGCCTTTCCTAAGCCTCTTCCTCCTCTCAGATTATCAGGGTCGTCAGGTTCTGTTATCTTACATACGCGATATTTTAAATAGCACTCCCATCTGCATTTTTACGCGTCATACATTCGGCACTCTCAAATCAGAGAATCATACTTACAATTAGAGTTAACAAGTCGGGAATTCACAGTCAAACTTCGAACTTAACTTCTAACAGAAGTTCGAAGAAGATAAAACCGATTGAAGGAATCAAGAGAGAACACCCATTTCATAAATGTTTAACAAACTAAATATTTACCAAATGGATCGGACCTCTTTATCGAGCAAAAATCGGACTTCTAGTTAACATTCTCAATGCGATACATATTTCTGATAGACGGTGCAAAAAAAAGACCCATGAACGATTTATTCCAACAATCGATCGAACTGTAATCGATTTCGATCGAAACCTGTTGCCGAAGTAGACCATGTTCTCAATAATCTATTATCAAACATAGCTCAATATTAACGCGCAAACATGTATCTTTCTACACATGAACATACATATACATACTGAGACGTGTAAACGTTGATCGCTCAGTAACAAATAATGGTTGAAAAAATGTCAAATAAACATAGACATCAACTTTTCTCAAGCCATCATTTCTCACTGAGTGATTAACGCTAAGAGACATCCCATTTAGTTGGCAAAAAGTCGATACGATCTTCGAAAACAATCGTGAAATCAGGATATGAATCCAATGCAAAATCGCAATCGCGAAAACGTGAAAACCGACCGCGATTACGAAACGAAGCCGAGACGAATATAAACAATAATGTGCAATACGTGATCAAGACCGACTGCCATGTTATTATTTTATAGATTTCGGAATCGCTTGATAATGATTCTATTTCCTCTTATTACATTCATTATAATGAACATACTTTATAATGAAAACTATGTCAATGATGTTAATAATTATTTGTGAATAATAGAAATCTCTATTGTAGACACGCATATATATTTATTAGACATAACTAAATGTAAATTGATAATGAAAAATGTGTAGAAATTTACTGTTAGGAATACAATTATAGATTATCTATGCCATTGTAGAAATTTGTCATGTTACATTAAATAAATATTCTTTCTCTCTTTGTAATTATTTAATTAATTTTATATATTATACGTGTGTTTATCTCTTTTTATACTAGAGAAAAAACGAGAGAACTAAAAAAACAGATACCTATTCTATTATTTTGTCCTAGCATTATTCTTACAAAAATTAATTTATTAAATACAATTTAATATTTTAATATTATATATATGTATGTGTGTGTGTGTATTTATCATAAATTATTTCAATTCTGGATCTATTTAATTAGTATGGTTAAAAATTAAAATATGAATTTTGATCTCAGTTATTTAATTTATGAATAGAATTTTAAAAATTAAAAATAATTAATTTATCTACAAACTATCTTAAAACCCAAATGTCTTCTTTTTGAAGTAAAAGCCTGTCAAATAAAACATTAAATATTTTTATTCTCACAAATTTACAGACGGAAGGTTTGCAACAAAACAATAATTTATAATTTTGATTCTTGTCATTTCTATTCTTATTTAATTAAATAAACAAATCATGCGAAATACATATTTTTTATCGAGACTTCTTATCATCGCGATATGATATTATTTATGAGATTTAATTAATTATTAATTTTATTAATTATAGTAAATCAATTTTTACGGTTAGAATAACGTTCAGCAATATTCTCAATCTGAATCTCAGAATAATAGCGATCATTAATTAATAGGAACGTGTCTGTTAACTAAAGTATAAATTTACGCCTGAAATTATTAATGCGGTAGTAAAGTTACTGACATTGACATTTTCTCAAGTGGTTTCTTGTATTAATTATTTTTTATAAAAAAAACTTTTATTAGACTTTTAATATTAAATTTGTCGATATTATTAATATTGTCAATATTGAATTTTATTTTTAAATAATTTATTAATAATATATAATAATAAATTTTTTTATTCTTGTGGTAAATAATTTATCTAATTTAATTCTAATTGTCAAATTTCTTCTTATCTTGCTTGTTATTTGTATATTTATAGTCTTATAATTGAATTATTAGAATAATAAATTATAAAATATTAAATATTCAGAGCTATAAACTGTTCGCAGAATTATAATGTAAATTCTTTTAATTCGCACTATAAATATCTTTTAATATTGCGCAATGCATCGCATAAAAGAATCATCAAACATAAAACGCGATTTGTGTTTTCAACGAAATATCAGATATTGAAACATGTAGCCGCAGGCATCATGAAGTACTTGATATCACACAGTCAGTCTTCTCGACACAATTGTCGTAACCGTGATACATCTTATAAGAAAAAAGAGAAAGGAAAGAGGAAAAAGGAAAAAAAACAAGTTATTTGTAGACAGTGATCTGTAATAAAAAAAATAAAAAGGTCCATATATTATATATATCCTAAAATAAAGATTCTAAGGCTTACGATTTCAATCAAAATTGCATAAGTGAATGCGTGTTTTTTAGTACACTTGAATTCATCTATGATCAATTGCACCTATCATACTTTACATGATCGATCACCGTTCTTTTTAGTTGATGAAGAAATTACTATCCTCTATATTTTCTAAAACAAAGCGACAGATCATTGAATTGAGTTTTTATTAATTATTGATTTGCGTATATTGAATAGTTATTGATTTATTTATTTTATCAACAGCACTAGAAATATTATATAATAATAGTTAATTTAATTAACTATTATCAATTATTATTGACAATAAAATTGCATTCAATTTTCAGTAATGCACAATTTATTTTCTTTAAGATATTTTTACATTTTATAATAGGATTATATTTATGATATATGAGTATCTTATATAACATGTTGTATGATTTTATAATTTCTTTGACAGAAGCTTTGTACTTTTTTTAAATTTTTCACAAAAACGTGAACTCATTTTTCACAGACATATTAATTATATGTATTAATCTGGATGTTTGATCAGACTTGGCGATAAAAACATATAATAGAGAAAAAGCAACATTGTTTTTGAATTAAACTTATTCTTCGGATGATGTTCCAGAGAATCCAGAAGAAAGACGTTTTATGTCCACCTTAATAGTAACCATAATGACCATAATGTCCATAGCCGTACGGATATCCTAAATAGCAGTGAAGAAATATTTCAACATTTCTGTGTGAATGATTCCTTTGTTGCAAACGCGCGTGTACGTACACATATTCTGAACATAAACGTTTTCTTTGTCACGAATATAACTTAGTATGCACGTATAAGCTATTTTGTACTATTTGCGTGATGTAAATTTATGCAATAAAAAATTGTAGATATTCATACAAAACCTGAATTATATTGCTGCAAGTCACTAATTTGTCTTATTAATAGTTTATAAACTCAGTAAACTACATATATTGTTACAAATAAATTATTATAGATCTTTTACAATAAATTATTCAAAATTAAATAAAAAAAATACTGCATTGTGTTATATTAAATTATTACAAAAAAAAACAAGACATTAAGAATAAAAAACAGTATAAATAATAAAATAATTAACAAAAAAGAAAAAGAAAAAAAATATATATATATATAAGCTGATATAAAGATGGCGATTCTGCAATACGATTGCAATGATATAAATTGTCGTATTATAAATTGTATATATTGTGGCATAAATCATACCGTATCCATAACCATGACCGTATCCATGTCCGTAATGACCATAGCCATGGCCATAGCCACCATAGAATGGATACCTATAACCATACGAATATGGAGAGAAGCCGTATCCGTAGCCTAAATACCCTGGTTTTGCAACTGCCACACCGATTGCAACGGCCAAAAGCAGAACAATATACTGCAAAAACAAAACAAATAAAAATGTTTTTTTAGCAAATGTCAAAAAATAAATATGCACATACAATACTATTAGATAATAATCCAAAGAATATTTTAACACCACAAATAAAATAAGATTATTCATGCGATGTACTTATTTTTTATCTTTGCAAGATCGATACAAAAACTATCACCAAGCTTTAAAATAATTTTTGATGCGATTTTTATACATGTAGATAAAAGATTTAAAAATAGGGAGCAACATTTTAAAACATGATACATTTTTAAGTACATGTAATATCATATTTCATTAAATATTTTTTGTGATTAAGACAAAAGATTATAATCTTATGGATAACAATTGTCAAAGTATTATCCGGATAATAGTGAAATTTATTATCTCATAAGGCATTTTTTTGTGTCTTATTATAATAATATACATACCAAAAAAAAAAAAAAAATATATATATATATATATAAGACAAAAATAAAATCTTGAAAAATGAATTGACATAATAAATTTATGGGATATATTACTATAATATTATAATATAATATAATATTAAAAATTTATAAAAACAAGTTTAATTATAAAATATTTACATTGCATTATAATCTTTAATATAAAATATTTCTCAATCAACAAAAGAAAGATTTGTGCCACAATGAGTTAAATAAATATTTAATTTCTAGATCAATCTCCAATCAAATTTCTTGCACTTACAATCTTAAGACACGCCATTCTTTCTCGTGGTTACAAGTATAGTCCAGCTGACGTCTTGTTAACAATCGCACCTATTTTTTTTCTCATCTGTCGTCGCCGAACACCACTGTCCATCGTTTCTGTGACACGGGTTCTTTTATAACAAAGGCGGAGTCCCTTCAAGAGGCAGTGGACCCCCCACGAGCGGTACATTTTTCCGGGCCTCGCATTGGCCTCCGACTGTTGTGCTAATAGGAAACATTCATCGTTACCCTGAGATTATCCGAGTTGCGACTTTGCATTATGAAACAACAATGTGCAGTAACGCACGTGTGACGAAGTCACGTGAGTCTCCGCCCGATGAGACGCCTTGACATCCAAATTTCTTCCCCGACGCAGTTGCTCGCGTGTGTCCGCGGCGCCGTAACCCCTTTATTAACGGCAAGAGAGAATCATACATTGCAATCGTATCGTCGATTATGATACTTGAAACCGCTGCTGTAATCGCTAATTGCTCATCGCCGACAGTAATGCCTGGGTCCGTCCAGGGTGAGTCTCAATAATAGGTCGAAGTTCTACGGAAAAGAAAATAGTCTTCTCAAGTATCGTAACCGAAATAGAAAGAAAGGTGACAGACATTGGGGAACCGCGATTGCGCAAACCGAGATTATGTTACAAAATGTATATTTGATGAAATCTTGTTAATGCATTGCTCCCGCGCGCTTTACATATGTGTAATCCGATTTGCCAATTTTGTAACGACACTCTTAACTCCCTAATCTATAAAAAATTATAAGTTATAAAATAAGGAAACTTGAGATACGAAATCTTTGCTTTGGTTAAATCAGTAAATATGCATGTCGAGACAAAAATCGTGTTGTTTATAATTTAAGATAAGAAATTTAAATAGATAAAATGTATTCAAAATATAAGACGACATCTAATGATTTATTAATTGCTACAGGGCATTCAAACAAGATATACGAGTCGAATTTGTCAATTATACATAGGATTAATTAATTCGATAGAGTATTCATTTCTCTTGTAGGCCTTGTAGCAAATATTCTGGTTTTTATCAAATTCTATACTATTAATTATACATTCCAGTGGAATACATGTAAAGCATAACTCACATAATTTTCGCATGATAGTCAACAGAAAATTTATATTGTACATATATTAGAATCATATTTTATAGATAATTATCTATAATAAACATAAGAGAAAAAGATATTTTCTATGTATTGTACATTTTCAATAAATTGTTGATATTTTATAGAATATCAAGAAAAAGTTTGTTAAATATTATTGTACATAAAATTTTAAATAATTTTAAATAATTTTTAAAACTATTTTTTTGCGCATTTTTTTTATTTAATTGATAATGTAGGATATTTCTATTTTTTCATATTTTTATCTCTACTATGTGGAATTTGCAAGAATACAACAGTAAATATGATTTACATATCAATTGAAACATCATTGATATAAATATTCACGATCGCTTCCATTTTTATTTTTTTTGTTACCTTTACCTTCACAGTTGATTATCCACCTTTTCCACTGAATTGATTTATTTCCGGTAAACGAGATCGAATCTATGATCGATATTCTAAACAGCGAAGAATTTTTTGCATGTTACGTAAATTGTTATTCATTTATCTTGAATTATGTGTGTCATAATAATTTATTTATAATCTTTTTAATTTTCTTATAGAGATTTCTTGAAAAATATTTTTGCCAAATTTTTTTATTTTATATTAACTTTTAAATACCAAAATAATTATTGTGCAATCATAAAAATAATATACATATATTAAAATTAAATACGACTTAAAATTTTAGGATTTTTCTGTCATAGTTATTTTTATATAAATTAAATACTTTAGAATGTTTAGAATTTTTTTACGAGAAAACGAATGCAAATAGTTGTCTGCAAATTAAATGTTTCTAACTTTGCGTGTCTTACATAATCGTGTTTCGTGTCGTCATTAACGGTATGCAGTAAACGCGATGCATATGCAGAATCGTTATGGAGGCCACGAAAATTACTGGACCATGTACACCCTATGTATTATTGTCGAGACAAAGAAATAATTGCACAGATAAAGGCCAGCAATAATCATGAGAATATTTTTATATCATAATCGTGGGAAAACACCGTAATAGAAACCAATGATAAATATAAATGTGCGTGTCGCGCAGTGTCCGTAATTAGTGCGCCCGTTAATTATCAACTTCTCTCTTCTACAGCCAAATTATCTATGTAACGTCACATCGACAGCGAATAAAAATCATAATATTTTTCTGTCCCTGATAATTTTGTTGTCAATTTTATGATTTGTCTTTTTTAACGAGAGAGATATCACTGCAATAATAAGTATTTAAATCATGTCACTTACCTGATAGAAGACAAGAATAAAATATGTAAAAACTATTTATAATCTATATTTTTTAATTTATATATTTCTTTCTCGCTTTCTTTTACATTTTTTAATTAAAAAGAAGAGAAGTTTCCACTTAAATCTATATATTTTGTGTATTCTTCTTTAATTTGTTATTTCATTTTTTTACAAGCAGTGTATTTCGTGAACAAGTTATTCTAAGAAAAAAAATATATTATTTATATTATAATTTCTTTATATATTTTCCATTACAATGTAATATTAATAATTTGCTTCCTTTCATCAAGTGTTCAAAGTTTTCCAGAGATCAGGCTTTCCGACTCTCGAAATTAACCAGACTGATTCGTTTCAGTCCGTTCTGTCTTGATATCTTGTATCGATTCGAGCTAGAAGCCGGCGCTATTACTTCCTGATTGAGTGCAATGATTCGTTCGGGATTCTCGTTTTCCGCAAGCTCTCCGGCTGGCGCTTCCGTTGACTCGCCGGATTCGCCTGAGTCGGAGGGCTTGCCCTTCGGTGGCAGATACTTCTTACCGTGGAAGAAAGGCCCGTAAGGATGATGGAATGGAAAGCCAATCGGATAAGGACCGGCATAGATGGGATAGCCAATATGGCCAACCCCGACAGGGCCGCCCTTGAGTACTCCGTGGAAGTGGTCGTAGGGCAGCAGGTTGAAGGGAGACGGGAGGCCGTGAAGATGAAAAGACCCCAGGAGCGGCTTGAACAAAGGAGGTCCATAAGGATGCGGATGATCGTGTCTTGTCGAATTATTCTGATTATCATTGTCGGCTGGTTCTTCGGTTTGTCTGTTATTATTATTATTATTATTATTATTATTATTATTATTATTATTATTATTACCATTGTTGTGGCCATTGTAGCCGTAACGAGGGGGTCCGTAGAAGTCGGGGCCGTCGTAGTAAGGCCCGTAATGTCTATGCCGCCCGTTTTCGGAAGAATTATTTCCGTTTCTACCATGGGGTCCGTAAAAAGGACCATGATTACCGTATCCTCCGTAAGGAAACGGAGAATAAGGATGATGGTCGTGATGGTGACCACCGTGATGACCGTAGCCTCGGTGGTGATCAGTTCCATTATTTTCCTCCGAGGCCTCGCCATCCGACGGTTCACCATATGGATGATCATGATGGTGATGATGATGATGATGTCCATGAAAGTGTCCGTAGGGCCCGAATCCGTGGAAGCCTGCATAGGACTTAGCCAGAAACGGTCCGTGGCCGAAAGCTGCTTTGTCAAAACCGACGTCGTGATAAGATGAGTACAGATTAGTGGACGATTCCTGGATGTTGCCGAGGGACGGCTCAATATTTTCGGTGTTGGCGGGTTTTTGTGTCACTTCGAAGTCGTCGTTCGCTGAGAAATCGTAAGGTCTGTAAAAATTCGGTCGCTCTTGACGCAAGTAGCGCTCATCTCGTGGAGATCCTTCGGGAGGTTGTTCGTTCGCTTCGGAGTTTCCTTCCAGTCCTTCGGGAGAGTTCTCGTAAAGATTGTTGTAGGGATAAGACTGTGGTCCGTAATACGTAGGTACGTATTTTGACGTTTTGTCAACTATGTTGTTCAGGGTAGAAGGCGAGTCCAGACCATAATCGTTTAAGCTTGCGGGTTCCGTCAGACTGGATTTGAAGGACGATCTATTGGTGCGGAATTGTATATCGCCCAGTATCGCCGGCGACAACACTGAGGCTACATTCTTAGCAAAATTCGCTAGTATATCTGGGCCTGTGTTGAAAAGAGAGCGATTAGTGTAAAAAAATTGTGACAGAATTTAAAGAGAACATGTTAAAATATATATTTTTTTGCTTTTTTTAAATTATCTATAATCTTTACGAAAGAATCTAAGGGAAGCAAAAAAAGTTTTTGACAAACTACAGTTTAATAATTGACGATCACATCATATTCAGTTTTTTTTTGCCTGAATTTTGATGAATATATTAATGTTTACAAAAATATATAATTTTCAATAAATTTTAAATTTCAAATAAATCTTAAAAAAACATCGTGCTTACTAGATGCGCTTCTTGCTGTCCTACCGCTATTTATTATGCACCAAAGTGCGATGCAATGCATCAGTATCTGTAATAAAAGAAGATATAACATCCAATGTTATGCTGCAACTGTTAGATTAACAAATTAATAAACTCTTTATTAAAAGTTTTTAATCTTATATGATACTCAAATATTTATCTTCTTTTCAATATTAATTATCTTTTTATAAATAATTCCTACAATCGTATAATTAAATTGTTATAATATACTTTTTTCTTAAAATATTTAATATAATAAATATTTGCGATAAAACTCTTCAGTGATCGACGTTCATATTTAGGGAGAATCCACGGATAAACTCTCTTATCATTCAATTGCTTTATAAAATATTTGAGACAAAAATAAAAATGACGATTATATCTTGAATATAAAATTAGTGTTATAAATATAATTTAAATAATACGTATATTATTAATACGTTGAACTAAAAAGATTATTCTCTTCAGCGTGCTATATTTAGGCATGAGCTAACTTTTAACTATACACAGAAGCGTATATGATGTTAAAAACTTTTTGTAAAAGCTACATAACTGGCTGCATAAGTCACAAGAGTAGCGTGACCGATGTGATTCCCTACAACATTATGTTTTATTCGTTATTGCGTAAAGAGAGACGCGTATGCGTATAAATCCGACGACCAACGCATCGTTCCAGCAGCGGGTGCAGCGGTTGTGTAAAATCTCAACAAAAAGAAGCACCGCACATACACAACCGCGCAATATCAGTCTTGGACACGCTTATTATCGCGACACATCGTGCGGAACTCGATTCTTATAATAATAGAATCGAACCGGTATATATGCCGGTTACATCGGTCATATTTTCGCGAAGTATGTATATGTATTGCGGTAACGCTATTCGCGGACATACGGGGGGCTTCCGGTGAAGTTTGTTTATTGCTACAAGAGTAACTTTACGATATAATGAAGAGAAGCTTCTCTTTCAGTTGAAATTCGGAGAAAGTAATTCATGAATTTTAATTTCAAAATTTTTCTAAATTTCTTAATACTTTTATAAAAAAATTCCTTCAAAGAAGAGAAACTTTAACGGAATTAGATGTAATTAAAGATTTTCTTTTGACTTATGTAAGACTATAGTCTTAATATATAAAAGAGAGAGAGAGAGAGAGAGAGAGAGAGAGAGAGAGAGAGAGAAGGCACATCGTTATTCATATATATTATGTATGAATGTTCGCTGTTTATATTATCCTATACTTTATAAAATATATAGTTATCAAGGAATAATTTGAAAACCTTTTTTTAATGTGGGCATTCAGTAAAAGTGAATGACGCGACTTCCGACACATACTATAACATTAATATAAAGAAAGCTTATACACTATTATTATTTAATATCAAGGTATTATTTTCAAATTTACATCATAAAGTGCTCATTTATACTTTCTAACATATAAGTTATATTCTTTTTTACACTACTTTTTTCTTTATATTTCTGTAGAATTTAATCTGAAAAAAATGAAACTTTCATCATTAATAGAAAAATCTAAAAATCTGTTCAAAAAAGATGTAAAAGAGAGTAATGCATATAAAATAAAATGTTAAAAATTTTACGAAATAATGAGTTTGCAATGCAAATATAATAATTTATCTGTCCAACACATCTTTAAACGGAAGTAAATTCTTATTTATGGGTATATATTTATTCACGAAATCAATTTCCACACAATTTGCACACGCATTATTTCCATTTCTTTGCGTAGCACTAATTATGAATCACCTTTCCCGCGATCTGATATTAAATTGATTTCTCTTTACCCTTTATACTTTTCATATAAAGTTATACATTGTTGATAATACGTTTGATACATTTTTAAATTCTTCTATATAGTTTATTCCTAGGTACAGTTTATTTATAAGTTTCTTAAATTTAACCAAGACGAGAATAATCAGATTACGAAACGTACACGATCTACTGAGTTTAACGTGAATGATGAAACTGTAATTCTTTTCGCATTTTAAACAAGTAATTTGCATACTAGCGCTCTTTTTACACGACCTAAATAAATCTAATAGCTAACATGCAAATAAATTATTTTCGAGGTTGCTGTATGAAAATAAATTATTTTTGACAGCGTAATTTTTAAACGATAAAGTTTGATTTGCAATTATCATTATTTTGCAACAATTACAAAATATATATATACATATACGCTACAATATTAAAGATGAGTAATACCAAGAGAATAATGTAATAATATGCTCATAAAAAAATAATAATACACTCGCCATACTATGAATTTACGTGCAAACCATTAATTTATTAAATTACGAGATTAACTTCCACAATTTACAATCGAAAGATGTGCATTTGCATCTGTGAATTCTCCCAATACGTAATATATAAAGGCAATGACTCGCGTATTCGAATAGTGTAATAAAAGGATAATGTAAACCGCAAGATAAATATTCCGTAATTTCTGACACTTCACATGTATCTATTTGGAAAATCTCTGCCATTTATGTTTTATCGCGCTACCGCGGATCGTTACGAGATTGCAATTTCGTTACTTGTTCCCTGTACAACAAACGATTTTTACATGCGAGAATACTCACGTGCGACGCGTGATGCATCGTGCGTGCGGCTCGTGACTACTAAAAGACAGACGTCGTGCCCGAAGTCATTTATACTTTCTCTCCTTAAATGTCTTTATCCTCAATCATTAGGGTGTCTTTACCCTCCATGCAAACATCAGGGTGAATGATAAAACTTATATTCTTTATTGCTTAATTATTTAAATTGAGTAAGTTCTAAATTTTATTTATTTTATAAATAAATAAATACGTTCGCAGTTTTGACAGCATAATAATTGATCGCTTATATTTCAAATTCATGATTAATTAAGTTAATTATATATTTTATTAATTATATATTATATTTTCATATTTTCACACGCGTGTAAATTTTATTGCTAATATTATAAATAATATGGCAATAAAAACGGTGACACATAGATGTTAAAATACGTAAAATGATGTATGTATAAAATATGAGTCGCAACGAATTTTAATCTCCAACTAAAAAACTTAAAAAAAATCATATTCTTACATAATGAGTATTATTATTCATAGTTATGGATAATAATTTACGCGTAAACTAATACATTAATAGCCCATCGTATCGGTAAAGATATAATCACATCAGTAAAAAAAATGAGAATACAAGTTTATGACGGCAGCCTTGAGCAGTTTGACATGCATTTTTCATTGAAAAAAATCGTGGTGAGAAAATAAAAGATAGCTCGATCGATTCAATTTATCTATGTCTATAATGACTATAGCAAGGTCGTTTCCGGAACAGTTTGGCGCATTAATAGCCAATTTGACTAATTGTCCCGACAATTCCGGGAGCAATGACTGCGGGAAGATTGTAGATTTGCACGGGGCGAGGTGAAATTCCCACGAGTCGTGCAGCTCGGAGATTCGGCGTGATAATTATCGGCCGCTGGATGCTATTCAAAGTGTCCAATTGTCTGGCTTGAAACTGAGCGTCAGTCTGCCCGTATCCCGGATATTTCGCGAGCATGCCGCTTACACTTCCGTACGGAATCCCACCTGTTGAATGACGCAATCGATACTCATTATATTAAATGACTCGTTACTGCCTGTTATATAATAATAGTAAATAAAAAAATTGTACAAAGTGATTCTTTCATTTATACAAGTAATTTTTATATCTTTTTTTCTTCTTTTATAATATTTATTTTTTAATGATTGTTTTATTATATAATTATACTTTGATTAAATATGATGTCATATAAAGGGTTAATTTTGTCTGCAATTAAGATTTTAAAACTAAAATTTAATATACATATTTGTTATCAATAAATATATATTTTATTTTCACAAATTGTAATTTTGGAGATGTGATAGTATCATAAATTAATTTGATATTTATTGAATTCATTTTACATGTAAATATATTAAATTTATTTTAAATTATAAATCTTTATTGATTGGAAATGCAAGTTTTAAATTACAAATTTTTCTAACAGATGACCACTCTGCGAGAAAAAGATTTTATATAAAGTTTTTTTTATTGTTATTTAAAAGATTCTCGAAAATATAAAATAGTTTTCTTTAATCTCAGCCTGAAAAATGATTTAGCTAGCTAAACTAATTTTGATGTAAGTCAGATAAACAATGGCATATAAATTTCTTATACAATTCCAAGAACAATACGCAAAATAGTGTCAATTATTATGTCACTTTAAAACAGCGACTTTTAATAAACGATTAAATAATAATAATAAATAAATTTACAAAATAATTTGAATTGTTTGATGTATGGCTATATATATTCAATATATTGCTGTTTCAAGTGAAAGGCAGTTTAGTCACGAAGAATCTGGTGCTGCTTTCTGTTGGAGTCTGATCTAAATTAAACTCAACACAGAAATATAATATATTTTAGTTAATTTTATATATGAAACTTATTTAATATAAAATATATTCAACAATATTTATTAAAAACATAATTATTAAAATATAAATTGTAAAAATCTCTATTAATTTATTTCCACTCTTTAGGGATGCTATAAATTTTAAAATATTTATAATATATAAAATAATATATATACATAGAGAAATTATCGGAATTCAAAATAATTATTGTTACAAATATAAAATTATACTGAAATTAATTTAATATTGATTAAACATCTGTATACATATCTCTTGAATTTATTATAATATAAAATCGCAAAGTAGAAGCCTAACTTACCGTATGATAATCCATTCACCATTTCTACTATTCCTGCGCTATCCGGTGTTGCTGTCGATGGTTTTAACAACACTGCGAATCCAAATAGCAAGGTAATCTATGTATGAGAAATACATAACAATTTGGTGACTTTAATGCGTGTTTAACGATATCTTATATATTTATACAAAAAAGTATACATATATATATAATAACCTTTTCGAATTATAATATTACTAATTTTTACGGAACAATTTATAAGAAACATTTTAAATGTATGTCATTAAATTAATTACATACATTCTACTGTCTTATAATTAAAAGTATGATTATAGTATAAAATAAACGTAAGTGAAATTATATTTAATAATCTGTGCACTTTCTTACACAGTAAATTATTTAATGCAAATTTATTCATGTGTACTTTTGTAGCCATGCAATAATATAACTTTTGCAGTGGAAGCACTGTTTACAGATTTTTTGTAAATTAAACATGCAGGTATGTCACAATTGTTATCATCATCGAATGTTTTAATATCGATTAAAATTGGTATCGCGTAGGTATGACCTCAAATCCAGTTATATTAGCAATTTAAGCAATCAAAGAAAAAAATATTTATATACAGAAAGCATATGTTTTACACGCTAGTTTTTCGCACATTTTAAGCTTCATTAACAACTTATATTCGTTGCATAAATTTGCAATTATTGCACATATTATCTCTGTCGTTGATCTTTATATCAAACAATATCAATCAGAATAATCCTGAATAGTGATAAATATGATCACATTATTTCTAATCTAATTATCGAAATGATAATATCCCAGAAATATTTTGATTTTCTCACTCAATTATTTTCCTAGTAAAAAATTTTTATTTTGTTATTGCAAATTATTTTTTACGTACCTTGGCAGGAAGCATATCGCAGTTTCCAGCGGGGCACAACACGTACTGAACACAAAGAGTAAAAAAAGTAAAAATCGAATTATGTTGCGTGGAGTGGCATGCGTGTTAACGTTGGCCAAGCGCAAACTCGGTGTTGCCTTTCGATCGCGCGCGTTTTATTCGTCTGTCTAGGATTTTATCAGAGCACGCGTGAGAATATATCCTCTTTAAAGACACTTTAACCTTGGGAGTCACCTCTCACATTGGCGCGATGACTCTTATCCTGCGCTCCAAGGACCGATTTCCTAGACGGGGCACTGTTTTCTCTTTGTGCTCTGTTTGATTTTAACGAAGCTGATGCGACGCGCGCCCTCGTCAGATGACAACAATATCTTTTTAAATTAAGATACTAATGAATAAAAACGCAAGTCACTAACAATAACGCACGCGTTTTCGTGAGAATTGTTATCAATTTAATTAGCGGAGAACTGATGATGACGAGCAGAGAAGTAAACGGGAGATGAGTAAGACGAATTATTATGTCATTTTGAGAAAATTATATAGAGACAAAATCGTATCATTCTATTGTTTAAATAATACTAGTGTGAAATAAATGGCGTCTAATTAGTCATGTGTGCATCGCAAACTAATTTTATTTTATTTTTTTTTCACGCGAAAACGTTGTCATCTCACACGGTTAATGCAATATTACTATTGTCAACGTACAATGTGTTTTTTTATAAAATAAACACATCTACGCTTAACAAGAGAAAATTCTTAGAAAGTATTTTACATGACGGGAGATTGCATCGCTCGTGACAGCGTAATTTGAGTTAATTTAACAATTATCATTACTTATCATCTCTAAAAGGAGCATCTTGAGAAACGTTCATTATATAAAATAATTGTAAAGAATCACTTAAATATGTTTCTTTATGCAGATTACTTGGAAAGTCATTTATAAATGTCAAGGAATTATTTTTTATTTGTTCTTAGATTTGCATTCGCATACGAATTGAAATAATTAAGAGATTTTATTTTCCTTTAAGATTCTTATTGATCACCATTGTTACCTCTATTATTGTTACAACTGTGCCATGAAAGAAAAAGCGAAAGAAACAAGCGCGAGCTAGAAATCTTGAACTATATCCGCATGTGTATAATTTATTTGACAACGACAGATTACTCACGATGGACATATATTCGTCATGCCTTCTCGAGCGACTAATAATACCTCTTTTCTAGCTATGGTCATCAATGAGACGCGCGATCAGTCCGTACGCACCTTTCCTTTCCGGTGCGGCATTCCACTTTATTGTAACGTGGGACGAAGTTGTCTTTCTCTTTACGCTTAGCTATACTAATCACATGCACACGTGATTAAAGCAAAAATGGATCAATTACGCGCCTCAGGTAATTTTACATTGATGGTGTCAATATGGCTTTCAGAGTACATCTCTAAAATGTCTTGAGAGAGAAAATCTTGCATTAATATAAAATATTAATAACAGAAATTTATGTAAACAAAACAGTTTTTTCCGTTCTCAGAAAAATTTTTCGCTTTCTTTGAAAATATATAGGATCAAAGTATCTTAATTTTTCGTAAAGAAAAATGCAATAATAAAAAGTAATAGCCGTTATTTTGTTCGGCACATTCTGTATATGCATGATCATCTAATGAGGTAAATCGTAGTGGAATGATTATTCATGTATTGAGATTGTTGAATTACACATAATTGCTTTGCGTTTCTCTCTTTAATTAAATGATCAATGCAAGCGGATAGGACGATTATTAAGTCGTTTATTAAGCAGCGCAAAGAGATTATCGCACTCGTTCGATGAAAATTAGATCAAGGCTATCCACTCCTCAAGAATGGGCCGCGATTATGTAACAAGGTCAATAATCTCGCAAATCACAATGATTGTTATGATAATATCTGTTGACCAAAATATTGCGATTACAGAAGAGAAAGCGTTAAAAAGATTAATAAAAATCGAGAAGATTAATAAAAATCGTTATATATAATTATTAAATAATCATTATAATTAAAAATAATTGATTGACAGTTTAATTAGAAAAAGAGTGTTTATAATGAGAGAAAGCACTTTTGTTAAATTAATTTTCAATGAAAAATATTAGGAGGATAAAAATATAAAAGATTTATTGGAAAAGATAAATTATAATATATTTGAATATAAAGTAAATTAGTGCATATTTTTTTAATTAAAATACACATTTTATATATAGATTGTTTTATGAAACGATTATTGCAAGCCATTAAAAAAAAACTCCGTGAAATAATCCTTGCTTTCTCTTCTGTCTTATGCATAGAGTATTACGTATATAATTAATCACAGACAAAACAAAGTATTGTAACAATATTGCGATATTCACACTTGTACAATATCATCAAACAATTAATTCCGTGAGAAAGATTTTAACGTTGAGATAAATCCAAGGTTTAATTTCAAAAGCAGGTGAATTGTATCGTTGATCAGGCTAAAAAAATAACAATTGTCGGCGTATTATGAATCCATGAGCAAGCAGAAAACTTTTCAATACTTTGATTGAACTATCGAGATTTCTTTGTTATTCCAAATGACAAAAAATATAATTTTTTCGCTGTTTCGCACGATTTCTTCGCGTGGGCAACAAACGAATACGGCATTTTATTATGAAATCCTTCTGTAATATTTGTTTATAACTGAAGTGTATCTTGTCCTATATACAATATAATTACTGATCAGAAAAACCTATTGTAACAACTTATTGAACCGGATTTAACCATCCGTGTCTAAAATGCGCTTTCTCTCTAGAGAGTAAAGATTAATTAGCTCTAAAATACAGAAATTCATAGCACAATTATCGTTATTAAAATATTCTGTAGTAAAATGTAACATATCCTGTCTATGCGACTATCGCAAAAATTAAACCATACGTATTAAAATAAAATTCAAGTGTTCGACATTTTCTTTTATTTTTGAAAAAATTTATAACTGTTAATTTTTTTTAAGTAATCAAATGTTAGACAATTTATAATTTTTTTAAAAACGTGATCGAATGTTTACTCGTATATTGAATAACAAAATAAAAATAGCTCAAGTTGATTATAAATTTAAAAATTAAAC
Organism: Anoplolepis gracilipes; assembly: GCF_047496725.1. Classification (NCBI taxonomy): domain Eukaryota; kingdom Metazoa; phylum Arthropoda; class Insecta; order Hymenoptera; family Formicidae; genus Anoplolepis; species Anoplolepis gracilipes. Next base: position 1,840,001 of record NC_132985.1, read on the forward strand.
AAATTTCGTATAATTATTTAAGATCATTTTAATATTAACTTCACACATCTATTTATTATTTTATAATAGAACGGTTGAAAATGTCTGCTTTTTTTTGTAGGCTGTGTATGTGTAATTAAATGGTAAATTTCTTATCTGCAATCATTTACGTTCTACATAATAATATAGCCTACGTTCCGGATCTTTTATAAACTTGGCCTGTAATAACGGTCTTCCTTCCGTATCTTTTTTTCTTCTTTGCGGTCCCTCACTACTGTATTGCTTTTTCCATCCTTTATTTATTCTACTCGATTCATTCTCAGCTTGATTAGTTTTTATTGGATTAGGTGAAATATTTTGCAGTAGGCTACTTATTGCGTAGGCCTAAAATAAAAAAATTTAGTTAATAAAATGAGTCATATTATGATAAGTGTATAATTATACACATACATATATTCATAAATAATTATTTTTAATTTATTATACTTTTTTTATTTACATTTTTAATTTATTATAATTTAAAAAATCATTATGGTCCGTATTCTGAGCTCACATTTATCGCTAAATGTGCCTCTAAAAGTGTTTTTATACATATGTTTGTATACATTTAGAGATAATAATTTAGCGATAAATGTGAGCTCAGAATATAGACCTATGTTTCATAATTTCTTAAATTTTATTAGATGAATAAATCTTCTTACATTACCGATTTGCATTTTTACAGATGGTGAATAAATAACTTGAGAATTATTCAAATGTTAATATTGTAATGTTATCGACTTAATATTAGAAAAAACATTGGAAATATTATTACCAAAATATCTTGTTTAAAAAGAAAAAAAATTCTCTATCTCTTTCTCCCGTGTTTTAGTTAATTGTAATTCTTTGAAATCCAAGACATAAAAGTCATTATCTGTCTAGAATAAATTTGGTCAGCTGATCTGTCTTGTGATATAATAACAAACTTACTTCTGACATTCGAAAGCTACCGTTGTCATTATCGTTCTCGTCATTACTAATTCCGTCATAGGTGTTATTCTTATTATTATTATTATCTTTTCGTTTATTGATATTCTTTTTGCTTCTTAATTTGGGTTTTAATTTTTTCTCTGGCTCTTTTTGAACGGATGTCACGTTCGGATAAGTGACCTTTGTGATGATTTTTTCCTTCGAAACTTTCGATAGATGTTCGATCGTTTGCATTTTCGGAGTTGAAGTTTCAGCTTCAGGATTGTCAGTCTGTATCGTTTTAATTGTACTCTTTTTGAAGGAATCCGATGTATTTGTCTTCGCAGTCTCGTCTGCCTTGGAATATCTCTTTCGAACAGGTGTGAGAACTGACTTACTCGTGTCAAGGTCGACTCTCGGCGAAGGCGAAACTGATGCTTGAGGTTTTCTGCGTCTTTTTTTAGCAGGTTCAATAATAGGCTTAGCAGATGCATTATTTTGGGAAATCGTAGAATTATTCTTCGAGATTCTTTGTCGATGTTTCTTATGTTGCTCAGTCGCGAAGGAAGCTTCCTTCGTGCCGTTGGGCAACTTACTCGCTGTCTTTATCCGCGACTCTGAATCGTCTACGTTACTTTTATCCAGGTTCCGATATTTCACCACCGGCTTTTTTTCCTCTTCTTCATTAATAATCCCTGCTCTTTTTAATTTGTTCGAATCAAAGCGCGAGTTATTCGATACGTTCTTGTCAACTTTCCCTCGTCTATTCTTTCTTCTTGGCGGCTGCGTGATATCTTCCGATTCTTCGGTTTCCTCCGTTTCTTTGGAAATTTCTCTGTCCGGGGAAGATGATGGTTTCGGTGTAAATAAAGGAGAGCGACTTTCGATTTTTTTCGAAGTTTTCTTTTTGAATTCGTCATCTACATCTTCCTCCAAAAATTTTTTGATGGATCGACTAATCTCTCTCGCATTAGACTTTGACGGCTTGATTTTGTCATTGACATTATATCTGCTGCTGAATTTTGTGAGTGGCAACTTCTCGGTGACAGATTCTTCGTCATCATCGATGTATTTGCGTGAGATATCGCGTCTACGCGTGTTCACGTGAGTTTTGGAAGGAACATCGTATTTCTCCCAAGGATAAACGGGTTTTTCGTATCTCACAGACTCTTCTTCGTCCTCGTCGTCGAAAATCAACTGTTTGAGTCTATTGGCTCGTTTCTGTTTCCTTTGTTGCTCCCTTGCCTGTCTCTCTCTTTTCTCCCAAGGATATTCGTATCTGTTAAAGTCCTGTAGCCATTTGCGTCTGTCTTCCTTATTTTCTTTGTCAGCGTGCCAAGGAAACACATAATCTTCGCTCTCTTCTTCGGAATCATCCTCTTCACTTTCCTTTTTAAACTTTGATTTGTATCTTGAAAATGGAAATGGCCGATAGAATGTTTTTTTCTCAAAACGTTCGTCATCCTTTTCTTTTTCAAATGGTTGCTTCGTATACGTGAAAGACGTTTGATCCTTGTCAGAAGCTTCCTCTTCCTTCGACGAAAGTTCCTCGGAATCGTCGTCTCGTGCAAACAATTTCGTCTTCATCGGTGTTTCGACTTGTTCCTCAGTTTCCTCGGAGAAATCATCGTCCCATGGATACGCCACATTTTTCGGATAATCAGTCTCTTTGTCCTGTTTCTCTTCGTCGTCTTCTAAATCATGATTTACGTCTGTGCGATATTTATTCGACAATGTCGTCGCTTCCTCGGGGAATGTTTCCGCGTATCCTGGTGGATCAGATTCCAAGTACTCTCGTAAATTCGAATTCGGAAGTTTCTTCGAATTTGAAGACCCCGTCGATCTCATCGTAGTCTTGAAACCGTACTCCTCGTCGATGTCCTCGCTAACTTGATACGTATTTGTCGCATTTTCCGTTTCATCATCAGCCTTTTCTGCAGATTCACCATCGCTCTTTTCTCGCTCCGGATATTCATCCTTTCTGCTGTAGATTGTTTGACGCACAACAGATTCTTCTATGCGATACACTTCGGTTGTACTACTTTGTCCATCTTCTGTCGATGACATTGTGTTTTCGTTCTCAAATGTGTTTGCGGTCGTATTTATTATCGTAGAATTATTTCGCCAATCGCCATCTAGTTTCTTCTTTTTTTCGAAATAATTATATCGAGGCTCTTTTCGCCTGCTGTCTTCGTCCACAGTTTTCGAGCTTGCATTAAACTTACCGAAATTTCTCGTGTCCCATTTGGGCTTCGAGTATCTGATTCGATCTCTGATTGTATAAATGACTTTGCGAGAAGGTTCACTCGTCTCGCTATTCGTGGAGTTTCTTCGTCTTTTCTTATCCATTTTCAGAGTCGTCGATAAACTTTGACCATGTTTATTAATTTGTCTGCTCTCCTCGATATCCAAGTCCAGCATTTCAGGCATTGAGTTTGCTTTTTGCATCGTCTCTTCTGTTGATTTTACGCTTGTATCATTTCCGACATTGATTTTTACAGATTCTTCAGTTGTAGTCTTTTCATCTTTATTAATCGTACTTTCAGATGAATTCTTGGCAGTTTCGTTCGTCGTGCTGCGCTTGTTTATCTTAATGGTATGATGATGAGCGATGATACGAGGAAAATTTGAAGATCTCAGCAAAGCCACTCTTCTCTTACCCGGAAGTCTGTACTTTTTGTAACTCGTTTTCCGCGGAGCTGAATACTTCGGAGGTGGCACTAGTCCTTTAATCTCCGACGATTTCGTGTTGCTCGTGATATCCGTAACGTCATCAACATCAATAACGTCCTCCAACGACGTACTGTTTTCTTTCGAAGAAGAATTAGATGTGACGTTCGCTACCTTTGACGTTTTCTCGCTGCTGGCGGTCGCCAACATCTGCACGGCTGATGGCAAGGTAGTTATCTCGTAGACCTGATAAGCGTTCGCCAGGTTTCTGATATTACCCATCACATCTTCGTATACCTGGTTTTGATAAGATGCAGTCTGATACATTTTCAACGACGACGGCGTAGTCGTACTGGATACGTTTGATTTCAATTTTCGATTTTTTAGTCTGCGCACCCCCTGAGGCGGCCTCGAGCTTCGCACGGTGTGCAGATACGCGTTCCTTCCTCTTCCGGTCCGTGGATCGTGCTTGTAGTTGAGGTGTATCGACTCCTGCGTCTCGTACTGACGATTTCGGTCCCGCCACTGACGACCGCTGCGTTCCGGCTTCTTCGAGACTTGATGCACGACGTACTCGTCGCTCTTCTTAGGCAGCACCATGATCCTCGAGGCGAATTTTGTCGGGTCTAATTCCGACGGGGGAGTCGGTTCCTCGATCAGCTTCTCGGCGAACAGCGGGTTGTCGAGAGGATGCTCGTCGAAGTATTTGGCCTTGAAACAGTCTAGCTTGTTTCCCAGACCACGAAGATGCGGCAGATTCTCCCGAGGACCTCGTTCGGGATCTGGCTCCTCTTTCTCGGGCAACACTTCGTCCACATTAGACTCCACCTCGTCGCACTTCCTGTAAGCGTTCCGAGAATTGTAGAACTCCATTCCACGCGAGGTCTTCCGCGGTATCGTACTAGGATCTACGACGTATTTCAAGGCGGACGCGCTCGGCACATCTCTGTTTTCATAGAATGGATATTTCTTCGAATTTATAACGGCTTCCGTTGTTGTGGAAGGTTCCACGAGGCTGTCTTCAGCGAGCTCTTCGATGTAATCGAAGCTGGAAACTTCAGCTTCGATTTTTCCTTGCCCTTCGTCCTTTGTCGAAGTTTCATTATTGTCATTAAAACGCGTGGCAATTTCTTTATCGATTACGTCGTTATTAATTTTAGGAGATTCATTCAACAGGTCTTCATGATTTCTTGTGCTCTTCAAGTTTCTTTTTAATCGCGTTTCGTCCGGCAGAACATTTTTAATTATCAATTTCTGAACATTCGTATTATTTTCATATCCACCTTTTTTTCTTAACAGAGTCGCTATTGGATTCTTTTCATCTGACTTTAAATTGTAGATTATTTTTGGGTCTTTAATATTCACGTTTTCATCGTTAGCCAGTTTTTTGTCTATTAAAATCGTGAATGTTTCGTTCTTGTCATGTTTCGATCTCGCGAGGGATGCTAATCTCGTCGTATCTGGAGCATCGATTACTCCTCGATTCGATGATTTTCCTTCCGACCTGTCGGTTATTTTATCAAATATATCTTTATCTCGTTGCTCTGGTTCGTCATTGGTCACACTATTGTTTGTCACCGCTTTCACGTCGACGGCCGTGTCATTGCGAAACTCGGATCTCTTTCTCCTGGATCGTGTTCTCCAACTCTTTTTGGAGACTAGCGGGAAATACTTGAACGCATTATCACGCTTTTGCTGCGGTTTACCAGCGGCATAAGAAGGATAATTGTCGCTATGCCAATCGTTATGGTAATTGGCATAAGTACTTGGCAACGATAATGGCGGTGGCAGCAGCTTCGTGGCTGGAAGCGGATTATTGCGATAAATCAAATGCACCGGTAATTCAATCGGTTGAGAATGAAATTGATCTTGCAATAAATTTCTCCAGTTAGTCTCCCGAGGCGTTTCACTTTCGATGAATACGCTAGAATGATGATCTATAACTGCAGGACGATCGATCGGGAAGATCGAGTGGTAAAGAGTCGGCGATCTCGTCAAGGTGAGGTCTTTTGGAAAAATAATTTTTTGCTTGCTTTTAATATAATTCTTGTGGTACTTTGCGTTCGGCTCGTCACGAATCTTCTTGTTCACATCTTCTTTCTTAGAGGTGGGCGATGATGAAACTTGTTGATAAGGAGATCGATGAGCAACGGGTTTGACGGGTTTTTTCTCCGATTTTGGTCTCATCGCGATTTTATATTTAATCTTGTTTTTGGTAATAGCAATCTTACTATTGTTAAGAACAGATCCGAGGAAAGGATTCTCATAGTAATCAGGTATTCGAGAGTAAGCTTCTTGAGTCATGTTGAGTGTCACGACAGCCGGAGTGCTGGTGGACGTTATACTATCGAGAAGATTCGTCGGAGATGAGTATTCCGTATCTTCAGGATTCAAGAATGACGGGAAAGATTGAAGCAGAAGGGGCTGCACGCTGGTGTACGTCGCGACTGTGGACACCACGTTGTTGACATAGTCGACGTCGTCGCTCTTCGTTACTAAAACATACGGACCGTGACCGTCGATGGTCGCCAGTGCGATCGGTGTCCTCTCTTCCGGTCGCGGATTCATGGTCGTCGAGTCCGGAACGAGCACGGACGACTCGGTAGTCGAGGGACCTTGCCTCGCTTTAAAGTAGTTCCAGAAGAGCTGACTGTAACTGATCGTCGTCGGTTGATCATCAACTCGATGGAACGAAGTCGTCGCGGTCGGAGCGATGTAACGCAAGGTCGTTTGATCGACGGAAAACGCTCGCAAATTCGAGGGATTCGTTAAAAACCCATAGGAATTTGCGAGTATTTTAGGATCGGTCGAATTTGTTTCGTCGGATGGAATCGCGGTTGTCTCGTGATTCTCACGGTAGAGATTATTTTTCTTCTTCCGTTCCAACATGGATGATTGCTTCGTTTCTTTATTTATAGTATCATCTCTTTCGTTCCATAACTTGGATTCTTTCTCCTTTATCTTGTCGGTTTTATTTGTTTCATCTTTTAAATCGTGTTCATCATGAGAATCTTCTAATTCCGTATTATCAACTTTAATGTCATTGCGAAGCTTCGATTCCTGTGCGTTTTGATAGGTCTTCAAGTTCCTCTCGGTCTCTTCAGCATCCTCTTCGACGTCTTTCTCCAACTGCCGAATGCCATTCTCAGCGACGAGTTTAGAATCTATTTCGGATCCCTCCCAAGTGTTTCTATCATATCCTCCCGTCAGATTATTTTCGTCATCCAAAGTCTTTCCATACTCTTTAACATGATCCTGATAATCCTCCTCGTACTCCTTGAATTCATTGGGCATTAAATTCTTACGCCTTCCTTTCTTTTTTTTATTGCCCGACGAACTAAGTTTATTCTTTTGATTATGAAGCTTTCGCGCGAATCCTTCACGAAAGTCGGCATCTCGGACATGTCCCGCGTGATCGTACGCCGAATCTTCGTATCCTTCCTCGGTGTAAACCGTATTGACCTTCGAATTGATAACGATTTCTCTCAATCGAGACGCGTTCTGCTTCTCTTCGTCGGTTTTCGCACTTTTGATCGCTTCTCGCTGAGGCAATCTTTTCACGGTATGAGTTCCACGCACCTGAGCATGCAGCTTTGTCGGCACAAAATCCAAGGGGATGTTTTTTCCCGGTGGCGGTTTCGCCCAGACTCCCGGAGCGACGTACTTGGGTCGAGTGGACACGTTTCTCGCCTCTTCGTGTTCCGAATACGGTATTGCATGGTTCGGAGATTCTTCAGGATCATCGTCTTTTTTGCTGTATTTTTCTTGGCGACGAGACGGTTTCGCGTATCGACTCAGAGCATTCGTTTCTGCGGAATCAAGTATTTCTTCTGTCTGAATAGTTGTTGGAACCGGTAAATAGGTTGTGGAATCTTGATAGATCGATGTCGTGGTGTTCAAAGGCTGCAATACGTCGTCGGTGAAGTGATCGCTGCCCGTGGAATTGATACCAATCGTGTAGAGATTCTGACTTGATACGGGATAGATGCTGACGGTTGTTAGAAGAATAGCAATGATTAGATTAGAAACTTTTTGTTGTTGCTCCATTCTTCTGGATTGTCCTTCGATTCATAACATTATGAAAAAATATTACTCGATATGTAGCTACCAATAATCATTAAATCCTGAAAGTTTCACTCATATACACTCGATAAAACAATAAACGATAAATGATTATCTTATTCACAATTATGAAACGGAATAAACGGAATTGAACATTGATATTTGAATACGTATCACAAATTTATCGCGATTTATTTTATGTATCAATTATAATTATTTATTAATTTAACGAATTATTAATCGATCAAAACAGCACTGATTAAATATTGAATTTACCGAATGCTTTGATAATGTAATACGATTTTTCACACTTTGGAAAAAGAAAACACTATTAATTATTCATTTCCAAAATCGCGTGTTTTTTCAAAATGACAAATAACGTTTATAAATTTATAAATGTTAATCGAGCGCAAAAGAAAGAAATACGCGCAAAAGGTAGAAATGCGAGCCGCCTACGTTATTTCTAATCATCTTCTATCGAGGTCTTTCGTCAAACTAACCGGTGGTACGGGCCGCGTGATCTAATTTATATTTTCTAGAGCCACCTGAAAGGCGAGCTAAAGTAGAAAAACGTTGAAATGACTAGAGACCCCTGCTCCGCGAAGCGTGCAGATTCGATCGTTCAACGATTCTGTCACTCTCGATTGGATTCGTTCGCCGGGCCTTTTCACCCAAGACGTCTCTCTTCACCGGCTCGTGTATTAGAAAACGTTCGATATATGGTCTCAGTATCCCAATTACGTCGCACTCCTATCCTTAATTGCGATACGAGCTTGATAGCCTCGTAAAAGGCGCGCGGAAGGAGGAGGGCGTCATTAATCAGGAGATGTGCCGTTATCAGCGCAAAGAAAAGAGAACGCTTAACGAGAGAGGCGTATATGAGAAGTATACGAGGGATCCAACATGGAAATATCTAGTAAGGCGGAGTGCAAAGCGTAGCGCGATTTATTTCGTTCAGTCAGCTGAATCGTTCGTTTCGCCGGCTGCGCTCCGCTCGGCTCGGCTCGACGATCATCTCCCGCGTCTTTCCGCGTTGGGCCGCGAAGCGTATCGCCCGAGCTCCGAGACTTTCTTCGCTCCGACGAATCTGCCGAGAGGACTATCATAAAATAGAATTTCCATTTCCAGAGAGGCTTAAATAGATATGTAAATCTTCTCAAGTATTATATATAATAATCCTGCTATTCTTCTTGAAAACAAAGATGAAATAAAGTGAATTATTTGACGTTGGAAAATAAATTCTTTCTCAGTCATTTTTCTTTTGCCAATTAATTTACTTTCTTATTATATATTTTATATTCTAAATATAATCGCTCAATAAAAAGAATATACATTGTATGTGTTTTTTAGCAAATTTTTAATTATATTATATATATAAACTTAAATTACAATTTAGTTATATTTAAAATCTTCCAGCTTACATTTTAATCTTCAGATCGTTTTAAGAAATGTTTAGAAAAGATATCTAATTTTTAATAGTAATTTAAATTTCATATAATTGCACGAATGTAATCGATGTTAAATGATATTACGTATGTACATTTCACCGTTAATCTCGGCAAAGAAATTTGCAGTACAATATAACGCTTCTTATGCTAAAGAGAGTATCTTATTTTACGCATCCTAACACATTGCTATAATATAAAAGCAAACGTACGCATTTCTATGCATTTAAATAATATTCTAGTATAAAATTGTATATTTAGAGTATTCCTAAAATACTCTTTCAACATTTATAATTTAATATATGTGTTGTTTTTTTCTATGATATACTCGCTTCTTTTAATAAAAATTTTTTTTTAAATAACAAATATGTGTTTTTTTTATTCTTATCTCTAATAAGAAAAGTAATGAAATCGAGTGATGTTATATAACATACATATAACAATTATAACTGAATAAGAATCATACATACTTTTCTCAAATGTCAGCATGGCATTCCATATTCAAACCGCAGTACATTAATTTGTAAATACAAATTGTGCACATTGCATAAAATATAATTTAAGAAAAATGTAAGAAAAATAACAAATGTATGCAACATAAAAAGTTTTATGTAATATGATAAAAACAAATAATTTAGCATAAGCTAAATTCATATAAATGAATTTACATGCCGGTAATGAACTGGTAAAAGTTAAACTACAATAGCAATAAGACAGATTCGACTCTTTCGTGTTTCTACTTTACGTGAACTTAATGCGTATCTTCGAGCAACGTGTTTAGCAAAACATACAATTGTGAGGAAAGATTTAGCTTTCTCCATTCTTCCTGGTACAAAGACGGTCAAACTACATTCTCTCAGTTTTGCATAAAATAAAATTCCCAATACCTGCGATTTGCTGAAATCGCGGATATCATTGGTCACTCACCCTGACACGAAAGTGAGCTATACAGGAAGGAAGAAGTTTTAAACTTCCAAAATGTGAAACTACATTCACAGATCGCTGATTGTAATAAATTGCGGCAAGTCAATTGTGAGCATGCATATTTTATAGTAATAACGATTTGCATTGCTTGTATTAGGAATAAAATTCCGAACACTTTCTCTTGCCGGTTATAGTGAAGTACAGTATAATTGAATCAGCCTACGTCAAACAATATGAAAATATATGTTGAGACAAGAAAACAATCTAAGAATACTTTATTGATGATACAAAAAAAAACAAACATCATAAACCTTAACTATATAATTTATAAATAATTCATAGAGATAACGATTAATAAATATCAGGTCAAGACGAATGTGTTAAAGGAAAAAAATTTTATCATTGCATCTGCCCATTGTGGCCATAATACTCTACTAAAAGATCGTATTTACGAACATAACAGGTCCTTTACTCTAATTACTCTTTTTTTCTTATAAGGAGTCGTTCGAGAAGATATGTCGTAAAAATTTACCATTGTCTATTAACCGATTTAACGATAAAAAAAATAATTACAGATAACAATATCTATTAAAATTTTTATACAAAGTGTTCTGCAAAAAAAGTCTGTTTATAGCCAAATTTTTTAACGACATATGAGATTTTAAATATCAACTAATAAGTTTCAAACTCTTTTTTTCTCCTCATAATTTAAATTTTCTACATTTAAAATGGTTTCAAAGGTACATAGGTATGATATACTTGAGCTGTGGATATCCCATATTGTAGAGCATCATGCATATCTTCCTCCAACAAATGGTACTCTCTCACGATCGTAGAGATTAGCGTAAGAAACACGAACGTCGCGAAATACGTGATTTGGAATCTTCATTAAAGTAGGATGTCAGGTACTCCGAAGGAAGAACACTACGACCTAAGATATCATCGGCTTCCACGCGCTATTGTCGCTTTGAACCGTCGCTGGCTGGGCGGCGACCTGCGGTTCCGCAGATTGCAGCATGGAAGCTTCCGGTTTGAAAAAGTCTATGATAGGATGATAGTTGTAGTTGATTCTTCTATGGGGCTCGTGATATTCCTCGTCGAAGCCTCCGTTCTGTAGCCTCGACGTGGCATCCACGTCCTGATCGTACGGTTGGCTGTATCTACGTGAAGGAAGATTTATCGCGATACTTGCGTAAACTCGTATAAAGAATTCTAATATTTAAAAATCTCGAGCAGAGCTATTTATTTATTTGTGTATGACTTTAATATAAAAACTACCATATTGCATAATTTTAGAGAAAATTAATATGTAACATTAAATAGCAAACTACATGTATATTTTGAAAGTTTCAAGTATTTTAATTATCAATTTTAAATATTTAATAAGTAGCTACTGAATTAAGTAGATCCTGATGCATATGTATATTTGCTTTCAGACATTTAAAAATAATATTACATTTAAGAGAAAGATATTAATTTAAATTTTTATAATTATAATTGTAAATTTTAAAATATGGATTCTTTTTATCAATTTACATATCGTAATATCTGACGAATTAATAAAAAGCAAAAACACATGTTTATATACTTTATTATAATAATAAATCGATAAATTTTAACAACGCTGCGCTACTTACCGGTTGATGGCTGAGCTGTTACGGGAAGTTTCCGCATAATCCTCGTGAGAGGTGGATTCTCGTCTAAAGGGTGGCCTGTTGGGTCGAGTGGGTCTGCTGACTTTAGTCAACGGGCCCTTGTAGCCCGGCGCTCGCGTGTTGGGCGCGTGCTGTTGCGGTAATTTATCGTACGGCCTCGGGATCGGCGCGGGCTTTTTCGGCCTGTTTCTGTTCGGAAGAGTAAAGGTGGGCCTGCTCGTCGCACTGGCTTCTATCACCGATGGCTTCTTGTTACTGGACACTGAAAAAAAAAAAACAAAAAAAACCGGGGCGTTCACCAACGCGCATTTATCGACGAGACGTATGTTTGATGTATGGACGATGATGAATAATTTCGAAATAAAATACCGTGATTAGAATCGTAGCTCGAGGTGGGAGTGTATTTGCTGATGTGATTGAGATTGCCTTGAAAATCATCCTTAGGGTCGTTGATAGACACAAAGTCCGCACCTGGGAACGTCTCCTTGTTCTTCGTCGGGGGATCCTTCTGATGCGGTGGAAAGATCTCAGAGTAGCCGTGCACGTGGCAGCTACAGCAAGTCGGAACTTTGAATATATCCATGTGCAATCCCAATTTCTGATCCCAAGTCAATAGTCTGTGATAGTTGTAAATTTGCACGCAGGAAGATCGGTAGTTTTCGGAGATGAACGAGCAGCTCGAATGTGGATTACTGTAATAAGACATAAAATATTATTAATATTTATTTACCTGATGAAGAAAATGAGAGAACTCATAATTTGAGAAATAAAAAAAATATCAGATTTTTCTCTTTAATAATAATATATATTAAACGTTAAGAAGAAATGTCATACTGTGCACAAACCAGCGTCTTATATTAACTGGCAGATATTTCGAATAACTCGCAGATATTCTGATATACTTCATTTCATTTCTGCTTAAAATGAAATCATTATGTAAATTGACAATTAATGCCCAAATAAATTACCTTTCTTTCCTTAATACGTAACATTACCATACTTACGAGCACTTTTCCAGTCGTATCGTCTGGGTGTGTTCGCCTGTATTTATTATATACTTCCAGACTCCGGAAGCAGCTCTCGCCAATTGCGGGCGAGCATACTTGACAGTCGACGGACAGGTGAAACCCTCCTCCACATTATCGAAGGGATTGTCGGATCTTCTGAGGCCGAAAATGTATAATAAATTCCATCACGCAAATTATTAAAAAAAGATGGAGATATAATGTATTTAAATATATTCTTTAAATATTTTATAGGTATATATTATATTTTAAAAAGACAAATTTATTAAAATATAAAATGCGAATAGATAGAACTTTCAGATATTTTAGAAAAGAAAAGGGAATAGATATTTGTATTATTTACCTTTTAATTTCATTGCTCTCATATCTGCTTTCGTATTTATTCTCCAAAGGTAAGGGACTCGGTAATTTTTCTTCCGCACTTCCGTAATCTTGCGCCTTATAGTCGGTCAACAATGCCGCTACCATTTCCTTATTGGACCTCAAACTCCTTATAATCGCCTCGCTAGAAAGTTAATGCCGTTATTAACGGTTTTTCGCGCAAACAAATAGTAGCGATTTTTCTTCAATGTAAAAATGTTTTTTATACGCATTTTTTATTCGAAAAGCTGAGAATAATATAAACTTCCTTTTAGCAAAGATGAAATATTATTGCGATTGAATGTATGCGAAAATAAATATTGACAAGAAATGAATTATTGTAAATAATTTATTTTTTCCAAAAAAAATATATATAATAAATTAAAGTAATAAATAATAATAAATAAAAATTAAAAAAGCAATTATATATTAAGAAAAATTGTATAACAATTTTGCAGTCTAAATTCTTTAATTTAATTTGATTCAATCGTTTATTTATCTCTAAAATTCGATCACCTTTACTTTAATCATCTGAAGAAAGAGATACGCGGAAAGTGAAAACTCCGCGGGCTCGCCAATTAAGACGGTCCGAGAGATTTTAATCTCGCCCGTATGCAAATTGCCGCGTAACAATGTTTGTCATTAATTCAATGCCGAAACGAAAGTTCGGGGCAGACTCACTGCGGATAATCGTTGGCCTCGAGACACACTGTCTTCGTGAAGAAAGTGCATTCGTTTTCCGTGGGCCTCCTCTTCGGATCGTTCGGACGTTTAGACGGTCGCATGACAGGCGGCCTTGATTGACCTGGAAATCGAATGTGAATCTCATGATCTCGGACGATTTATACATACTTTTATCCAGCGCCATTCACGATTGTTAATTATCGCGTCGCATGAGAAACTGACCTGTGTAAACGTTCCTTCTGTTCGGAGGAGATGGTCTCGCTGACCGCAACGGTGTGAGATACACGGGTCGTCGTCGCTCTTGTGGCCTTACTAATCGCAATTCTTGAGCCTGTAATTTGGAGGAATTCAGAAAAATTCTGCCGAATTCAGAAGAATATTGTTTTTACAACAAATTTTCACCAAACCTTATTGTTAGTATTCTGATTTTATCTCCGAATTAAGAATATTTATCTTAATTCATGACATTAAAATTTCCCTTTTTTTCAAGTTAAAGCAGAATAAATATCGTTTAATTAATTATACTTATTAATTGTATGTATATGTGATTTTACACAAAATTTATAATTACAGTTTAATGTATGCGAATTTTTATTATATCCTTTGTAATTATCAACGTCCACAAGTATTGTTTGAGCGCGCTGACCTTAATGATCGCTTACATATACTTAAAAAGAGCATTATCTAAACACACTGAGAGTGTTTTCTATGCTGCATAAACAGTATATATTTTACTATCGATTCGAAATTCATGTATAAAATATTCTTGGATATTTACCTGACATTTAACATATCGAAGATTATATAAAAACAGATTATCAATACCTTGACGTATAAAATTATAGACTTTTTATTGAAATAAGTATAATTGCTAGAAAAAGAATAGCCCGATTTGAATGCGAGTTTTATATAGCTTATCGTTGTCAAGTCCACTTGCTATTAGGCTTGTCATAATGTTGCTGCTTATCTATGTGTTCACGTGAAATAAATCTATATACGTCTATATCCGTTCAAGTCGCTCGCTAATTAATGTCCGGAATGGAAAGTCGTTCTCTCTCTCGAGCGATATATCTGATACGGTGTATAGTAGCCGCGATGCCACTCATGAGATTCACGAGATGGTCCTTGCGACGAAGCGTCGCAATAAAATATGTCGAACGCGTGTGAAAGTATTCGCATAAAAGGTGCCGTTTAAAAAGCCAAGCGTTACAAGTGAAACCGTACGATGTTACTTATTTGTTTCTAAATCCAAGAAAGCTTAACAATCTTAAAACTGCAGTCAATGATTCAGGGATATCGAAGGAGGATACGCGTAATGCAATTTTTCCAATAATATTTAATTACAAATAAGAATGCAAATCGAATCTGTGAAATAAACGTAAGGATCTTTTTATTTAATTAAATTTATACGGCCGATGCGAATGAGTGGATATCGACTTTTTCGTTTAGAAATCGCCGTAGATCTGGAATATTTATTACAGGTTTCGCGTATAAAATTCAATATTTACAAGCGTCGCGTCGCATGAGAAACTCGCGTCTCTGCCGGGGAAAACACACATATATATTATAATTAACCGATGAGATAAATCTCGTTGAAATTTACGATGAGTGGACACGTCAAACTCGACTTTCTACCGTTCGCTCACTGGTGGTAGAAAAAAGTCGGGGCGATAGATCATTTACACGCCAACGTGCGTCGCATAAATTTACGTTATTTTTTTATCGTTGCACATTTCAACTCACCTCCGGTAACGCTTCGGGCATCTCGTCCTCTTGCTCCTCGTTGCTATCCTCGGAGTCGGAATCCTCGGATATGATCTTTGCTATATCCATGCTGATCGGTAGCAATAGCTCTCTGCTCGCGTTTCCTCGTCGATTCCCATTTCCTACAAGAGATTGCGCTTCCTCGAGTGGCGTATCGTTCTTGGATATCCTCGTGGAAATGATCGTTGCCATCGCCAACTTTTGCGGTGGAGTCATGCTACGCATTATTGGTATTACTTCGCCAATTTGTTCGCGCTTCTCCGGTATCTTCATCGCCTAAAAAATGGCAGATATGTTAAAAAGTGCAGAATATTATTTTCGTAAAAAATTAATGAAAACACATATTCCGAAAGCAATATATGTTTTTTTTTACTAATTGACATGGATTCAATATACAAATATTGTTATATTTAATCAAATATTTACAATAGAAATTGACAGCATAACTATTTATTTATTTATGTATCTACACACCTCCGTTTTAAATAAATCACATTTTATGAGAAGAAAAGAGAATTAAGAAGGAACAAGTACGTAACATTAAGTAGGTGTCAATTGACTACAAATATATTAATTCGAAAGTTTACCTATTCGAGTGCATATGTGTTTACTCACGGATGCTACTACTTCTCGTACTTTGCTTGTTCTGTTTTTGCCATCCTCGTCGGTCAGCTTCAGCGATATCTTCTCCTGAGCTTTCTCGCCATCGTTGACGTCGATATTGTCAGCATCCTTCTCGGCATGGATCGGGGACAGTAGCACGACCGTCTAGAGAATGAGATAAACAATCACATGTCGCGTATAATGATATTATTTTTATAATTGTTGTAAATATCGTTATATGGATAAGAGCAAATCGAATATCAATTCGAATACAAGTTAAGCATTAGCACAACGTAATAGAATTAAATCAGCTGTCTAATCAATTACTAAAAATTTAAGATTTAATAGCAGAGTTAATTAACTAATTAATAAATGTATCTTTAATTATTGCTAGCAAGTAGTAATTAACTGTTAAACGAAGATGTACTTGATGCAAGATACGCGGGATATAAATAGACAAATTTTCATAATGTAAATTAATAATATGTTAATCAACTTCCGATACTGCTAATTAGTGAACGTCGCGCGCGAGATTTAACGCAATGCGAGTGAAAACGGCGCGTGCGGTTGAGCGAAGGGACAATAAAATGCAACTTCCGCGGTGTAACAATCGTAACGAGCATGCAACGGCCACTGCACATAGTTAGAA
Source organism: Anoplolepis gracilipes (assembly GCF_047496725.1). Classification (NCBI taxonomy): domain Eukaryota; kingdom Metazoa; phylum Arthropoda; class Insecta; order Hymenoptera; family Formicidae; genus Anoplolepis; species Anoplolepis gracilipes. The sequence goes on from NC_132985.1 coordinate 1,856,769, forward strand.
TAAATCGCAAGGAAGCCTAGGTTACGTTACACGTATCTCCTCTTGTTTGCCAAGAGCGTGGACCCGATTATCGCGTAGGAGATCTTTCTTTACGAGAAGGAAGCTCGTCCGGAGAAACGTCGACATGCACCGGAAGCGCAATGAGTATAATGCAGGGGTTCGTGTTGCAAGCTTATGCAATCGTCAAAAAAAAAAGAAAAAAAAACAGGTCCTCAAAATCTCGTCGCAAAATTGTTATACAGATTTAATCCCCCTCTGTATGCGCGATACGTCACTTAATAACTTAAATATATCATTTGTGCGTACATATATGATGTTCGCAGAGAGGGACTTGAATTTAGTGAAAGTAAATGGCCGTAAGTTTTCATTACTCTTGATAGTCGACAACCTGTAATTGAACGACTTGATAAGCGTTCCTCAATTTAATTATTTTAACTAAGCGAGATAATTATTATGAATGATGTATAATCATATTGAAAGCCAGTTCTCAACATATGGTGTATTAAATTTATGTTCATATTAATGAAGAGGGGCCAACATTACACTTATCACTACTTACGTTTCATTAATGTTAGTAGATCGATATCCTTCTAATTAATGCTTATACATTTTTTATGCGCCTTAATTTTTAATGTAACAAACCGTTTCAGCAGAGAATATCTCTTATAAATCTCCTAATATAAAAGCAACTAGTTTCTCTAACAATAAAATATAATCGTGTTTAAAATAGCAACTACGCACGCATGTAACAGTGCATTGACCACAATCACATGCGGCTTTAATCCTGATAGAGATAAATCTTCAATTCTAATAAATGTGAAGAACGATTTGATTATTATGTATTATACATTAATCACGAAAAATGTATTTTTTAATTTCACACAACAAAAATTGCTCAAACATTATTTACAAGTTTATAAAGATTATAATTAAATATTACATATAAGAAACAGGAAGAAAATATAATCTTAGAAATGATCGAAAATAAGATCGATAATAAACTTTAAATATTTTTAACGAAAAAGTGATTGAAATATTTTCTGCGTCCATTCGTTAGAAACAAAACTTTAGCTAATTATGTGAATATAAATATAAACATTCCTCGATGGAAAATTCCGTTGTAGAATTAAATTGTTCGCAGTTTTTCAATTGACGTAACGACCCAGTAATCATCGAACTGAGCAGACGATTTCACTGGTATTCAACGGGTTCTTCATCAGAGTGAACGAAATCGCGTGACTACGGTCAAGCATTCCGTGATGCGTATTCCGGATCGGTTACTTCGCGTTGATAAAAAAAAGCCTTTCGCGAATTCCGCGCGAGAGCGAACTCGATATTCTGGCACGTGTGCGGGACATTTATTACTTTTTCCTCATTCCAGCGGATCAAGGTCGCGGTAAAGGTTGTTCCACTTTGGACCGCGTAAACTGAATGCAGGAAGCATCGTATGAAAATTGAGGGAATGAAGAACTGCATCTATTCAGCTCCGAAATTAGAAGATGGAATTTTGTGTGAGAAAACACTCTTTAAAAAAAATCAACGGTTGTGTGAATAAAATTATCTCCGAAATATTAAAAGTCCCCCTTCGATGATTAACGCGAGAATCGTGCAACAAAGGACAAGAACGTTAAAAGCGTAAGAGTTTATACAGCAGTTGAAAAGTTAATAAGTTAAAGTGGCAATTAGAGATCTCTACTATTTTTTTAATTGACTGCAACATAAATCACACTAACTATGTATCGGCGAAACAAATATTATTCTTACCAGCAACACCCAGCATGACCGTCCTATCCTCATCCTAATAAATTACTAAGACTCATTAACAATTTCAAAATCAATCGTTCTATTACGAACCCCACTGTCACCCCACTATCACTGCAATTGTGTCTGTCAATTTCTCGACACTATTATAAAACAATATCACTAAAATTTCCACTTAAAAAAAACAATTATCTTCCGATTCATGAACGCCACGTGTTCGCGCTTCCTCGAAGGATCTTTATTCCAGAAGAACCTCTTGGTGTCGATGCTTGTTCGCCAAATCCACCTACAGCCGATCTGCTCTTCGAACTGGCGCGAAACGTCAGTTCTCCCGTGGTGGTAGGAGACGAGAAGAGCCTCCCCACGTGGTCCACGTGGGGATAATATAGAAACGCAGAGTCTCCCCCTCGTGCAACCGTGACCGAGAAAACCGGACCGCCATCGGGTTGGTGGATAAGCGTGTCGTACCGAAGAGAAGGAAGAAGTCGGCCACAAGTCGAGCTCCTTCTCTCTGTTTGCGCGAGAGAGTCATGTCTTTACTCTCGGTCAACAGACTACACGCAGCATCGCACGCTTGTACCGCGGTATACAAGGTGTTTAAAGTTCATCATACTTTCTTTCCTTCTCTCAGTTATATTCTTTTGTCGATTTACGAAATACGTTTCCTGAAAAATATCGAGATTCCAACTTGGTCTTTAATTTTTTTTTTAAATTATCGAAAAATTGGAAACTGAAAAAACAACACTGCGTTCTATTTAAATTTGGATTTAAAAAAAAAACTGACTTTAAATTGAGATGCGAAAGAAAATGAGAAAAACGTACGGTACACCTTATATACTGTCGTACGAACAGTCGTCGGGTTAACAGATGATCAACACGCTGTTCTTTTTACGATTCCGGATCTAGTACTTTCGATGTGACACTCTATTGTGCCGAGAAAGTTTTTCCTCGCCAATAATCATCGCGATCTGTTTTTCTCGCGTGCGTAAAACAGGTGACTCTACAGATCTATAAAATGTCTTCGACAATCACTATGTAATGATAGAAAGCCGAGATTTTTCACTTAAATATCATACAATCTTTTCTTTCTCAACAAAATTTTGTTCGTAAGAAAAATAAAAAAATAAAGAGTTAAATAATAAATTCTTTAATTTTAATTTTGATTAATTTTAAAGTTTCAAAATTCTAATAAAATGATAAATAAAAATTCCTTTGAAATTATTTCTAATTTTATGTATTAGAATATTTAATCAATGAAAAATAATTACGTTTTCTATTTAGTATTCGGAAGCTATTTTCATGCATGATTTTAATTTGACATATATTTGAAAAAACGCGTTTTAAATATTCGCACCGTTTTTACGGTATCGTGAAAAAAATTAATCGGCATGAGCAGTACAGTGGGTTAATCGAAGAGTTGTTTTCTCTATGATTGCCACTTTATGTCTCTTACTTTCAATAACGCGATTAACAGTATACGATTGTTTAGAGAAAGTCACCCAATTTCGTATGTATTCTCCATATAATGGCATATTGATCATTGTGCTCGATTGCTCTCGTCATTATTCATGTAACGGCTTATAAAAATGAATTTTAGAAAATATATGCACGGCGTGCGCGTGTGTGTGTGCCCGTGCGTATGCGCGTAGTGCGTGCGTGCGTACACATGTGTATCTGTGTGTTGACAGAACGTGTACTAATTTAAGACCCTCTTACGTTAACTATACCGTTTGCAAAATTGGACAGCTCGGCAATTTAGATTTGAATTAACTTCTTGTTACTTAAAAATGTAGTTCAAGTGATTTAAGAGTGTCAAATCTGTTAAATTGAGTCAATCTTATTTAGTATATATTAAAAGGAAAATATCAATTATTAAAAATTAAAAAACTAGTTCCTCTGAAGAGTGTATATCTTATAAAAGAATGCATTGCATAATATCACACCTCTACCACTAGAAACATCATGCAATTTCAGACACTGCACACACACACACACACACACACACACACACACACACACTCGCAAACTTTCTCACCTCAGATTAACTCACCTGAGATTGCTTGGAAAGTGTACTAAGCACTGTAATATCCAGTTATCTATGTAATATCTGTGCAAAAATAACGGCGAAAGTGTTATTCTGCATATGTGATATGCATTTCGAAATATCAAAAGTATAAAAACACGCTGAGATATAGACACGAGTCGTATAAAAATACTTTCTCACGTTAATTATATTTCGCATTCATTATGATATTATGTCGCTTTTTATAATAATATGAATTTCTTAATTTTTGTGAAACTGCTTATGCGCTTTCAAGAGAGAACTTAAATATGTTACACGCATCTCTTTAATTAATGCGTGTCATTTAAGAGTCATTTGCAGAACGCCTTTCTCTTTCACAAATCAGCATTAACCAAAATTAAATGCTTGACATTATAAATATGATTCTCTTGTCTACTTATCTACAAATGTTACACATTATCTTAGAGCTTTGTAATTCGCATATTATATACGCATGTCGTATACATTGTTTCATTTCTTGAGAACGGGGATTCTTCAAAATCACTTCTGCTTTTGTTCGGGACGAGTAATTTAGCATAGAAATAACGGTTATTAAACATATGCGACCTAAGACCTCTTGCGTGAGTGACTTTCTTTTTTTCTTTTCACAAAAGCGAAAATAATAATACGCTCCGTATCCAAAATATATACCGTAACTTTGCTCCACTTGAAATTTATTTCTTATCTCTCTCCTCTCACATCAAAGACTCCGTTTCTAATAACAGCTGCTTGATGATGACGGAAAGGGCGAAAGCGGCGTTTTTCATGTTACACGCGAACGAATGGCGCGTTTCCGTTTCAGCGACATGCTAATGCTATTCGCGCAACGTACGATGTGCTATCATGAAAGTAATGTTGATTTGGTACGCGGCTAAATTGTTTCGCGGAGAGTAGTTGTCGCGAGTAAAACGCGCTGCTAATTTCCGTTGATATTAAGAATTACCATTAACCTACTTTAGTGAGAGGATGAATATCACGGAGTAAAGGACATTTCGCGCTTTGGAAAATGAGGTCTTAGAGAGTGTCTTATAGTCAATCGTATATAATGAAAATTGGAGATCGCCATTGTGCTTTAACAATTAAATGATATATACTCTCGAGAGAGAATTGAATTAATCGAATAGAAGAATGGTAATTAAACCATTTTTGAAGGATAGGCTGCGATGTAAAAAAGAAAATCGCGGTTGACAGTAAAAATCTTTTAAGGCAGCAAGCTAAATGTCATATAATATAAATATCAAATCAAGTTTTTGCTCCGTTCATTACAATGCTATTTAAAGTTAATTAAAAAATTACACCCGTCTAAGCCTAACAATTTCGTATCGTTTGTAAATACCTTTGGCGGCTTTCTTCGGCGGATCTCTTTATAAGGCGATCGATAAATAGCAGATCAATGTACGCCAGGAATCTTCTGTCGATCTGTAAATTGCCATTAAATCGCGAATTACATGAACCGATGTTATCGTCTGAATGAATAGGATAAACGCTTTAAATCGTAAGAAACCGTAATAACATAAATTCGGATGCCAAGCTGAACATAAGAAATAGTAAAAACGAGATAAAATATTTCTAAACAAATTTCTTATATCCTATAAAAATAACTTACAATTAAAGAAATAGATATTAATTAAAAAAAATTATTTGCACAGATTTTATTTCGCTGTAAATATCTACAAAATAACTTATTTGCACGGCTCTTTTTGCAAAATATGAATGTGCAGTAGAGATAAATGATTAGCTAAACTACTCTCGCGTGTAGTAGTGCTAGTTCCACTCTAAAAACAGGTTTATTCTTTCTTATTTTTCGTCGCTTCGTCAAATCTTTCGAGAAGCCGATCATGTGGTTCTTTCCTTTCCGGATTCATGTCCGAATCGCGGACAGATAAAACCGGCTAGAAGAAACAAGTCAGAGAATGTAGGTCGCGTATCCTTACGTTTATAAATTGGTGGATTAGAACGTCAAGTCGATATCTGTTCCAGGAGTAATCGTCCTGTAAAATATTAAGCAGAAATTGTTAACATAATAAGATACAATAAAGTATTATATAATTTAATAATATATTTTATTTTTTGTAAAAGAGATTTTTTAAATTTTGCCCTCTCAAGTTTAAAAATTTTTAAGATATTTCTTTACAAGACACTTTTGAAAATTTCAAATAAAATATTGTATAAATAAAACACTGTAACATTGTATAAATTAAAGTGGAACACAGATAATCGCTCATCTTCATAATTCAATCTCGTACTTTAAATCTCTTAATATTCTAACGACTTGTAGTGGAAAAGGAAGAAATTATGAATCAGCACGCATAGAGGAACGTATGGCTTTTCTGACGCTCGATTTCTAAAAGACTACGTGAGATAGACATCTTTGAATAAAAAAGAAATAAAAAGAAATAAGATGAGAAGGTGGGGAGGATGTTGGGCGGCGTTATGAATGAAAGTGGAACGCGGGTTGTTCTCTCGGATCTTTCTTTGATCGCGCTTCGATTCTTAACTTCTGCAGATTAGAAAGGAGCGCACACACGAGAATTATTACTACTATAAAGCTCTGCGAGAAGATTCTGCGGCGAAAGTCTTTCGCTAAAGATAGCCGAACGTTGACATTTCTGCCGCGACCGCCTGCGTACATCGTGACCTTTATGAAATTGAGCGTGATCTCTGTGAATTGATTTATTCAGTTTATTATCACTCGAGACAATTGTAAAGAATCAGGGATCAAGGATAGAGAAAGTTCAGCAAGTCTGTAAATAATAGTATAAGAAATAGAAACATAAATATAAGCAAATACAATAAATAGAAATGATGAATAAAATACTTTAGATTTTTAATTGGTTCATTTTAATACAAGCCTATCTTACTATTCTTTTGATAAACTTCCGTTATATTTATAAATAATTAATGTAGAATTTCTTAACTTAAAATCATCATGTGCCGTATAAAATAAGAGAAGAGAGCCCCGTAAGATTGTAATTTATACTTATTGCTATCATATTAAAAGATCGATCATTTTAATCACGTCGATCAATATCGATGTAAGTTTCGTCTAATTGTACTTTCGAAAGTGTGCAATAATTAGTTTAGGACATCCTCATCGGTTGATGTTAACCGCAAGAATATATCAGGAAAGTATCATTCAGAAAGGTCAGTGAGCTTTTGATCTCACTTCCTTGATATAAAAATGTTCCAAGTAAATGTCGTGTGTAAAATTATCGAATCTTTATTTTATCATAATGTTTGTAGTTCTTGTTCTTTTGCTATTAAAAAATTATAACTTGTGCAAATTATATCTTTGATCTAATGGCTTATAACTTTTTTGTGTGTTGTAACAAAATGATAGACTTTCTATAAATAAATAAATTTGTAAAATTATAGCAATCACTTTCTCCGTTTTCTCTCTTCTCTCTTTTTATATATTTTTATTTGTCTTTTTCAATCCTTTGTTTCTTTTTCTAAATATACATATATTATCGTCTTATCTTGTAAATATATGTATATATCATATTATGTACGTTATTTATCGTTAAATGTAAATTTATGTAAATGCTATAATACTTTTGGAAAAAGTGTCAAATTTAGCTAAAGTTTAATAACCCCTTAGAAATAAGGCGTCTTTGTCGCCACGTCACCGGGCGAAGGGAATTCGCCATAAACAAGTCTAGAACGTTTTACGGTTATTCCGAGATTTCAGGAATGCGATCCAATTTACGGTAACGATCTACAGTCTGAGACATACGCCGCACTTATTATTTTATACCACGAGCTCCGAAGGGCGAAGACAGGAACGGATAAGTGCATTCACATCTGTGCATGCCTTATCATGAAATATTAATGAAAGCGAGTTGATATATTTACAATCTCGAGGCATGTAAATTTGAAAATCGGGACCGCTACTTGTTAACTAAATAAAATATAAAATTTTGTTATAGTTGCTAAAATTCTACAGTATGTGCAATCTGTATTATAATCGCAATTATAAACATAATCAATGGCATGATTAATTTAATTACGTGCACATAGAAATACTTTGAAAGTGTATGAAAATGTATATAAATTGTATCACTTATAAATTATTAAGAGTTCCTTTCTATTTTTTTATTTATTAGTTCTATAGTTTTGCATAGTTTCAACAGACAATTCTGATCATTAAACAAATAAAATGTTTTAGGACAAATAATTCACGTAATGTACTCGCCTTTTAAAATTTATAACAGATTAAAACTTTATAAAATTCTTAAAAATTTGTTTTCTAATACTATCATTATTATGTAATTACCTCTTTCTAGCGCATCGCTTTCGTCATGTATTATTAAATAATGACAAGATCTCAATTAATTTTATTAAATGTACCTTGTTGTCAGAATCATCAGCACGCGATTAATATCCTGATCGGAAATTTGATCCCTTTGACTTCCTTCCGAGTATTGTGTAGTAGCATCTGTAAATCTCCATCGCCTTTTAATTCGCGGAATTTGACAAAACGCAGCGGACGTATTTGCATACCGCACCTTTATCTCGTCCAGCGCATGTATAAATCTATATTCCCGTTGCAGTAAATTTGCGACGTCTGTTGCAGACACGCGATTTCATAAATCATGAGGATCAAAAGCAACTGCGCAAACCCCGCCTTCTAATTAAAAGAAAAAAACAAACACTTTTCACGCGCGTCCAGGATGACTCTGAGAAAATCCTGAAGATTCTTTTTTTTTTTTTTTTTTATAAATATTTTCTGAATTCGACATCTGAATATAAAACCATTATAACAATTTTCTTGACAACTCATATTATTCATGTCATAAAATTTACGATCTTTCGCGAATATTTCTTATACTGAGATAATTAACGTGCGGTATGTATATGCGATAGCGATTTTGTCATAATTTATGCTGTTATTTTTCATCAATTTTCAAGGTTATCTGTTTTTTAAACATTTTACAAAAGACGGAAGATAGTCAAAAGATATATACGCGTACGTGATGATTTATATTATGCTTTTATCATGTTTTAAAACGAGTATTGTTATTATATACTCCCTCTCCTATTATAACTCTTCCATATAAATTCAATTTAATCAATAAAACATACGGTTGAAATTTTCTCACAACGTTTACTGACAAAAGTTCTTATTACAATCGAGTCTACATACAGTGTTGTTGCTCGCAATCATTTTTTCGCGAAAATAACGCTTGAAATATACTTGAAAACGATTGTCTTGAGTGATAATAACGACAGACGAGTCATTTCAAAGAACAGAAACGATGTCGTGAAGAAGAGACAGTAAGATAAAAATACCTAATAAAATAATCAACTGACAGTAGTGGGGCTTTAATCGGTTTTCTGCGAAAGCGACTGCGATATATTTTTTTTATATATCGCTGGTATCGCAACTTTTTGAGCGAATTCGCACCGTTCATCGAAGCGGAGAATAAAAATAATGGCGTGCGATATAATCCATAACCAATCGCAGCCCCAGAACGCGTCGCGAAAGACTAGAATGATTAAGAATAAACGCGCTGGGCGCGATTGGAAACATAAGATATATATATACCTTTAACAACGATTATTAATAGTGATAATTCTTGTTACAGTGTTACAACGATATGATGTGGTTCGACATCCTTTTTGATTTCCGGTGAATATATATAATAACAAAAATTAAATTATCGAAAGACTGTAGAGAGCAAGGAAGTAAGTCAAAACAAAGCAAAACATAATCAAGTATTACAAAAATATGTAATTCGGCAAATCAAGGTATAAAAGTGACAAAAAACGTGTTAGATACGGCAAATGAAGCAAAAGTAAAATTGAATCAGCGAAAAATTAAATCTGTGTTTTCCTATTTTTATGTCATATTGATATTTCTCTCCATCCACACGTTTGTATATTTCTTTTTTTTTAAACATCATAAGAAATTTTGAACTTTTCTGCAATTTCTTTTATTTCTGCATCTGATTTCCTGTAGAGCTGTTCATCTACACACTGCTTTACTGCTGCCTCATATAATGTTTTCCCTTTTCTCGTTTATAAACTTTTCTGCGACTTCTTAGTTCGTTATGAATTAATGAATCTAAGTCTACATCAGATTCTTTATTTAAACATTTCACAAATAATGGTTCAATTTTATCCTTCTTTTTGAAATATTTATTAATACAGAATCTGGATTAATAAATACCTCGAAAAGAAGAATAAGATGGAACCAATAATTGTGAAATATTTAAATAAAGAATCTGATGTAGACTTAGATTCATAAACTCATAACAAACTAATTACGCTAGAAGACGCAGAAAAGTATTTATAAGCGAGAAAAGGGAATATCTGAGGATAAAACCGTTGTATGAGGCAATACGTCAGATGTAGAAATAGAAGAAAGTACAGAAAAGTTCAAAATTTCTTATAAAAGCTTGGTTTGTCGAATTACATATTTTTGTAACACTTGATTATATTTTGCTTTGTTTTGACTTACTTCCTTGTTCTCCACAGCCTTTCAATAATTTAATTTTTATTATTTAAATGAGAGCTCTTTTTTATGTTTAATATATATAATGCTTGTATTCATATATCTACGTAATACATATATATATATATATATAACGCGAGGAATACAATATATACAAATGTTACGACGCAAAGTTTTGTCTCGTTGTGTTTTCAAAATATAATGAAAAGAATTAAGTTTTTCTGTAAGTTGTGTTCTTCTTTGTACATTTTAAAATAAATAATCGCGATTATTAATAAAATAAATAAGTATTAAGGCAGGTCAGACATAAAAAAAATAATATCTATTATTTTACGATTCTTTCATTTTACGAATTTTTTCCTTATCATTAGATTGGAAAATAATTTATATTGAATATTAGCACAATTCTTCAGAGTGCATGTGAATATATATGTGCACTGATTATTTCAGTTCAATAGAACACTTTTCACTTATAAATAAAATTAAAAAGATGCAAATATGTCGAACAACTGACAAATGGCGCGTCGTGTAACTAATTAAGGATACTATTTACGCAATACTATAATTAAATGAAATACTTACACACCTTGCGGTCTTTATAAATTCTGTTGCGCTTTAGTATCTTAATTATGTATTTTTTTTTTTTATTTTCGTCATTTATCACAGCATCACGCGTGTTATAGTGTTTTACATTCTACGTCCTGCTTGTGCTTTAGCCAGAGGAAAATCGCATCATTAATTATATGTGTTTCAATGTATCGTAAACGTATCTAGAGAAAGATTCATTTCAAATACATCACATATTACGTGTCGCATCGTGATATTTTACATTGTATAGCGACATGGAGACTCGTACAAACACACTGGACGAATTTAGAAATTTATTAGACGGAATGCCATTTCTTATTCTCATGTGCATGTCGATGAATCATTCAATTTAACTCATTATTCAATTTAATTTGACTGATATTTTATCCGTCATTCCTCAACTAGTAGTATAAAATTTTCTCCTAAATTTATTTCGATTATTTCACGTACCAACCATACAAATACATTTCATATTCAATTTTAATACATTTTACAAGTCAAAAATAAGAGTAGATTTCTCAGAATTTGCTTAATCTAACGTATCCGATTTTTTTCTTTTTCTATTTCAGTCAGTGCACTCGGAAGCAAAACTCTCGAGGTCCACGTAGTGTCCGTTCATGTTGTCCTCCAGCAGCTGAGCGAGATCCCTGCGTAGGGTCTGGAATTCTGGCCTGCGGTCAGGATCGGCGTGCCAACATCGGGATATCACCCTGAAGAGTTCACTTCGACAGTGCGAAGGCCTTTCCAGACGATAACCGTTGTGTACGTTCCGCATGACTTCCCGCGCCGTCATATCCGGGTATGGTGTCGAACCTGAAGAGAGAGTACAAGATGGTATAATCATCGATTGGACGTACATTGTTCTAACAAGATACAAACTGATCCATAAATAATACGCGGCATTTTTATGTGCGTCAAATTTTTATTTGCCATATCGATAGAAAAAACCCGTGTTATAAAAATATACAATAATAATTTGTAATAATATTTTTAATATATCTCGGTCGCACACGTGCTTCCCTAATCTATCAATTAAAAAGTTAGGCAAAATATATACATATGTATTTAATAAATGGAATGGTGAAAAGACATTGCTATAGTAATTAATAAAACTGCATCGGCTATGTCGTTCTTAGCATCTGTTTTGCAACATTTATGCACAGATGCTAATAAAAGCATAAACACGTCCGCGAACGTGTATCTTTATTTTCATATCAAATAACAGCAAGACAACAAACGGACTCTCGGACGTCAATAATATTTATTCCGGCAACAAGCTACCGTACTCGAAAACCAAACAGATTACCTACCTAGAGTGACGATTTCCCACATCAGAATCCCAAAGCTCCATACGTCGGTCTTTGTCGTGAAAAGAGAATAGATCAACGATTCGGGAGCCATCCATCGGATCGGCAAGGCGTTCCTCCCGTGCCTGGTCTCGATCACTTCGCCATCCTCGTTGGCGAACCTCGACATGCCGAAGTCGGCGATCTTGCACAACTTGTTGTGATCCACGAGGACATTTCGGGCGGCGAGGTCACGGTGAATGATCTGTACACAAAAAAAAGAACAAAGTCATAAATGAACAACCGGCGCTCGAGAGATGCGTGTTCCATTACGGGATTGCGATTGCTTAATATCTGACAGGAAATTACAACGCGATATTACGAGTACTCGCTACTTGGACACGACAAGTTGTTTGAAAAACCTAGCCTTGAATCCAAGCTCATGCGCGACGAAACGGGATTCGACGTCATGAAACGAACCAGCGTGCAAATATTATTTCAGTAACACGAGCCAGATACTCGTTGGACCCAATAAATCTAGTAATGTCAATCCGTCAATGTACATATATGTATATACGCAAATACTACTGGAAAATAAGGATTTCTGAGAAGAATAAAAACAAACGGGAATATAAATTTCGTTGACAGGCGATCACGTGTATATAATGACAGCTGCAAGGAACATCTGTGTGTGCTTAGTCGTTAAATATAAGAAACAATTCAAATGTAAAATCGTTCAGATACTTTGTAGTTTAACCACATTAATTATGATATTTGTACATTTTGTGTTATGATTGTGCATAGCCATCATTATTATTAATTATATATTAATTAACCCATATACTTTTTTGGTCAAACGAAATTTTCGGTAAACAGCAAACCACGAAGAAAAAAGATCTAAATAATAATTATTACACGCAACGACTGAATGATGCAAACGCAATGTTACGAAACATCGAGCCGCATCAGCTGCGCCTGCCGCATTCAATTTAAATGCAGAGGCGCATCCAGAATGCATCCACGCACATCCGCAGCTGGTACATACGTGCACTATCATTTAGCCCGCACGTCTGTGTGTAATTGTCTATTAAAAGCCGAGAGGTTAATTTTTGTTTTCTAGAAGCCATTATACAACGGAAACTGGTAATTCGACATTTGATCGAGCGCTTATAAGAGAAGTTTTGCTTCTTTATTCCTTTAATTGCCATTAATCATCAGGTATATTCTACTTATTGTTTAGATTGGCGTCTTTCGAATACGCGTCTTTTACAGATTCTGCGCAAATTTCCTTCTTCTTCTTTTTCATGAAAAAACCGATAAGCTGCTCTAAAGAACCACAGAGAAACAAAGAAATATTTACTTCGTGCATCCAGATTTTTCGTTTTAATCGATGATGCGTGATCGAGCGGAATAAATTGACACGTCGACTGCGTGAAACTTTCGTCTCGACTGTTTACGCAAAATATTGATTGGATATCGAAAAACATTACTGTGCTTATATCATGATAAACATTCCATTGCGCGACATTATGTTTATTTCTGTTTATTGTGCAGCTGTTTATTATTACATCCCAAATATATTTTTAAGAAACACATATTCAATTGATTATCATATTATCAAAAAGATGCATAACTTGTAAATCATCTACATGTAAACAGAAAAATATTAAATGTATATCATTTAATTTTATTTTTTTATCAGCGATTAATTTTAAAAAAATTATTAGTACGATTAGTTAATATTCATGTGTATATAAAAGTGGGCAAAATATATATATATATATAAAAGAAAAAGAAAAAATATAGCAAATTTATAATTTAAATATTATATTTCTTTAATGACGTACAAGTAATTAAAATTTTCCATATTCCACTTTAATATTTTAATTCTAATTTAATATTCCATTCCAAATTCTCAAGGAAATTATGTGAACGTAAGATCATGTAAAATCTAGATATTGTTAAAATATATCCTTGAGAACGGTTTATTGCTCTCGAGTCGGATGAAGAAACTGAACAAATATTTCCAAACTCGTTTTTTACGAAAGATAAAACTCAATCTTTGCCTAGTGACACAAATCTCCAAGCGAGAACGATCCTTCAACAAATGCCGCGGTAGAAGTTTTACGACTGTGCGAAAATGTTTGAGATTAAACATCATTAGCGGGTTATTTGTCGAGCAGTCGATGTTCTCTGTGGCCTTCCACAGAAAATTAGATATCCTTGAAAGACTTTCTTTCTACAAAGTGTTGTAAATGAAAAATAATTATGCCACGTTTTCTATCAATTTTTTTTTTATATATCAAGAGATATGAAGAGACTTTAGTTTCTCTCTCAAATCAAAATAGACAATTGCTTCAAAATTGTGCTAAAGCTAATTCTATCAAATTCCTCGAAATCGCAAATGTCTTGTTCGTCGCAAATGTATCGTGCAAAATTATTTCTTCCGCAATAGCAAGAAAAATAATATCTCGCGCCGAGACAATTCAATTGCTGAGATGCTATAACTCTGTATTTTTATATATATGTTAACGTCAACTATAATTTCACTAATCACATTTCATTATTCTATATTATTAACTTGTACAAGACAAAAATTATATTCACCATATAATATAAATACAAATAAAATTATTCATACCATAAAAGTTGTCAAATATAAGTAGCGATATCGTGTATCGATCTCGCAAGCAATAAATGTATGTAGTTTAAGAAATTACGATGTATATTCTTACAGGAAATCTCGAGTTAAAATATAAGTATAAATGACAAAGTTATTAAAATAATACAGAAACAAGTTCCAAACAAGATATTTAATTATAACAATATTATTAAATATACTAAAAATATATTAAACATATTAAGTTGAAAAATAAATGCAAACTCGTTTTATTATTACAATTTATGGAAGACATTTCTTTTGTTTCAATTGTAAGGCATCAAAAGTTTTTTCTAATCTAAATTTCCTCAAAATGCATCAAAACTCAAATATTCGACGTCTTCTCGCAGAGTGCTATATACATATATATAAATCTATTTTCGCGTAAATATATACCCAAACTTATTCCTCGACGAGTTTAGGGTGACATCTAAAGGATTAATCGGTCACCCGATATCGCTTTTACGGCGGGCCCTCGTTAATCGCGTGAAGATTAACGAGGGGCCTCCATCTAAACACTTTAAACGACCGAGGCGCATCGATCCTCGAGGTGTCGCGCCAAAATTTATGGCGATTCCTTTCTTCTCGTGTTCAACAATCCCGTCCTGTCCTTTTGGCGGTAAGTATGTATCGAAGCGCACACATGTCACCGAAAAGAAAGAAAGCAAGGGAATTGCGAAGACCGCCAAGTGGTCGGTCTTGAAGCGACTTTTTCTCCTGCGGCAAGACGATAATTAGTTGAGTCGAGAAACCTGGAGGTTCTTCGATACATAAATAAGCCGTGCGTAATAAAGAAAAATTAATTAGCGCCCTATTGCACATCGACGATCTCGCGTCATCAAGGACTGTTAGAATGTATTGGCATAATAATGTAAGATTTTATTGTTTTGTATAACACGTTGTGTAGTGAAAAGATATTTTTTTCTTCTCAAGATGAACGACAATTAATTATATCGAGACCTTGTAGATTTTTAGCTTATACGTAAACGTGTTGACCGTGCATAATGAAGAAGAAATAATTAATGATATAACATCAACGTCCTAGCGATCTTGTTTATCGAGAGGAACAACATAATGCCATCAAAACCTGTTACCGGTTTACCGATGTGATAATAATCGATAAGACAGGAAATACGTTATTCTTATGTGACATCACTTTTACTAACAAAAATTTTCGCAAAAAATATTGTTTATGAATTTTCTGATAATTATGTAATTATTCAGTAAAATTAGGCACAACTTATAAATTATGAAACAAAAAAAAGTTATCAATCAAAGAAATTTAGTGCTAGCAATAGAATTACGCGAGATTTCTATTAGTGGTAAAATTTTACATTCATCTAACAATAAGTATAATAAAAAATGTATTTTCTATGAAAAATAATTGTGAAAATTATATATCAAAATGGTACAATTTTTATAATTAAAAATATATTTTTAATTTATGTAAAATCATGAAAGTAGAAAAACACAAAAAGAGAGTATACGCAGTATCGTGCTTTTATGTTGAAAATGTCAATATCGAGTCAAAGCACCATTTATTTTATCAAGACTAAATGTGGTATCGAGATTTATTGCAATTTGTTTCTTTTCATTTAATCGCATTTTTTTTCTCGATAGTGTGTTGTGCGTGCACGAAAAAAATAAAAAAGAAAACAAAAAGATATTATCTATTCCATGTGAACGCATGAATGTGAGAAATAGGTTTTTGCCTTCTGTCCATAAATACAGGACATATAAATGTTAAAATTGATCAGCAGTTCCCATAGCATCAACAAGGCTTACTTTGTAATTTTGTCTTTAGAGAACCAGTTAAATCTCGTTGAACTTTATTGTTTATGGGAATTACCCTGAACACACGCATAAAAAAACATTCCGTACCTTCTTCGATGCGAGATACTCCATGCCTCTGGCCACACAATATCCAAAAACCGTGAGATCTCTGGATGTCAAGGCTGCTGAATCCTCGCTAAAGTTGTAGAAGTATTGCCTCGTGCGGTGATCACGCAGATACGCGAGCAACTTGCCGTACATGACGTACTCCAGTATAAGATAATGAGGCTCTGTAATCGGAAATCATGCGCTGTATTGTTTATATTTATTCATGGAAAGGCACGTTGGAGCGTATCGCTACTGCGTTTCGCATAAAATAAAATTTCAATCAGCGAAGGATAAATCTTATTCACACAACCCGTTTCTAAAGAATAAATCTTATTTAATAAGATTAATTTATCGTACAAGCTGGAAATTTAAATGAGTAATACGAGCTTTAAAAAACAACGTGCGTATAGTATTACATAGTACATATTTCTGTAATGAGTACACATGGATTGGCGTTTGAATGGCAATTTACCATTTGAAGCACGCTTCGTTGCATTTCAGCAAACGGGAAATATTGTCGTGCGTAGATAATGGTATTTCTTTCTCTCTCTCTCTCTCTCTCTCTCTCTCTCTCTCTCTCTCTCTCTCTCTCTCTCTCTTTCTGATATTTCTCCAAGGATTAATAAATATATAAATAATATGTTTGAGAATTATGAACGTGAATTCCTGTGATTACATACATAAATTTTTATAATTAATGATGCTGAATCTTGTACATATCACGCATTAATTGTTTAAGTAAAATTCTCAAAATATAATAAGAGACGTATCATTTAAATTATATATTTATATAGAATTTATTTAATTATATAAATTAAATTTACATGCCATCAAATATAAATCAAGAAGCACATAAGTGATTAAAAAATTGTATGGAGAGATTGTGAAAAGAAATGTGCAACGTTCAAAGTAATTTACTTGAAAGAGTTCTCGTTCGAGTAATGTCAACTTGATTGTAACTTATGGAGCCACTTTTGTCGGCGCATTGCCATCGCAACTCTCGTGCTAGGTCAACATCGCTACCCTCTAATAATTCTTGTTCGCCAAGTGGTACACGCTCCTCGTGTCCGGATTAATTTCAGACGTTAATATGTTTTTCAAAGTGAATTAAACATGACATAATGTTTATAGCGCCTGTTTCGCGTGTATATTAAACCGTGCGTTTAACTGTTTATTAGCAATTTAACTTTGTAATATTGTAGTGAAATAGCTGTTTCCTATTACCACGCCATGCTATCTTCGCTAATACAAAAATATTGGTGTAATAACTATTAATTATAACCGACGAAGAAGATCGCTACTACTCGTATCTGATATTCCTGCACAAGGTAATAATTTGTTCAGAAAATTTAAAAAAATGCATATAAGATTACTATTAAAAGCGAATTTTACAGAATTTCTATCGCAATTTTACGTTTATTTGTGATCATATATAATTATCGTTTTTTTATTTTTTTTTTATATTTAATTATTTTTTATTTTTTTTTTATTTTTAATTATTTTTAATAATAAAAAGAATATTATTCTTAACATTTTTATTATTAATATATTATTAATATAATTTAGATGTTAATTTAGAAAATTGCAATTAAAAATGAAATTAAAAGATAATCTTATATAAAACAAAATAATTTATTTTTGAGAGAAAAATGCTCGAAATCTATTTTTTTCATCGACGTGTGATATATTGAGAATTCATTATAGTATATGCATTAAATTTGCACTAATTCTACATTGTACTTTTTCGTGCAAAAATCGCGAATCCACGCCTATGTCGATGGATATGGCACGTGTGTGTTACAATAGCCGTAACGAATGCAAAACAATATAAGTATGCGACGGTGATACTCGAGTTGGTACCATTCTTGCTTTTATGTAAATCATATTTTGCACCTACAATAATGGTAGACGTGCGTAGAAATAACATGTCAAGCAGCGATAAAAACAAGAAGAGAATAAGAATATATTCGCTCGAAGCTTTGAAAGGACGAAGAACGAGAATTAAGATGTCCTTTCGGATTAGAATCTTTTTCTCATCTTATGTACGTCATATGCAAATTGAAGATCTTCTTCGGGAAAGAAAGACGGCGGATTGTAAGAAAATTATAACGCACTAAAAGATCTTCATTTAAATCGACGATTTTAAAACTATAAGATATGATATAGAAATAATTAATTCTATCAAACGTTTTGGCAATTTTATTCTCTAAATAAAAAGAAGAATATTAAGAATTCAACGCAAAGTATCGTCATAAAACGAAAAGCATTTAAACTACGAAGCGTTATCTGCGTGAAAAATTTATATCAAAAAAGAAAACATCGCGTTCCCGGGGTCGCAGATTTTAAAGAATGCCGCTCCTTAATGTCAGTCCTATTTCATATATACGTTGCCGCGTCTGTGAAAGCAGATAAATAAGTCGAAACTCGATTAACGGCAAAGAGAAAAAACGGAATACGGCCAAATAAGAGGAAGCCATACTTTTATTAGACGCGAATCATTTTTATTACCCCGAGAGAATTTTTTTTTACGAAAAAAACCGTTTAGCAATCTCGAAATTATCTTTATCAAGAAAATATTTGAAATGTATATTTTTTAACGCGTATAATACATTGAAAAAATACTATTGATTAAATATTTATATATTTCGAAACATAAGATTGCTTTTTAATATGTCGTGTATAAAAATTCGAATTTGTAATTTTGATTTTTCGGTTCTCCAGCCGCTAATAATTCTCTTAGTGACCGAAATGACTGTTGAACGTGAGTTTTATTATAGTCGAAACGGCGATCGTAAAACGCTCAAAAGACTGGCTTTCTGGCTTTGACGAACGTTACCAGGAAGAAATTTGAACACGACCGCAAATGATAACGGCAGTGAAGCCAAAATTTAAATGTCGTAAATTTCTTGCGGTTGCCCGTCTCGCGTGTGGGCCGCCAGGAACTTTTCGCGTTCTATTGTATGAAAGCAGAGCTGAAGAAGGTTTAAGAGTCCCACTCCTTAAAATGCGTCAGCGATGCCCGAAAGTTGCAGACACACCTCTGAAGATCTCGCCGTAATCATCAACTTTTATCACAATCAATGATATTTAGGACAATGAATGAAATTTAATAGAGAATTATTGCGAATCCAATTTCTATCCCAGTTTATTTTTCATCAGTTTCCCTCGCGAACAATCGTTTTCAGCAAATAATCCTTCATTGCGTTTGTCTCTCAGTATTTCATGCTTTATAGATGAGTTTTAATTTATTCAATTTCATTTTATTAAAATGTAAGAATTCTCATTTATAGAAATTTTTTTGTATATAATCTTCTGCTAAAAAAACAATCTATTAAAATGATATTAAATACCTATTAAAATTTAATGAAAAATATTTAATATCTATTAAAATGATTAAATTCTCAATAGAACGTTTCTATCATTAATAAAAATAAATAATAATAGAACGTGATGTTATTTTATTTTAATCGAGACGAAAGATAACATCATTTAGTCGTCGCGCATAAATGAAAGTCAATTATGTATTTAGATTGCAATCGTCGCTTCTTTTTTTTATTTAATTCTTTCTCTCCTTTGAAGCACAAATGGAACGATTGTCTCGCGAGGATACCGACTTAATAAACATATTATATCGCGAAGAAGCGCGTTGCTGGGATGCGTATGGAAATTTATACGAAAGATGCGAACGACGATATCAAACAGCGTGAAAGGAAAGATGTATAATAGCTCTACTCCGTTTGTAGTCCATCTCGATGCATACCAGATTGCCCGAGCAAATTTTTGATGTCTCTACCGTAAATTTGTTTGCCACGAGAATATCGCGCGAAATGTGTCGAATCAGTTTCATTAATTTACGACGATGTATTTTTTATATTCACCACTTCTCAAATTTGAAAAATAAAAAAGAATACATACAAGAAAAAAAGAAAACAGTTATGTCACAAAGTTTTTAGAAAATAATTATGTTCTTAAATAAAAAAATTCTATGAATATTGAAATATATAATTTTATATTCTTTATAAATAGAAATATGGAATTAAACATGACATCTGATAAAACTTTCAACATTGTTTATAAATAATATAAATTATTTCCTGTGCATAAAATACCTTTCTTATAATATTGCTGATCGTTCTAAAAAGACATAATAAATTTCCTCTCGCAATTTTTCGTGATCCTTAAAAGAGTAATTTTACTGGTGCAATTACCCGCACAAAAATTACTTGCCAATTCGTTGCGCATTCGCTTTCAATAATGAAGGCGCGGTGCATCAAGAACCTTGAATTATTCGATCCTACGTTATAAAGCAGGATGCAGTAGTTTTTAATCAATCACGGTACAATGAAACAACAGGACCGTCCGTCGATCATACTTTTATTTGCAAATTGATGTAATCGATGATATTTTTGCACAAGCTTATGCGCAACGAAAAAGGCAACTATGCCATGTCATCAACAGGAAAATGAATTCCGAATAAAAAATGTTAATTTATTTATTCACATCTTGCACCTGTGTGTGCATAAAATAAAAAGATATTGAGAGAAACACACAATTCTGATTTTTAATGCCGAAGAGTTAGGATACATAAATTGTTTACGTGATTGTTTAATTTGTGGCTGTCAAGCTTGGGGAAGTTAACTGTAATTATCTATTACGGCTACGATAAAACGCATAAATCTTCCTACAAAACAAAACAATTCCCATGTAATTATCACAAGAATTCATTGTCTAAGCGAACAATCACAGTAAAGATAAATATTTTTATGCTAATCGTTTAATCGTTATCGCGAAACTATGTTCTTACGCAAGCATTTAAAATATAAAAACAAACGATTCAACAATATATAAGACAGACGGAAAATCATTTTGTCAAGGTAAATTATTTCCGACGTAAACATGCAGTTCAAGCGATAACATATTTTTTACGAGACGTTTTAGGCACGTAATAAAATATTACACTGAATCACGCGTATATCGAGCGAGAACGTGATCGAGAGTTATATCGTTTCATTTCGACTGGCATCGTAACTAAGGAATATGTTGTTCGCGAAAATCTGAGTAAATCGCCGCATGAATTTCGATTAAAACGCAAATGGCTAGAAATATCACGAAACGCGCAATGGAAGAGTTACATTCGCGGTTCTGTCTCTCTCTCCCTCTCTCTCTCTCTCTCTCTCTCTCTCCCTCGTCTCGGCCGGTGGCTTGATTACTTAATTACCATACACCGACGATCCGTGTATTCGAGAGAGAAGTGCCGGCAGTTAAAACGCCATCAGTTTTTATAAAGTTTACGCTGTCAAGGCTTTCGTGCGCGCGACACCCAAGGTCGAAGATAAGTGACGATAATGAGGAAGATTCACCGGACAGCTGCAGGTGCAGCGCCGATTACGCGCTGTCGATGCAAATTGAAATAAAGACGTGCGCGCGGATACGTTACCATGAGAAATTACCCGATTCGTGTCACGCCGTCGATTGTACCAAAAATACCATATGATGTCCCATGCTACCTTTCGGTTAACCCTCAAACTGAACACGTTTTTTTGACAGCGTAATCCTGAACGCGTGAGTAACTGGAGTCCGAGTTAATTTTTGTACTCTAAAATTACTTAAAAAATTATTACTTAAAAAATTCTCAAAAAGTTTACACATCTTCTTTTAAGTTTAAACTAAAAGTTTATGTAGTAGAGTTAAAGAAAAAATATTTTTAAATACTATATTTTTGTTATTTGTTAGATCAAGATTTGGAAACATGGATATTTTATATAAAAATGGCACGAACACAAGAGATCCACGTGTTCAGTTTGAGGGTTAATTATGTCATATATCGCATGCATAATCAGCGAATAAAAATCAAGGTAGAAGTAATTTCATTGAAAAGAGATGAAATGTAAGATACATGTGCTGGGTTGGATTTTATCTAATAATGCACGCGTTTAATGGATTTATTAAACTCACCTTCCTCGGTGCAGCAACCCAAAAGTGTTACGACATTCGGATGACTGCCTAATTGTTTCATAATTTCAAGTTCTCGATCCAAGTCTTCCTTTTCACGATCGGAAGCGCCTTCCTTGATGGTTTTCACTGCGACTAGTCGAGTTGTGCCTTGATGGCCTGTCAAGTCATCGGCTTCGGCTTTCCACACCTAATATCAAAATGCACAGACATACACATATAATTACTATGTTTCTACTAAATCAGAAAAGTTTTTGTTTCTCTTAAAAAAATTAAATCGAATTTAAAGTTAATTCTTTTAAAATGTTTTATTCCAAATGCATTTAATCTAGATAATAGTAATCGCTATCGAAATAGTGTGGGCCAGTAATTTATCATTAATAAATTAGATATATTATTTCTAATGTGCGCGCTTAATGTTATTAGCGATATAATATTTATAAACGCAATATTGAAAAATATTATATAGTAATTATCGAAACAATCGTACCAATTATCGAGCCTTTTTTATCATTAATTTATTAGAAAAAAATCTACCACAATAAATTATATGTTTCCGAGTTTTTTCTCTCACTATCGATTTTGTATAATTAATTCGATTATATTTACAGTACGCTGTCTATTATCATATTTCACAAATACAATGCTATTATAAAAAACGCAAATTTCTTCGAGCACACAAACAAATAAAATCACTTTAAAATAAATACCGAAGGAAGAGAAGCTGCTAAACTTATCCCGAAGATTATATTCCCGTGTGAATCTACCTCAGATATTTCATAAAATCTATCCGACAGTCACAAATTACAGGCTTATTTTTCATTTCGTTGTTTACTTTCACGCCGGAATGTGCCGCAGAAAATAATATCTCCTCACCTGACCGAAGTTTCCTTGTCCGAGAACTGTCTGTAACCTAAGCTTATCTCTAGGAAACTCCCATCTGGATTCTTGAGCCGGTGGAGACGATTTCTCAGCTTCGTGACACTGCGCAGAAAATCGCACGCAAAACGAGGATTGAATAGCAGTTTAAAATTGTCTCAGAATAACTAACTAAACTACTAATTGATATGCACGAAACTAAACGTCCGACACGTACTCGGAAATTAACATCTCGTTATGGTCGTAAACTTTCTTGAACATATATTAGAAAAATAGATTGCCGGAGATTTCTACTGACGTATTTCTACGCAGTGACTTTCCTATACATGTGAAATGTACGACACAAATCTATTGTGTAATATGCAAATATGATACTTACTTAAATTAAAAAATTTTTTTAAATAATACTATTAGATTAAAAGATTAAAAAATTAATGCAAATTAAATTACATCTTCAAATTAAAAGCAGAGACAACAATTAATTAAATTAAAAAACGCAAGTAAAATTAATATCTAACATTGACATGTGAAAAATGATTTATGTCAATTCAATTTCTTGACGCAAGGCTCAGATGAATCAGATCATTCGCAGGTAATTAAATGCGTCAGACAAGTTGTCATACAAAGTGATCTCTGTCGCATTAAATATGCGTTCGTTAGTTTCTCACCAAGTGTTGTATCCTCGGTAGCTTCGTGATCGCTTTCTCGATGGAGGTCTTGAAGTCGCCGTTTTCAAGATTAAGAGCGTCCTTCCTGCAGCTTATCTCCGATGACGTGTCCGACTCTTCGAGCACCTGCATAAGCAAATCAACGTCAGTGCAATGCAGCAACACATGCCGTATGCAACCCGCCGCTAGCACGCGCGTGCGTGTATTACGTACGAGATGGAGGGAGATCAAACCATTTAATTAGGAAACGCAATGCCGCGTAGCAATGAAGATCGGCTAGAAAGATCAAGGTGTCCCGAGTGTATTTTCACAAGTAATATTACTGCCATAAAATTAGATGTACTTATTATGGGGCTGTATGTAAAAATACGATGTTGACTTTTTTTACAACGGCGATAAGATACGCACAAAAATGACACAAAAATAACTGCGCCTATCTACTATACTATAAAAAACTTTGGAATCATAACAATGTTCAAATATTTGCCAACTAAAAATAGCAACGGAAAGTACTCTATATGTATTATATAATATCATTTATTACTTGATTTGTCTATATTAAATTTTCTGTTTAATTTACTATTTAATTCATTTATTTCTCTTTAATTCTCTAAAATAATAATCTTGCATTTTTTAAAATAATTTTTATAAGATTTATAATTTTTTAATTTAATTAAAAATAAAGTCTTATGTAATAATCTTGTAAGACTGACAGCAATCTATATATCTTTAATCTGATATTAATAGATCTGATAGTTGGATAAATATTCAATTTGTCCAAAATTAAGATTGCAATTAATTGAAATGCACGTTGTCAAATTAATATTATCGGTTTCGTGATGTTATTCGTCAACATCGCCGGGAATTATCGGAAGCGTAGGGTGTGCGATTCGTATGAGTTTGCTTTATTACCGAGAAACAAAATTACCTCGCGCACGAAAAGATATTGAATGCGAAATAAAACTCGTATTATTTTTTACTGCTACATTTGCACGAAATATTATCTTATACAGGTTGTTTCGAAGAAAGGCATCTACAACGAAGAGCTCGAGCATGTTTTATGAGAATGGTCAGAAAAGCGGATCGGTTTGTCTGTTTACGATGAATTTTCAATTTTGCGAAACACAGTACGTTCAAGTTTAACGTCAGACGAGTCTTAAAGCGGTCCTATTTATTTGGCCCTTGTACTCGTTCCTCGTCTCCCTTCCTTCGTTTACAAGTCTTTGTATTGCCATTCAGATTTATTTCCACTGTCGGATTAAATTAAAATTTATATCCGTGTTATTATTTCGGGTGTGAAAGCATTTCGCTTATGTCATTTCCGGAAATTTTGCCTTGTCATTTTTGCTGTCAATTTTGACCCTAACAAATTTATAACACATGTTGAATGTGGAAAAATAAATTTTCTATAATTAAAAAATATAATAATAAGTTAGACAGCTAAAATATGATTCTTCAAAATTGTAGAAAAAAAAAAAATAATGAAGATGTATATCGCGACGTAATCAATAATAATTACATTACACAAACATTCTCATTTTCCGACGCGACGTGAGATTTACGCGAGAAGATTTTCGACCTTCGATGCAATCTTCTTGTCAGCTACCCGCGGAAAATTCCACGCAAAAATAATTATCGAAGACAATGGAGCCGAACAATTTTTGCATTATCCAACGGCGCATTCATTTTCTCATTACTATAACGCATCACGCTCCGTCCGATGATTTCTCGCTCCGAAGACATCACAGGGATCCTCAAGATTTCTGCATACAATGAACTTGTAGTAATTGCCGATGAGGGGGAAGGGAAGATCGCTAACCATTTTATGAATCATCGCGGAGGTAGCCTTCGCGAAGGAATTACTCGATGACCGCGTTTGATATTTATTCGGGGCGAAGTCACGGTCGTGGAATTTAAAAAACTACATAAATCCTATATATGAACTCTTAAAAGATCTATATTTCTAGCTTTATTATTCTGAAAAATCTAACGTTTGAGACGGTATTCTTTAATATTTACAGATTTATCAGAACGGATTCCAAATCAATAATGACAATTAATGAACGTAGCGACTCAGGCATCACGATGTTGTCGCGCCGATCAAAAGCGTAATTCTGTGAGATAATAATTGATAGATGTAATATACGATGTCTAATCGAAATCATATAATATTATGTAATAATACATAAATGTCACTATTGTGTATAAACGACGATTTGTTCTACGGCGTGAAACAATTAAAAACTAAGTTAAGTGCGCATCATATTTTTCATTACTCAAAGTTTTAGTTTAATTTTTAATTAAAGTTTAAGTAAAATATTAATGTCTATGAGAAGTAAAGTTTTCGGACGAAAAGCTCTTCATTATAAATTAATAAAAGACTTGTAGCAATTTGTGAACATCTAACGTGTTACTATTCTTACAATATTTCTTTTATCAAAATATAGTATCTGATAAATTTTTCATAATAAAATTTTTTTCCTTCAAATCTCTCCCGTATTCTTAATAATAACTATTTTCAATTCTCCGATTAACAACGGAATCAGATCGCGTCCACGATTTCTCGATCATTGTGACAACTTGACGGATAAAGACGAAATTATTAGAGCAACGGTATGAATCGACAATCTGCGCCGACTTTCCAAGCTAAGCGCGTGCTTAAACGTCCTGAAAACCTCGAAATCACTCACCTTACGATTCCTAAGTATCAGTCTTCTGAGAATGAGCCCGACACCGACGGCAATGGGAAAGACGACGAGAGTTGCCAGAATGTAGCTGACCACGGCGACCGTCTCCTGAGTGGCGATCGCGTTGCCATCGTGTCGCTTCGAAATCACGTCACTGATGTTCATCGGCTCCCGCGGACTCACTGAGATCGGTCCATCAACTTCGAAGAACGTCCTGTTGAGTTCGGCGGGATGGTATATCGTGCCGTTGTATTCTGGTAGGACCGAATGATGATAAGTGGGTCTGTACCTCGTTCTATTAACCGCGAAGGAAGATCCTCTAGACATCGTTGGAGGGACAGTAGTATCTTGGGAGCTATGATTCTCTTCGTGTTTATCTTTCCGGAAGCTCGTACTTGTGGCAGACTCTTTAAATTTCGGAACTGGAACGGTCGTCGATGTACTTCCACTGATTTCCGTCGTGCTGCTGACTGTTGTGGTCGAATGACTCGTCTTCTCCGTCCTTGTCGTTGTCGTTGTCGTCGTCGTCGTCGTCGTCGTCGTCCTCGCAGAACTCTTTTCATCCTGTGATTTGAGATCCACCGGAAGTACCACTCGCGTCCGTTCCGTGCCGCGAACGAATCCGTCCACCGGCCTGCTGCCATTAAAGATGTCCGACGTGTTGTATAAATGCATGATAGGTAACACGTCGTCCTTATCCTTCGATTTGTCCGACAAATTACGCGCCCGGACCTCCGGCGATCTCTCGGAACCTGACACGCGTTTCCCGTTATCTGCGGACGTCGACGGCGCAGATGGAACCTCCGATTTTCTGCTTGGAGCATCGTCCACAGAATGAGTGTCATTCTGAATCGGCGGAACCATTGTCGTCGTCGTCGTCGTCGTCGTCGTCGTCGTTGATGTCGTCGCGTCTTTAGCCCGATATCTCTTCTGGATCTCCGAGGGGTCCAGATGGCTCGCTTCCGGCGCTTTCGTTTCGACGTCTATAAAAGATTTTGGATCCACCGTGGTTTTCTCCTCTTCGGTTAATATCCTAGGCGTGACCGGGAAAACTGGTGCAGCTGGCGTTGTCGTGGTCGTTGTCGTGGTCGTTTGCACGATCGTTTCATCGATTCGCTCAGTCACTACCATGGTCGTCGCGACAACACTTTCTGTAGTTACATTCGCGTCACTGTCATTGTTTTTGTTTGACATCACGACACTCTGATAATCTTCACTCCCGATAATGTCTTCGTCGTTCACACTTGGCGTAGTAACGACGTCCTCCGCAAGAACATCAGACTTATCCGTCATGGTGTCGAGAACAGACGGATCGGTTGCGTTTATCGTCTCGTCGGTTGCGCTCGAATTTCGATTCAAGTTTCCCATGATGGTGGTCCTTGGTGAGCTTCCGTCAGCCGGCACTTCGTTCACCCCGCCGCTGACACGCGCGATTTTCTTAGGAGAACCCAGCACCTCATCGTCTGAATTGTTGCTACGATTCGTAACCGTTTCGTTGAGCGAGCGAACGTTCACTGTTAACTCTTCCGTCGCACTCTCGATCTTCTCTCGATCACTAGAATTCGACCTGCTACCATTACTCGTAGGAGACACGCTACTCTGGGAAGCTGCTATTCTGCGACGTTTGCCCGTCACTAGAGACGAAGACTCTTCATTAACAGTCGATCTCTGATTTAGCACCGCGCTCGCGCTCTTTCTCAAGAATCTCCGGTCATTAGCACCCTCTTGCTCGCTGATGTGCGACTTGACCTGGTTCCATCTGACTGATCCTCTCTTCGTGGTTTCAGATAGCTTTATGGGTCTCGTTGTCGAGATAACGCTATCGTTCGCGGCTGGATGCGGCGAGGACCAGATCGCTCGTTGGCTGGACGCGCGTTGCTGCTGTTGCGGGACGACTTTCCTCGATCGTTCCCCCACCAAGCCACCGACAACAACATTGGTCGACGATCCAGCAGTTGTGGCTGGCTCGACGGTCGCGCCGGTACTGAGTCCCGCCGGCGTTCGCGCCGGTTCTATACTGGCAGCGCCGACACGAGGAAGCAGAAGAGGAGAAGACGGCGGCAGCGGCGATGGTTGCTGCTGCTGCTGCTGCTGCTGCTGCTGCTGCTGCGACGGTCCATCGCTCGTTATCTCAGCACGGCTACCAGCAGGACGACGAACGGCACCACCACCTTCTTCTTCTTCTTCTTCTTCCCCTCCTCCTCGCCTCTCCTCGCCGTTTAACCCGGGCCCGGTGTAGTTACGCAACAATCGCGTCACGTTCGTTATCGTGTAAGCGTACACGTGTTGCTGCTGCTGCTGCTGACTCGAGTCGACGGCAGGTGTAGACGATTCCGTCGTCGACGACAACGTTGACGATGGGGTAGATTTAGGTGCGGTATCGTCATTGACCGACACGCTAACCGGTTGATCCGCGAGGACCGGTTGTTGTTTAACGGTATTTCGTTGGGCCCGCTCGCCCTCGATCGCGAAGCTGTCATCCGGCACCACGATTCGCAGCGTCGACGATTCCGTTCTCGGCGAAGATGCCTCGATATTGTTGACGTCCTGAGACCTCGAATTCGTCCTCGCTGGCGACGTAGAGATTACTTTCTCGACATTCGCCAGTTTTTTCTCCGATTTATCGACACTTTTCGTCTCCGGTTGTGCTTTGACGACTTTCCTTTCATCGTCGTCCTTCGCCAAATCGTCCGTCATTTTCTCGAGACTCACGATAACGCCATTGGCAGCTGCGACGGTGTCGTTCGAGAATTTCACACTGATTTCACTCTCCGCGACGCCCGTTTCGTCGTCGTCGTGACGTTGCCGCGATACCTCGGTCGTCGTGCTTGCCTTGACCACGTGAGTAACGCCGTTTCCTCTCTCTCGCGGAACTCGAGTGCTCGTGTGAACGGACAGATCGCCATGACGAAGTTTATCCTCCACTGCATTCATTTCATTTTTCGTGTCCGATCCACTATCTACTACCGGGTTTGACTCATTGCTCGAGATGACGTTGGACACCACGTCCGTCGTGGGCCTCGGCTTCCGGTAGTACAGTCCACTACCCGGACTTCTAAAGGTATTCTTGATTCGTGAAACCTGATTCTTCTCAACCGTCCGGCGTTCCAGCGCGATGTTCATCTCGTCATTCATGATCTCCTCGATCGGTGTGGCTATCGTCGCGCTGAATCTCTTCGAAGAGTATCTTCGACGCGACGAGACTGGTATCGTGGATGTCGTCTCTACAGAATTATTGTTGCTGGTAACGTTTTGCGCATCCGGTTGAAGTTTCTGCCCAAAGTACAAAAACTGCGACATATCTTCCATCGGGATGTTCCTCTCCACCGGCCGGAAGTGGTTGTACAACGATTCCGGCATTGACACGATATTCTTCCTACGCGTATCCGCGTCTCCTAATTTTTGATTAGTGGGTATTTGATTAGTCGACGTCGCAAGGATCGAGGAAGACGTTGAAGAGGCGCTCTCGTACTTCTCGGTTGTCGATATGGACGGAGTTTCGTGCTTTGACATTTTCAGCGTCTGCTGTTCGACTTCTAGTTCCATCGAATCGACATCGATCGCGAAGGTAGCTTTTTTCTCGTTGCTTTTCCTCGATGATTGCTCTTCGTCCACCGACGTTTCCGTTTGCGCGCTAGTAACGTAAATGTTGTGCTTGGTCTCCTGAGTCTCAAAGATATCCGGAGGATCTTTCGAGGTGGTATTGGGTCGCGGTGTACGATTTAAAAACATCCGAGATGATTCATGTGAGCGTTGACTCTGAATCTGTCGCCTCCTGGCAGTCAGGATACTACGTAGCGTCTGCTCGCGTTTAGCTTTCGACGATAACAGCTCCGCATGTAAGGATGCTCGTCCTTGACGATGATCTGCGACCGATGCGCCTGAAACAAAGATAAAATTGCTGTCTAATATCTAATATTGTTAGTCGCACAAGTGTTGAATAAAAAATAAATATATAAATAATTAAATAATGCTAAATAGTTAATAAATTATAGCTGCACACTAAAAGATTTAAAAGTAATTTTAATTGCTTAGTATTATTGTAATAATTATGTTTGAGGCTAAAAATAAAATTCATCTCCATATACATTATTTGAGATGATTATACTCCCTTATTACGCTACGTTATGTATTATCACATTGAAGAAATGTACATCTTAACGAAGTGTAAATAATACGCGGTTTCTAAATGCTAATTGATCGCATGTGGAACAATAACACAGTGCGTAACAGAGGCGATTATAGTTCCTGTTCGTTCCGGTTCGGTTCCAGCGCGACGGAGAGGAGATTTTTCCGCGAACAGATTAATATAAGAATCACCGTTCGTCGGTGGGTCTCGGTGAAAACCGGAAGAGCATCGACCGTCTACGCCTACGCGCTAGACAACTAATGTAATTAAGTTTTCAATTATATTCGCCGCGTATGCGACGTGCGAAACGAAAGAAATCCTCACGGAGAGCAGTTCCTGAATAACGGTAATTCTTATGGTTGCGGATGGCCGAGTAGGTTTCGCGGTACCAGAGATTTGGGGGGAACCGTTATCCCTCTCACGGTTCCCCCCATGTCCACCAATAATCGACCACCGGAATCATAAAAGCGATCCGAATCGCGAATTCATATTCAAATTTATTCAAAAAGATTTAAATATCGCGCTAATATTATATCAATGTTATAATTGCAATATTACTTTTAATAATTTAATTAAAAATATATATATATATATATATATTTTTAATTAAATTATTAAAAGTAATATTGCAATTATAACATTGATATAATATTAGCGCGATATTTAAATCTTTTTGAATAAATTTGAATATGAATTCGCGATTCGGATCGCTTTTATGATTCCGGTGGTCGATTATTGGTGGACATGGGGGGAACCGTGAGAGGGATAACGGTTCCCCCCAAATCTCTGGTACCTATATATAAAAAATATATATATATATATATATATATTTTTTTTCAATAATCAAATTTTCGTTTAAAAAAATCTGAATAAATAAAGAGTTTGAATTTATACCACCAATAATCGACCACCGAAATCATAAAAGCGATCCGAATCGCGAATTCATATTCAAATTTATTCAAAAAGATTTAAATATCGCGCTAATATTATATCAATGTTATAATTGCAATATTACTTTTAATAATTTAATTAAAAATATATATATATATTTTTTTTCAATAATCAAATTTTCGTTTAAAAAAATCTGAATAAATAAAGAGTTTGAATTTATACCACCAATAATCGACCACCGAAATCATAAAAGCGATCCGAATCGCGAATTCATATTCAAATTTATTTAAAAAGATTTAAATATCGCGCTAATATTATATCAATGTTATAATTGCAATATTACTTTTAATAATTTAATTTAAAAAATATATATATATTTTTTTTCAATTAATCAAATTTTCTTAAAAAAAATCTGAATAAGTAGAGTTTGAATTTATACAGTTATTGTACATAAATCCGTAACATTCTTTCTTCTTCAGCTCTAAACGAACAAATGCTTCTCTCGTTTCTCTATACTTGTACTCGGCGTTCCTCCTCGCGGTTTTCCCATGGTACAATAACGCTCGCCGACAAGCCTATCGTGCAGATAATGGGCACTGCTCGTTTCGCTTCGCTTCGGAAATTCGTTCGTATTGCAAATTGCCGAAGAACGCGCGCTATATAATCTCTACGTACAAGCATGTTCAGCTGAAGGATCATTAAGAGCTCGTCCGCAAGAATTGAGAAGAGGATATGTGCGGTGCGTCACGAATTTATTCTCTCAATGTATGCGCAAAACGGGCCTCCGATAAAAGGGCAAAAAAAAATCAAGATCGGTTACAGCTGTAACGAGCTGAATTTAAAACAACATAAAAGTCCGATCTGTCAATGCAGATCTCGTTAAAGAGATCGATACGTTGCACGGCGCCGCGAATTTCCAAATGATTCTAATGCCCTGTGAGAAGGTCTCGTGAATTCAAGGATTATCGTGATATACGATGAGCTGGAAAATAAAAACCACGATTCTCACCTAACCCGCGAGAATTTATTCTGTATTAAAAAGTCTTGTATGGCTTCAAAATTATGAACTTAAAGCTGATGGGGATGAGATTTGCGAATATAAAGTTTTCTACAGGGATTTACGAATATTTGTGATACTATGGGTCCTTAATATAAAATCAGATATTGTATCTGGATAATATAATAGAAAAATTTTAAAAGAAGATACTTTATGTTGAAAACTCTAATGGGACTTTTTTAATAAACCAGCATCGCTCGAAAGACATTCTTATCGCGTAGAGATGTTGGCGTATCTTGCCATCATATATACAAGCTGTTGCTCAGCTCTCCAAAACCAATTCAACATCTTAGAGATGCATTTCAACGAAGCAAATATTCCGGATGTGTAAATCGCGTCGTAGAACCCGCTCTGCAAGTGGAAACCCGTTTATAAATATACCCAAGTGTCCCGACAACCCGAGTTCTGAATAATGCAGTCTATCTCAATCTAATCTTAGCCGAAATCGCAGGAATTGTCGTCTAACTTTGTACGGAATGTTTGAAGAAGCCGCAAAATAGAAAATATAAAAAGTAAAAGAGAAGGGAAAAAAAGCGATAGGAAAACATTTCACATTATCACTGCTGCGTAATCTGAGAATCTCGTGGAGTAATTAAAAAAACATCAATTTTATCTCTTCCCTTAATTTTCAATCAGAAAACAAATGGAGAAACATAATTATATGTTAGTGTATCGACTTGAATTATTGAACGACATACTTAGAGACCGCCGCCGTATTGTCTTGGAATTAAATTAGACGGGCACAAAAATTGCGACGTGCGTTGTAAAAGCGAGAGAAAGACGGACAGAGGGACAAGACACGCGGTCGCGACATAAGACGCGAGTCCGCGATTATCGTCGCGAACGTGACCGCGTCGTAATATTTTATGTGGACACGTGTACGAGAAAGGAAGGTCAGTGTTATTTCTGCCCTTGTTCCACGGGCTCTCTGGGTCCCGTGTCTTGACGGCCGGCTGGCTGCCCGAGTGAACTACAATGCGAACGCGTGAGATGACTCCGAGATGTGTCACACGCATCTTGACGGGACCCCGCGAGAGCGGCTCCAGATTCGACGTGAGATGCGTGGATCCGGGTCCCGCGCGTGCCGTTTCACTGTCCCACTTTCCGTACGAAAAGTACAGTTTAAAGTACAGTTTACATTTTTATTCCTTTTTTCTTTATCGCCCATTTTACCACCGTCGCAATACGATTTTAATAGCTTCTGTGTAATGTATTTCACGCCGACGCGATGGCCTTTGTTCCAAGCGGTTCTCCAAAGTTATCAAGTGTTTGCGCTAATATTCGTGTCAAAGCTCTTCGATTGAGCGATAAAATAGCAGTAACTGCGCAGGGATTGACGTATTTTTCGCAAACACGACTTTATCTCGTTTCCATATTTATATTACTTCTTAGAACGGCATATTTTATAGATGAAACACGTAATGTATTGTAGAGATTATTTCAATTTTTGTCAGAAAAATACCGCTTTGAGTCCAAATTTATTAAAAAATCACGCTTCGCAGAGCGCGAATTTTAATATAGATACATGCCTACAGATGTTTATTATTAGGTACTTCTCGCTTATTACGTCCCTTGATTGACAGAAATTAGCGTTACGCGCGCTGAACATGTAATAAAGCTGACAATTCAGATCTTAATAAGCGCGTCGCGCAAAAGTTATAAATGAGGATGCCCGCGACACAAATTAAGTAAAATTAATTTCCGGATTCAGTCTTGTTAGCAGATATTAGAGAGAAAGGCAGTTGCGGCTTCAGATAGTACTTATAATGACAATCTGTATGGCAAATATATGTCTATTACTGTTGCTGTATTACGTAAGATTAAGCGTATTCTAAGATACTTCATAATATTGCAGCGCGCTTCTAAAACGTAATGCTGTTTAGCTATAAACGTAATCGCATGTAGATAAATATTTCATGTCTGTAATCACCCTTACACGCATACATAATGCATAATGCGATCCGAAGTAACTGCGTCTATTCAGACGCGCATCTTCAATAATTTCCTAAACATTTATTTTTTTTTACTCAATTTTAAGACAATCTTTTTCTAGATCTTTTGTATTCAATATAAAAATTAATGTGTAATTAATTAATAAAACTATGAGTGCAATTTGATTACTCTTACTTTTTAATTTGATGATATTACACCCTACATTAATTACACACTCTTAAATGATAACTGTCAATTACAATACATGTTCAAAAAAACTCTAACGAGAATTCCATATATTTTTGTCCTACATTTTTATTAAATCGATTATACATAAAAAATACGCTTAAGAAGTATTTTGCGCTTAACACGTTTTTCTCTTACATTTATCTCTCGGCGCATGGAGAACTCGTTTTAATGTTACATTATTTCTCTTCGAGAAGCGCGGTTCTCCAATATCCCTCATAATTTATATGTCCCGTTTCGAAGAGGTCGCTTTGTTGATCGGATTTTTAGAGTTTCGCTAGTCCCTCGTGTCGAAGATAACCCTCCGGCTTGCTTCATATCTACGAATATTATCTGCGACTTTATTCGCGGAGCCTTGGCCTCGGCAATGATCTCGATGTCACGAGAACTCGCGCAATGGCTCAATATTACGCTGTACCTGAGGGAGTATTTAGTCCCTCTGGATTATATAAAAAGAGTCAAAGTCACGATCGACTTTAGTACCTTAACGTACTAATATCGATCGCGCAAATAAATAATAAAGTGTTTAAAACTAACTTTTCAACTACCACGATTAAATTGTAATAATATAAAATATAAATTAAGTTTAAATTAAAACAATTTAATTTCTATTATCTTAATTAATAACTCACAATAAAATTTATGTTAAAACTTGATTGCACAGTCTAATTAAATTAAAATAAATCTAATTGAAAAGTCCAATTGTAGCGAAATATACAAAACATATCATGGAATGTGGGGCATCGACATGTTTGCAAAAGCGTTACGCGAAACGGTAGTTACAAAAGCGTATCACATAATAGTAGTTTAATCTGTGCTAGAGTAATCTGCAACGAGCGTAACAGTATGCACGCTACCCGATCTACAAATCAGGAAAACTACAGCCGGGTAGAATAAAAGCGGAAATGAAAGTCAAACAACTCATAAGATTCATCTGAATAAACGCAGAATCCGTAAATTATACATATGTGTCTGTGAAAAATAAGATTTCTCTAAATTTATATTCTTAAGAGATACTTATTTCAATATATTTCATTTCTTTTTTCCTAATTATAAAGTACATAAATAAAAATATAATTATATTTTCTAATTATTATATAAAATACTTAATAATATTATTACAAAAATGTAATTATTTTAAGGTAAAAATTATATATATATATATATATATATATTTAATTATGTATATATTTTTTTAGTACCAGAAAAGTTTTATGTATTTAATTTTTAACTTTTTAATCATTATTTTATTTTATTAAATTGTAATATATGGATGAAGCAAAATACCAGAACAAATTTTCATATATGCTAAACTTTGACAGATGTCCGACAAAGAGATATAACTTTACGGTAGAAAATTTCAGTCAAGAAAATGTGAATGAATTCTCGAGTCGAACGCACGTGAAGTAGCTCGTAATGAACACGCTGTTATTGTTCGTACTATATTGTCCGCGCCATTCATCACAAATGGTCGAAGCATTCCTTCCTCAATCGCGTGCGTCTTACGTAACTGGTTTACGACATCGCCTATCGTTCCGGCAATTTGACGCAATCAAGACCTGTAGATTTAATGAATTCGCGGTAATAATCCGGAAAAAGTGCTGCGGTCTGCATCTGACGTATCATGTCTGGAAGAGAAGCGGGAAGTTAACCGATCGCGATTCCGCACGTGTGTGTTCTCCTGTCAGGTCGGGGAGAGCACGACTCGACAAAAGGGATCGTTTTCCGCCTACGCTTCCGCTACCACGCGACGACAAATCCCCTTAATCCGGCGTGATCAATGATCTACACGGGGGCCGAGAGCGTCTTCCCGCATGCTTCGCATGCAGCTGCAAATTGCGACTCGTTGCACCCTCGCAACGGGTTATGAGGACGATAGCAGACGAGGCGACAATTAGTCACCGCTCGGCAGGATTTCTCTCATCCACACAATGAATCGCCGCCGATGCCTTGGAATTCTTGCGAATTGAAATTTATCGTCAAACAGATGAGGGCGACGCAAATTGGCAGTGTTAACGAATTTTATTTCCTCCTCTCACGATAAAATAAAGTATTATACCTACATTTTATTTTAGGCGGGCAATAATTTAAAAATTCAATCTTGGATCATTTTACAAGCGCGTCGTATAATATATTAAATATTCAGAGACAAGGAATATGTGGAAGGAAAAATTAAAAATAATTAATATTTAATGATTTTGTTTCTCAGGCTCTAAAAGCTAAAGTTGTCCATAATCTCAATCTAATAAATAAATATAAAAAAAAATCTTGGAAGATTTAATAAAATAATGAGAAATAACAATATATGTCGAATGTATACAACAAGTTTTTCGCATCTTCCTTTTTATCTCTTAGTTACAATGTTTGTGCATACATTATTTCATATAAGGAGAAGTCGTTCATCTCTCTTCGGGATATACGTATTACTCGCACGAACCGAGAATGTAGTATAACTGATTACGGGTTCACGACGTGGAACGTCGAACTCACTCGAACGCAGCAAGGTCCCATTATTTAAAGCTAGTCAGATATCATCTGGGGAGAGTCGTCTTTCGATCCGTGAAGGCGTACACAGTCACGGCGAGCACAATACGCTCCTTCGATGCAAGACCGAAATAATTTTATCGACCGTCCCGTCTCGATCATCTGTCTCGGACATTTGTCTTGCTCCTAGCGACAACGCTTGTAACGATAATAATTACAAATTGTCGGTTTTGATCGACATAATGGACCGTTCATTAAATCTCCGACAACGCGCGTAATGGATGTCGCGGCTGTTTACGGTCCGAAATTTGCTCGCTCATTCACCGCGAATTAAATGGGACGGAGAATCGGCACGAGAAAAACAATCGGTATGATCTGTGACGTTTGTCTGACGTAGAACCGTTTAGTCATTATAACGATAATTATCTCTTGTAGATTTATTGTCGCCATTATTGCAAATAACACTGCCCGTCCATTACCAGTAATTACCGCACCCATCGAATACGGATAATTAAATAATAATGCCATTTTTCAAGAATCGATCATTACGCGATTCTAAAAGAGTTGCGCAATAATGATGCAATTAACGAACATCGAACGACTGCGTCCGGGTTGAAATTAATTTTTTAACAACCGCCCCTCGACGTCTGGAGCAGAAGTGTCGAAGCGATCGGTAATGCTTTTTAACGCGTTAATTAGCGAGCGAGAGAGAAGCAACGGATTTTAATTTCTATATGCAGACGTTCCTATCTTTTTTTTTTCCCAAGGCTCAATAACCTCCGCGGCGGCCGTGAACCATCCGAAACAACGATAAAACGGCTGATTCATAGATTAATTTGATCGACGACCCAATACTATGATCGTGCAGAATTGCCATGTACGTCGCAAGACATATGCCGGACAGCTACCTGTCAATTCTTGCCTTCGTAGTCTTACCATAAGAAGGCACAGCGTGATGCTTGTTCTATGAAAAAGTTTAGCATGAGAGATGTGTATTTGCCATAATAATTATTTTTTGTTGATCAGTATCTCTTTTTCAACCTTTTCGTTACATGTTGGTTATATCGATTGGAATAATTGTTTTACGATGTCGTAATAAAATAGAATAATAAAAATAGTCTGCGCTTCTTTAGTGCCAAATATTTTCAAATATATATAATTTTATCATATTTAAGTTTCTCAATTAGTAAAAAATAAATGCAATATTTGTAGCCTATCTTTTTTTTAAATCTTTTAATTAATTTATACTTCATTATTCTTGTTATATTTTATGCGACCATATGAATTCAAAACGCGATGATTTAATGATGATTTTTGCAGCGAGTTTCTGGAAAATACAGAGATACAGAGATACAGAGATACGCTACGACTGTATACGAGTCATTTGCCTCGTGTTCGTCTTTTGTGAAGCGTACATCCGTTTCCGTCGACGATCCGCGACGGTACGGAGGACACTCCGGTCACTGAGCACGTATAGTCGCGCGATAATTATGTAACGGATCACCGTCTCGACGATGATCATCGACAGCTCTCTTGGAATGTTTAACACGCAATCATTTAAATTGTAAGTATGTACTGTCATCGGAGAAAAAACTACGTATCTAAATGCCATAATTCTTGCAAGTTTTCCTTTCTTCAGATATGCAAGTTTACACAGAGTGATGTAATTAATTCCAATTAACAACTAACTGTCACACTCAAGCAAACATAACATTCAACTTGTGTTGAAAGAACGAAGCAAATTTAAATATGACTCATGACATTGTAGATTACACATTTGATCGATCGTAAATACTTCCGAGTGTTACGCCAGATGGATCTTTACTCACAGCTAAAAGTCCACAGAAATCGCTTATGCAAACTTGTGTAAAGAGAAACTTACGATCTTTTTTTCAAAAATAAACATTATAACAATCGTCTATCACGTATCGTAAATCCTGGAACTAATATAAGTGGTTTTATCGCATTTTATATTTTTTGAAATTGAAATAAAAACAAATTTTGAGCTAAATAAGAATTTTTCAATCTGTACATTTTCAGATAACGAATATTACAGTTAAGTTTCTACTTTTCTTTCTTTGTTTTTTAAATTAACATATTAACGGTATTATTTTTTACTTCAATTTTAATTCAAAGATGACTTTTTAATTACTCTACATAATTGTAGTAAAAATTGCCGCATATATATTGTATATATATATATATATATATATATATATATATATATATATATATATATACACACACAATATTTAAATTATTCATCGAGTCATGTGATTAATTGCTACATAGTGCGATAATATGTTAATGACCAAAAAAAAAAAAATGGCAAAATTCGAAGATGAAGAAAGCCGGAGACGTGTCTGGACCACGATCTCCCGTCCCGTTCGAGGGTCATGGTCACATCTCTGTTTCGTATCGTTTCGTAAATCATTCGCGGCGCGAATAAACACGTGCTATTGATCCAGGTAGCCACTCACACACATGTATCATGATTACACGTACATCGAAGATCGTATCTGAAAGCGCGGCCGGTCGGTTGCATAATGGTCGTCGCTGATGTTTCATTAAATCGTACGCGGATCCAGACACAAGTATACTTTCGCGATTGCGGCTAAGAGTCATCAAAGATTGCATTACAAGGTAAAACAATAATAAATCAAGCTTCCAAAACGAATTTGTTTCACGGTACCATTTAGATTATTCGCAAATGAAATAGCGTGGATTCTGTGAAAGTTTGTGCAACTTTGTTCAATTTACGCAATTTTGCACCGAACAATCTTTGATGCAAACTTTGTGAGATTGATTGTCGAAGATATATTTTTTTGCGCGATATTCTTACAGGAACGATCGCGATGATGAAATAAGAATTACGACGATTATGTGGGTATACTGCTTGAGGAGGAATCTTCCGGTATCAAGTGGATCAAACTCGTGCGTACGATTACGTGATGCTATCGTGCATCGAGCCGTTACATAAGACTTCCAAGAACGCACAATGGAGCTTCTTCGTGTTCCATTAAATCGCATGCAGATCTCGGGGCAACAATGGAACGCGAACGGTCGAATCGACACACTAAAAAGTAGCCAGCCACATGCCGAAACACTTCCTGGATCGAATCGCGATCGCGTGATGTGATGGGAAAAGAGGAGAAATTAGCATGCGAAGATACTGACAAGATACTAATTCTACTAAGAAATACGTGAATATTAAAAGTATGTATATATTTTTATATCTAATATAATACTTATCATATATTACTATTTGATAATCAAAAGTTGAATCGGAAAATTAGAATTATTAAATCAGACATGCAAACATTTTTATGTAATATTAATTATTTCAAAAACTAATCTAAAAATACGAATCAATTTTCCTTAGAAAATTATTGAGCTTTTACTTTCGTTACTTCTTGATCGTCGCATGAAAACAAGAGAAAAGATAATAAAAACTTTTGCAAATAATTGATCTTCCGCATTTCAGTTATCACGTCCTTCTTACCGTCTCCAGTTTGACACATTCCCCATCCGACCCAATAGAATAGCATGCTTGTTACAGCTGTAAAATGATATGGGGCTGTAAAATATAGTCTACCAGACAATTTTGCGCGCCTTACGTGTATTGGTTCGGGCCGATACCGCCTCACAAAGCTTAACGAATCGCTCGCGCGTGTAAGTAGCCGCGAATAATCCGCGCCGGCCTCGCGTGAAAAATTCGCGCGGTAACGTACGAGCGCCCGAGGGTGCGGATGATTGAATATAAATCATATAAACTGCGACTATCCGGAATTAATGTACACGGTCGTGATTTAAGTTCGTGTTGTACCTCTCTATCTAATCTTCCTCTCTTTCTCTTTCCTGTGGTCCTGTAATTGACGCGTTATTTCCGCATCCACCGTCCGGCGCCGAGGTGAAAATTCATCTTCGCAGCTCGCAATTTATTCCGGAGAAGTAATAGTGATTCTCAGTGAGAGAACATTCGCGTATCGATCCCACCATTCGCGTCTATTGCGCGATCACGATCAAGATCGTTGACTTCAAGATCGTTCCCGCGAATGTAAAACGACCCTTAAACGTCGACGCCCCGCTAAGATATCTTCCGTCCGGATATCACGCGGACACGGAGAAAGGCGCACGCTATTATCATAGTCGTGCATCTGCGGGACATCACGATTCGCTGCATCGGTCTTTCTCGTCGGGGGACAGGCATTCATTTTTCTGCTGCTTACGTGAAGAGTTTTAATTTAGATTTCATTTATACTGTAGATAATTAACTTGAGATAGAAGCACGGCTGTATTATTTTGATGCGATAATAATTAAATAATAATATAAAGAACCGGTTGTAAATTAAAATATGTATTAAGTGTACTTGGTAAGATAAAAAATGTACATAAAGAATAGTTGAGATAAATTAGTATGTAATGCTTAGTAAATATAATTAATATGTAAAATAATTGATAAGTCAACATCATACGTTGTGAATTAATAAATAGAAAAGAGGTTCAACCGCAATTAGTTTTCACGCGCGAATAGGTAGGAAGATAATTTTCTTGCAATGCGAATGACATAAAGTAACATTTATGCGCAGATTAATGTTGCAATCTCGCGACTCGTCTCGTAATCGCATAAAGAGCGATCGCACGCTTTTGAAATACAGCAAGCTCTAAATCATCTTTAGACGCCATGCAGCTACTGCAAATCTACCGAGAAACATACGAGTAATTGTTAAAAAAATTGCACTCTCTTATATTTTTATTTATATAATTTAATTAAATTAATAAATGCCGAAAACCTAATTAATTATTATATGCCATGCAGCGCAGATCTAAATGATTAACGTGCAGTGATTTTTTTTACGATTTTGCCTTCCGCTGAACAGTTGTGTTTTACTTACATTATCGCTATTTTGCATACATAAAAGATTCTTAACAATTACACGATGAGCACGACCGACGATATCGAGATATAGTGCGGCATCGGTCTTGAGGGAAAGGAAGAATTATTTTGTACCCGACACGTATACACACATACATATACACAGATCGCTTATGCTGAAACGCGCGCGTTCAAGGCTATCCACCAAGATCACGGTCGCATCGTCCCGTACCGGACAATCGCCATCAGTCATCGAACGATTCTTCGGCACATGGTATATGTACGTACGAAGAGTAATGATGAAAAAAACGGCGACACTGTACGCTTGCGGTCCTTGCCGAACATACATCATTCGACGGCAGATTCGAAAGTAACGAAGGCTATATCTTATTCGCCCTCTCATTTACGGATGTCTCAAGTTTGACCCTTTATGTCAATGCTACATCGCGCCACGCTACGTTCTTACAACGTTTATTAGAAAATCATAAAGCACTCATGTATGTATACTGTAACTTTTTGATGCGATAAAATATCACGTGTCCAATATATTTCAAGCATTATCTTGTTACGAATGAATCATTATATTCGACAAATATGCTAATACAATTAATAGAATCCGTTAAGAATTATTTGATAGCCAACAAATTCGGCGTCCGAATATTTGCTTTGATCGACCGCGGTATACGTCGCATGCGAAGAGAGAAGATCGGTTTTAGATTAGATGGAAAAAAATATTCTATATGTATATATACACTGTGATGAAGTTCATTGCCATTTATATCGCGCTCTCAGAAAAGAAAAGCGCGTGAAAAATTATACAAGACAAAAAAATGCACGAATACTCGGGATTCTTAATAGCTATCCTAGAAATGCGATTTTTTTTGTCGACTGACATGTTATTGACGTCGAACAGACCAGCTGTCTATGAGCATCCGAATTGATTAATGAACCATCCGCCTCTCGTAGTAATCGCGCATTATGTAATAATACTTTGAAATATGAATATAAAAGTTGCTATTAAAATCATTTTTCTTTATTTAGATGTACATATATAAATAAGTAATGCACAACAACGCTATTACGTGTATATATATATATATATATATATAATTTTGAGGGATGTTAATTATACAGATATACACACAAATATATTTATATATCTGTATAATTAACATCTCTCAACATAAATAAAATCAAATTTAATTTATCTAAAATTAAATCTCGAACGTTTCAATGGTAACATTAAGTGACTTACGAAAAGCTGCTGTGCGTAACGAATTAATTCAGAAAGACTAGATCGATAGATAAATAATGACAGCTTATATCCGAGACAACTCTTGAAATAGAGATTGGGACGTCGCGATACTTTCCCGAGAGATCCTTCGCAGGGTATTATATCCAGTGCCTAAGCCCAGAGGCAGAGGTTCTTTTGTAATGCGTAATTCGGCCATGCAAATTGTAACCCGACTCCTCGGGCGCTTATCGGAGAAAATTCATCGCGATCCTTTCGCAGGATGTCATCTGAGAGCGGCTCGACGCGACGTCTCGGCCGATAATCAGCGCCGAAGGCGATCTACGTCGCTCGCCGAGAGGTGCGACACCAAGCTCCTGCTTGGACGTTGAACCTCGGTTTCATTGAGAAAGATCGGCATTTTGCCTGTGATGTTGCACGCTAACGAACTCTCAATCGTATTCCGATGTTCCTGCTTGTTAGTCAAACGAGCGCCCAGAAATCGTGTCAGGCGAATCTTTCGGAATCGCTCTCGATCGATCATCTCGATGCAATCGATCAGACAGAGATTCAGCAGAGATTGCCTGCAAGTTCATTATGTATGTATTTAAAGAAATAAACTTCTGCCTATTAAAAGAATACTATGTCAAATTAATGTTTGTTTTACATATAGAATTATCAATACGTACTGGAATATATCAAGTTTTATTTTAATATAAAATTAATCGTCAAAGATATCTTCCAAATATATATATATATATATATA
The DNA here is from genome assembly GCF_047496725.1 of Anoplolepis gracilipes. Lineage (NCBI taxonomy): Eukaryota > Metazoa > Arthropoda > Insecta > Hymenoptera > Formicidae > Anoplolepis > Anoplolepis gracilipes. The sequence continues at coordinate 1,901,261 of NC_132985.1, forward strand.
TATATATATATATATATATATATATATATTCTTTTCAAAGTAAAATAATTTAATTGTACCGTTGATTAATTAACATATTAATAATACACGCTAATGCGGGATAAAAAAAAATTATATATGATAAATTTTATACGATATAAAATATTGTAAAAAGGTTGATTAAAACTATATTTCGAATAATGAAGTACATACGTGTATTTATTAGTCGCCGCTCGCTTATTAAATCGTCAAACCGTTGGCAAAGGACGGCATCGGTACCGCTAGCACGGTTGACCCCCGTGGAGCAGTGTCGCGACCTATCCCTTTGGTCGACCGATCGCAAACAGATCGTGCACACGCCGATAATTTACACGGCGATCGTCTTCCGGCAGGCAATGCCGCGGCTAATGAGCCCATGTGTCCCGATGCGCGCGTTACATAAAGGCGCGCGCGCGTGGATGCGCTCCGAAAGAAAGAGAGAGAGAGAGAGAAAGAGAGAGAGAGAGAGCGATACACGAATGTAATATACGGGATGCACCGGTCTGGATCTTCGGAGTCACGACTCAAGACGAAGAGCAGCGTTCCCGCAAAGAACAACGTGCCGCTCAGCAGCCCCCGTTTAAGATCGGTCGCGCGGTCTCAAATATGTCGGCTAAATTGCAAGCGTGTGTAACGATACTATTCTAGATTTATCGACGCTGTCGACAATCTAAAAGATTACCTCTTTCATAATACGACCGACGCGGCAAAATTATTTGCAATGTACAAACTAAACGAATTCAATGATGGAAATAATTTTTTTTTTTCACGTCAGCCTCTTGATATTTTATTTCATTTTATTTTGATTAATATATAATTAAATGTTTTTAATTAAATTCATTGTTGGTAAAAATGAAAAGATATTACTAGACATGCAAAAGATGCGTTTGCGCAAGAGTTATCATAGAAAGAGTGAGCTTAGAGAAAAGATCTTGAAAGACCTGAAAGAACTCATTGATGAATCCAAAGGCTCAAGGATCACCGTGTCGGACTGTTTCGAGCGAGTCTTAATACACGCAAATTTTTGCTCCCTCTCTTCAGCTCTCCTCGCGTGAGACAAAGCCCTGTGAGAGGATAAGTATCGTTACATGTGCCAAGCCACGGGGATGGTCATAATGTAAGCATTGAACCGACGGCCGCGCTACGGCTGAACCGTCCATTGTATTCCGCGGTTGGAGTCGCACAGGTTCAGGCAGCCTTGAAGTACCGAACCTCCCAGCGCGACAAGATGATGCATTGTTACAATGCGGGGCCTGTGCCTGAGCTGGCCCCTCGGGGTCATGCAGAAAATCCCGAAGGTTAAAAGGTATCAGCGCGAAGGTATCTATGCCCACGGTGGCTTTCCGAAAACACTTGCTTTCAAATGAAACAAACAATCAAATTGAGTTTGAATCTTAAAAAAAAATCAAAATTCATATATTACAATAAAAACTAGAGAAATATACGATGCAATAACATGACAAAAAAATTAAAACTTATTTACTATGATAATAGTATAGAAGAGGGAATTAGAGAGCTTTTTATGTAAAGTAAAATCAAATTTTTCTCTTATATATAATATAAAGAAAATAATATGTTTTTTACTCGATTTTACAAACAATATATTTCTAGTATTACATTACTATGGAAAAAAATTTGCAAATGCAATGTCAAGGCTATACTTTTTTAGAAAATGCTTATTTATCGCTTATTTATTCGCAGCCAGTTTTGACTCGTCGTAGCCTCAAGAAGAGTTTGACGTGCGAGTAAATATATCGATTATGGTCGAGTCTGCGAAGAGCCCGTCAAGATTGGCCCGATACTCCATGCCAAGGGCATTCTAAACCGATCTGACTGGCCCAGACGTGCAGCCTCCAAATAAAAGAAGCGCCAATCATTAAGGATGTAACTTTTTTCAAGTTACCTGCGCGATGATATAACTTCAAAGGATCGCGTCTTCTTTCCTTTTCTTCCTTTTTTCTCCCGGAAAGACACGTTTTTCGAGTGTTACATAACGGTGAGTTTTAGTCATTTAAATTTCAGTATAATTCAAGTATAATCCTCCTTTAGAGGATGATTACATTATACTGTTTCAAAGTTAACGTCACGACTTTTTGATCGTGGAGATTTTTAGATCATTTAAAATTGATTTAACAGAAATTTAATTGACGAAACTAGATCCAACCATGAAGCTCGCGGATATCAATCTACCACCGTCAGATTTGAATGCAATAATGGATATCGATGATGTCGGAGGAGACGTCGCTATGTCCGCACGCATTCCGGCAGCCAGTTATAAATCACTGATCCGTATCTCGGTGGAGAGGGGTCCCCTTAACCAAATGGATGTTACTGTCGATTTGAATTACTACCCTCGACCGGCGAGAGCCATCGCCAACGAGAAACTCCAAACCGTTCAAACTCCTATGTAAACTCTACCGCCCACGTTTTACATTCTCCTCTCGCCGGCCACCGATGCTCTCCTCCGGTCGTGGTGATCAAACAGATCCTACACGTCTTCCTCGAGTAGTCTTAGAAGAGGTGGTCGTCGTGTGATAGTAGCCAAAGAGAGACACCGGTATTAGGAGAAGAAAGTGAGAGAGAAACATCTCTCCATTTTTAGAGACATAAAGCTAACAGCACTTTCACAAGGGACGACGATCGTATCATTCAATGATTTTAAAATCGAGCTGCGTGAGAAAATAAAAAGACGGCTTCGAAAAGTTCATTGACTCTGTAATGAGCATATGATAATGTGTTGTTAATAATTAAGTATGCATAACATGCGTGTGTTTCAACTGATACATGATAGTGTATGATGATAAATAAGCGAAACCCGTTTTGGTATTTCGGCTCTTCGTATGAGATAGAAAACATAATATATTAAAGCCAGATCCTTTTGATCACCGACTTTAATTTTATAATGATAAACTTAAAATGTTTTTCTTCCTCGAGGAAAATCTTATAGGCTCTCATTCGTCGCAACGCTTTAATATTTTTCACTATAATATTACTCTATCAAGTATTTTTTTCGAATCAATTAAAATCGATATTATTATTCCATATTCAGTTTTTTGTGTGTGTTGAGCCACGTTTTAAATTTCTATAATCTATAGCAAGTAAAGAAAATTGTATAGATTTTTTAACAAAGGCGAAACGTACGGAGTGCATTTTCGTCCTCGACACACGCTGTCTTGCACCTGACTCATGCACGTGACAGAGACACGCACACGTGAGAACGTTCGCACCGCTCGAGGGAGATCCCGCGTTCAGATGCGTACGTACGCACGAACGGCAAAGTACCCGAATAAAACGTTCGACACATTTACAAATGAGCCGAAGCAAGAGGCGAGGATTATTTTGAAGGCAATAAATAACCAAGATAAATAATCGTTGTCACGCCAGACTGCAAAAATTCGCGCGTGCACCAAGGGTGAGGATGAATATTAGTCACCGTGACAGAGACGCGCAAAGTTAAATGCCTGCGATTATCGTCATTACCCGTCGAAATAATTATACGCGTATACGAATGTATATACAGATTCGAATTACACGTTCGACACAAGATTACATATATTTCCCTGTAACTACTCGCGTATAACGCGCATTACGTCCCGCGATATTCATCGCATCGACAAATGCAATTTCTCTTATTTGGCCCACACGTGATCTGGTTTCGAGTAAAAAAGAAAAAGAAAAAGAAAAAGAAAAGAAAAAAAAAAAAAGGATACGATCTGTCTATAAATAATCAGAAATAAATTAAAGGCTTTGAACTATCAATCTGAATTTTCCTTACAATATCGCCATCTCGAGGCGAGATACTCGCGAATATTAGTTACCATTATCGGTATCCGGACGGAAGCCGCGTCTGTTGCATTAGCAATAATACAAGGAGCGAGTCCTGAATAAACAATTGCGCGCGCGGCGCGGTATCTCGCGTCTGGGATCGAACGCGAATATCCCCGCGTGTATCGTGTTCACGACCGACATCTTCCTCCTGTGCGCACGGCCGGCAAGTGCAGGCTCTCTCTCCGGGGTGAATGCACGGCGGCGCCCGTTGCGCAACCGCCGATATATTAAATCGATCGGCGTATATCGATAGACCCCGCCGCGCTTAACGCGAGTGCATGGACCGAGTACATTGTTGGTATTCCAGACGCGAGGTAGAACACGCTCGCACCTCCGGCGCATCGTCCATAGGAATGCCATTCGGCACGGGAATAAGTTTCGAATCGCTTTGGCACGCCACGACCTTGCGTACGCGCACCTATATTCCTATCTGGGAAAGTAATAAAAGGGTGTGTCGCGCTTACGCTTTTCTCCCGCGCGACGAGAGCACATCGATTGCGATAAATATAAATGCGAGGTAATGTTCGCGCGATAATAAAATTCATTAGATAAATTTCAGAATTTTTGAAGACATAATAAAATTATAATAAATGAAAATACGAGAATATGAAAATGTCTGTGACATAAATCAAATAACTCGCGATATTTTTAGCGAGAGATGTACATAGATTGTCCGCGAGAAGAAGAAATCTCTCCCGATCATATTCCGCCTACCTACGCTTCGGCGATGCAGTATTGTGCAGTATCGCGTGATATTAACCGCGATATATACGGGAGGCGACAAAGGAACCACAAGAGTGCAGCAGGCGGTGCATCGCACGAATGAATGATTCAGAGTCGGGCGATTCGAGACAGTCCGCGATGCCACTGCTTAATGCAGAAACGCGTTGTGTATGTGGTTGCATAAATAACACCGCGATCGCACGCGCGTGTCCCCGTCTTCTCCACGTGCAGCACATAACTTGAAACGATGACACGATATAATACTTTTTTTTTTTTTTTTTTGCTGCGTTATTTTCATAACACGCACGTTGTGACAAATATAATACGAGGAATTCTCAAGACCAAATTCTCGACACCCCGGTGATCTACACCGGATATGATGACAGGAGCATTCCATATTCAAAAAAGAAAATCCATCGGAGTGTTAGAGACAAGTATGAATTTAATAATGCCCATGTTTTTTTTGCTATGAACTGTTATTAATCTTATATGAAAGATAAATTCTTTTGTTGTTGAAAGATGCAATTTTATGAAATCATTAATAAATTTTTTAAATGCATAAAAAAATTCAAATTTAGAGCAATATTTTCTGTGAAACTTTATACAAGAGAATGACATTAAATTTAACACGCAACCATCGAGAATCGAGAAACGAGCACGTGCATTATTCTTGCATCGCAGCAACACCGGTTTCCGGTGTTGCTGGGAAACAACAATAAACTTTCGACAGAGGGAAATCAACAGTTTCAGAACTCCGTGTGTTACAGTCCCGTGGAGGAAGCCTGAACGAGGAAAGAGCCAGTTCGCTCGCCTGATATACCGGCAGTTCCGCCTGCTGGGATCGCACGTTGCAAACTGGAAGGAAACGAAAGAGAAGAGAATCACAGGAAGAAGAGAAAGAGAAAGAGAGAAAAAGAACGAGACATGGAGAATACTGAACGAAGAAATACTGGTGCCGAGTACACACACCATTCTCTTCTTCAGAAGCGGACTATTACCTTTCCGAGCATGAATCTAATCACTTTTTAGGCCTACAGAAAATTAACAAGAAAATATCAATCTTTTTCAAAGACGAATATAATATATCTTCAACTCTTTCAGTAATTTACAAATTTTTTAAATTAAATATTTTTAAAATTCAAGTAAATTTTATTTTCCTAATGTTTTGATCTGCATTTTAAATTTCTTTTTTATGCGTCTTCTTCGATTTTTTTAATTCCCTTCCGCTGGATTATCGTTAAATTTTTAGATTTTTATTAATTTTGTGTAGATCCGCTCCTGCGTTTCTCTCACTCTCTCTACTTCTTTGGTACGTACATGTACAATGTGCTCACATAATACAGAGAGACTGCCTCTCCCGCTACGATTATAGCGCTCGAGGAATCATAGACGAACGTGCAACGACTGCACTCGCTTCGCGAGATGACGGCAAAGCACGTCGGAGATTACACAAGTCGTCTCAGCTCCGTTTGCTTCTTAACAGCCGCTTCTAAGGCGGCTTCTAAGACTGAACAGAATTTTAACAATATCTGTAGCTAACAATAATCAATATCTATAACTAACAATAAAATGTATCACTTAATTGATTTTTATACGCGTACTTGTATATTTTAATCGATTGCGTATCTTCCTCATTGATTTCTTTACACATGCTGATGATAAAAAAATCTTATTGTTAAATAAGAGATATGTATGTATTGTATCTGAATTAAGATGTCATTTTAATTTTCTTATTATAATTTAAAGCGTAAATTTCACATGTATATTTAAAGCAAGATTTATCCTTGAATGGCTGATTGTGAGAGATCTTTAGAAAATGATATCTCTCCTAAGCGTGATCATACAAGATCTGTATCTTGATCTAAAAAGCATTCGCACGTGCACAAGGACGATGCGGTGTCACAAATTGTCCGTCGATTTTATCGAAGTAGAACGAGAGAACTCGGACGTTCATTTTATCGTATCAAAGTAGAGTGATCTTGGAAGGAACAAAAGCAACAAGATTTCCTTCATCAAAGAGACACGCCTCGAGTTTTGTCTTGAACAAGAGAGAAACCTTGCTTGCGCGCGCGATTATCCTCGCACGGATAATCGATTGTACCGTTTTATCGCGGGCACGTTGTGTTCCAGACAATGAAACGAGTCCCAGCCATTCAAGAGTAAAGTCTTCTCGCGATGTACCGAATCACCTCGGAACAGTCTCTTTGAAATTGCTTCTTGCAAGATAAACTGCGACAAACAGAATCGAATGTCCTTCTGACGTGTGATTCTTCAATGCTAGTTGCAAACATAACAAGGGAAAGATGTGTGACAGTAAATTATTAAAATCTTGATAATTAAAGGATATATAAGGCTGATATTTCTTTTAATTATCTTATACCATTTAATCTTTTTAAATATTATTTAAAAGTAAATTTATTAATATAGTTAAGATTTTTTTAAATAATCAGAGTAATACATTTATTATTATAGTATATATTAGCTAAAATAAAATTCTTTTTAACGCTTATAGTGCAGACGTGTATATAGTACAAGTAAAATCAATTTTTTTACATCCAAGAAATGTCATAAATTTATTAAAACTTTCAGAACCTACTGTTACAAGAGTGATTTTTTTCAAGAGTTCATTAAATGCAAAACAGAGAGGTTTCATTCATCAATTTCGTGTCTCTTGTTTTCATGATGTTAAAATGATAATTCCAATCATTTTTATTACAACCGTACAATCGGTTCCTAACTCAATGGCATTCCTTTGAATCGGTTAAAGATCTGATCGATGTAACCTAGTCTAACATAAAGTCTTATTAAGCCCTTCCTATAGTACCGCGACACGTTGACGTATCGTACGTGTATGTTCACGCACATGGGATACATATAAATACATACGTTAGAGGAAGAACACAAACGGTCATTTTGTTATATAACTCGCAGAAAGGAGCCTCCTCTGCTAGAGGCAAGAAAAAGATTGAGACAATGCATTGCGGCTTCGATCATATAAGGACTGTTTCTAGGATGCAATGACCCTTCGCCCATAGGCTCTTTGTTCTCGTCCCGAGTTACGAATAATGACGAAAGTTACGCTTCTGCTCTTTGAGATAGAATGTCGTTCTTTCTCTTATTTGTTAAACTTGTTAGCATAACTGTGCAATAATAATATATTACAAAGAATAATAATACTATAATTTTAATTTTTTTTAATTAATAAAATTGTCCAACTTGATAGAATTTTATGAATGTTTAATTGCGAATTTTTATTTTGTCTAAAATAGCTTGGTATGTAAAAAAAAAAACAAGGTGACTGCAACTAATTTAAAAATCTCACTGAAATTCTTCTTCAGATACCAAAAATCCTGAGATCTTGCTCGAAGGATTTTTGCGCGCATTCTCGTCGAAACGAAAAGGGAGACCGTTCGCGATATATTTCCGTGAAACCAACAAAAAATTGCGAAAGAATTCGCGAACATTGTCCCGGGAGTCTTGTTTTTGTTTTTAAGGAAGAGGAAGTAGAGAACTTTTGCGAAAGAATAAAGGATACAGATATTCGTAAATCGAATAGATGGCCCAAAGTCTAGCCATATCATCTAGATATCCCGGTATCCGGGCTGACCAGTGTCGGTCATTTTTCCCTTTTCAGCTAACTATTTCACGGAGCCTGGAAAGGGCTCGCATTCCAAGAAAGGAAACAATGCTATAGAAACTCTAAAATTCTATAATTGTTGAATAACTTATCATTTTATAAAAAATGTAAGTTAAAGAAAGTTATATAAATTCTATAAAATTTGTCACATATATAACTCACGAATTTCTCTTCGAAATCAAAAATTGTTTTAAAAATTCCTGTAAAAAAAAAACATTTTCTCTCTCTTTTATCTTAGTTTTATTTTTTCATTCATTTAATTTCACTTTATATAATTATCTCTCTCATCTTGTTGATCGTGATATATTCGAAAAAATAATATGACGATTTTTTACGAGCGTCGATTCTTTCCGATCTTATCGATATCTATGTCATCGCCGCGATTCGTTATTCACGCCGGCGTGAGTAACCTTGAATAGATGCCCAGGTTCTTGCACCGCGTGATGCATAATACTGGTCGACTGGAACTGAATCACGCGTAGAAAATGTAAAAAAGAAAAAATTCGTCAAGGATTACCCGTTCTGAATCATCCCCGCGAATGCATTGTACGTCAATCTTTCCATTTCTCTCTCTTTCTCTCTCACTTTCCTTTTTCCTCTCTCTCTCTCTCTCTCTCTCTCTCTTTCTTCACAGTAACCACCCTTTGGCCGACCAAGATGATAAATGGGCGTGATTCTCAAATGCACTTACGCGAAGCGAAAGAGTAACCGTCAACGCCCGATACTTTATTCCTTCGATAGCTGCTTTTTATTTAAAACGAGTTTCTACACTTTGCAACGCATGCATTTTCGATAATAATCCTAAAAGCTCATTGGATGATCGATCTTTGTAACAAATTAAGAAATTTCTTATACATACACGTATATCGCATTATATTTTTATGAATATATTTCAATAAAGTTATATTAGTATATATAAAATTGCAAGTATCCGTTAAAAAAAGACAAATATACATGTTTTTTGTTTATAATTATAGAAAAGACAGATCACATTCTCCTAGAATATTGCATATATTATGTAACGTCCACACATTTATGTTTAACGAGGGGACTCGATTCGCATCGGATATAAGACGCAAGTATCAAAAGCACGTACGCGTACCTGCCTCGTTGTCGTGGCGTACGAGGGAGCCGTGCGTATGCGGCTCGTTTTTACTAAACCCCCATCCCTCCCTTCTTCCCTCGCGATTACCCTTCGGCCTTCGGCGCACCGCGAATCTGCATGCGGTAATGACTTCCTGCCATAAAACGGCAAATAATAAAAGTGAACGGCCGAGTTACGAGACGAGGCGCGCGTGTAGTAGTGTAGGATAGGTATAGTTACAGGTATAGGTAGATACGCATGCTGTAACAAGAAACGTTTGCGTTTGCGTTTGCGACCAAAGTGCACACCGTCCGATGCATCCCTTTAGCGCGACGCAGTTGCGTGTCTCGTGTAATTTACTTCGGAAAGTCAAAAATAATATCTAATGTATATTAAACAAAATGATATCATCTGTTTAAAAAAAAACTAAAAATAAAATAATGGATAAAATTTATGGTAATAATAGATATTAAAAATTTAATGGGAGATCTTCAAGACCTTTAATTTTTTACGATAAGAAACTCGTATTTAATATTTTTTTATAGAAGTAATTAAACAAAAATAATATTAAACTATCAAATAATAAGATTATAATATTGTTTTCTCTCTAGCTCTCTCTCTCTCTCTCATTTTTTCTTATTGCTAACTGTAGAATAAAATTTATTATTATTTTATACAATTCATATTTTAAGAATTGAATTTGAAGTAGCACGTTGATGAAGCAATTTTTTGACAAAATACGCTTTGAAGGATTTAATGAGCATCGTCGACGTCGCGTCTCGACAATTAAACTCAATTTTTCCATAACTCACCGTCTGTCGACGTTGCTACCTGCAGAGAGAGTGCACTCGTATAAACGTTCAGTACGACTTGATGACTCTCGGCGCCGCATGACGTATCCGCATTAATGCACTCGAGGTCTCGCATCGAACTGTATTTCGCTGCGAGATATCTCTGATTGAGAGAGTGCAACAAATAATAAAAGCGCCCGCAAATAATAAGAACCGTTCGTGATACAAGTTTCTGATAATTCGATATTGCCTTAATATCGACTTTTATCGTGCGTGCACGCACGCGTGTATCTTTATAGGTCAGAACAATCACACGCTGCAAAATACGCTTCGAGCTATACATCTTGCGCAATGCTATCCACGAGTCGATTTCGTAGGCTTCTCACAATTCTAATAGAGATTTCCTCGTGACATCTTGTTCCTCCAACTGTAAGTCAAAGTAGAATTTCTGTCATTTGTCTCTTCTTTTAATAGGAAAAACAGTTATAGCTTGAATGCTACCGGATGAAAATTGTTACATCGTTTACATATCTCTACCCACGTACACGCGATTATGCAAAGTACGTCTCGAGACTATTCCGATATGTAGGCGCGTAAAAATACACGTGGTAATCGACGTCAATGCGTGATGAGTTAGACATTTGCTTATAAAAAGTGAAAAACTAAAAAAGTTATATTTTTTACTACTGCCTTGACTGACCGAGTACTATGAAATAATTATATATTTTTTTTTTTACTATTTCCTTGAATTTTCACTAACAATAAGTTGATTGTATTGTTCAATATTGAAGAGTCACTCTTTAAAATAATAAAAAAAAAAAAATAGTCACATACATTTTCCTCTCTAACTAATCCTCTGTGTCACATCGCGATAATTAATACTGTTCTCTGAAAAGTGAGAAAAAACTTTACATCGAGATTTTTCCAATCGACTTTGTATTCAATCGTTCACACCCAGGATCTTTCCCTAGGTTTTTCCCGGCGTACTGTCATACTTCCGTGACCAACAAGCTTATAATTTTCTCTCTACGTGAGATTTTCAATCTCGTCCCACGCCAATCATTCCTTTCACGTGAATTTGTTTCAATTTTTCCTGTTTTCCATGTTTCATGACTTTTCATTATCGATAAAAATGTTATAAATTAAAGTAAAATAGAAATTTTCCGCTTTTCCAGGAAAAGTCTACGCCGTTCGCTCGCGAGATTCTCTTGCCGAGAAAATGCTTTGCTACGACGAGAGATAATAATCGGGCGCCATCCTATCTCTCATCCTCGAAAGAAGACGCATAGATCTCCGGGATAAATTGCAGGTTCTAAGTTGAACGGCGAAGTCTAGCATGCAGCATGTAATTTGTTTGGGAAATCGCGCAGAAAATGACGTGAGCTTCCCTGTACGCGCGGTTCGGAATACTCTCTCTTTTCTTCTTTCTCTCTTGAGAGAGATTCTCAGCGGGTAGTCTACGTTGACGGATGATGAGTTATGTCTCTCTAGAAAAATCAACGAGCTACTAATTATCACGGCTGGTGAACCGAGTCTACTGCTCGGCGTGAGCATTTTTTAGCGCCCCGACGCTATGTATACCTTGGCCTTCGTTGACCGTTCAAGGCTGCGTTGCAAGACGATGCACTCGAACGCATAGTTAGACATAGCGTCACGAGCACGTGTAATACGATTGACGCGGGAAATGGTTTCTCTCGTTTAAAATTAGTTCCTCGCATAATATTTGTATCAATATTCTTGAGAGAACAGCGATATTTTCGCAAATAAAGACTGGAATCATCACATTGAGAAATCAGCTGATGATGGTATATTATTCCAAAATTTCTGGATTTATATCATGAATTTAAATAACTATATTAATTGGGAATATTATTAAGTTAATTGCGTTAAAAACATTCTATTTCGTCCGATGATTTATCTCTTTATAAATTTATGTTTTCAAGGTACAAAGAAAAATTGCATTTTACATACATCGTAATGGAATTTCGAATGAGAAATTTTAGAAGTCCGTAAATTAAATCTCGGGGGTTAAATCACGTTTTGCCATGGATCGGATATCACGCGGTGAGAACCCGGCAGCTACGGCGTTAATATCTACGAGCTGGCTTCCGTAAAAAACTAAACGTTTACGACGCATACATTCGCGTATATTCCAAGACACGTTGCAGGTATAATCGTGTGACGCTTCATAGGGAACGAATACGAGACTTGCCTTCGAAGGGTATGTTTTTCTCTGAATTTGAAATTTGTTTGAGAGATGAGCAAGCTTCGTCGTGGAGTAATAATGACGAAGATCACTTCGCGCATACATAAATTGCAAGACAAGAGGCATTTCTCAGTCAAGCTCAGCCAAGCTTTTAAGATATATAATATATTACTTTTATTTCTCTATTACTGCTCTTTTTTTAATAATTAAAAATATAAATGATTCGCTGTATCGGATATAATAAAATAATATTAGACGAATTAGAATTTCACGATCAAATTCTCTTTGCGTGTAATTTTTATTTTCAATTTCGGATAAATTTCGCATTACCTTCGAAAGCAACGACTGCATTTAAACACACCTGCTCTCGTATTATTTGAGGGAGGGTCAACATTTACGACGGTGAGAAATTCCTGTACGAGCTGCGAAATCGCTACTTTATGTCGCGAAGAAAGGCTGGCGCACGAAAAATCGGCAGATTTGTAATCGACACGGCGTATTCGGGGCGCTCGTATCTCGCCGTCGAAAGAGCCCCATCTTTCAGCTTCATGTATATTTAAATGACACTTGGTGGGGCCACCTGTGTGATTCGACGCTGGTCATCAGGCGCGACGTGCCGGCCATTCGCTATCCCCGGCGTGATCATCGTCGTCATAGTATGCTGCAACCGGTCGAGATAATGACATGATATTTATGTTCGAGCAGTCACGAGAGGGATCCAGAATCCGCGGGCCCTTCGTCAGTATTCCGCACGTGCAGCTCCTTGCCATGTAGACGATTCTAACGGCGCTCACACGCGCATGAAATCCCGAAGCCGAATCGATTCCGCGAAGGGACGAGATAATTTCATCATTGGAAGCGTGATGTCTTCGTTTCAAAGAAAGAACGCGATCGATTCGTTATTGATGGAAGAATAATATCGTTTTCAATTAAAATTTACCCTCTCTGTCTCTTCACAAAAATATATCCGTCTCCTTTTCCCCTTTCCAACCTGTTGTTCCAGATTTCCTATCTTTTACGTTCTAGAAACTTGATATTTATAGAAGCAAAAGACCGCGCTATCCGATCATATAATAATCGCAGATATACGTCTGACGGGAGATGCTGTCGAGCATTCTTCAGCCAGTTAAGCGTTACTGCGGTCGGCGGACACGTCTTCAAATGTCGCGGCGGATTCCCGCAGCGTCTCCTTCTCTATGCCTCCTCGTCAGGATATGTTGCCATATGTTGCCGCAAAGAAGGTTAACGACACTCCTGGCATTGACTTCTGACGCTGCTGCGCGGCTGCTCGGACGCACGACACGCGGCCAGATCTTTCAAACTTTTTGCTCGACTGCCTCGGTGGCTGCCTCTTGGAAATTGCGTCCATTCGCGGACACAAACGGCCGCTCGGCTGATCCTCCGTGACTGATCTAAGAAACGCGGCGATGAACGGTTTTTTTTTTTTTTTTTCGTACAAGCGTGAAAAAAAGTGCGACTAGAGGAATGGACTAATCTCTTTGAACGCTCCGGGTTGCCTCAATAATAAAAAGATATTAATCTCAAGGCAAAAAAATTAATTGCTCTATCAAAAATAGCATTCTTCATAATACCTACACTGTGTAATGATGTTAAAATATAAATTTTACATTCAAAGAAAAATAAAATTTATGTATATTGATTCAATTATTAGCCAAGTTATTATAGTTTAAACTTTACGATTAAGAATTCCATTCACTTCTGATTATCTTTTCCTTGTACCTCATTACTAGCCATACATCTATAATGTTTTTTATTCAATTAGCCAATGTTGGATAATAGAAAGCAAAAAATTCTTCAGGGAACGTGAGGGAGATGGAAAGTGTTCCATGATGAAGAAGAGGCAGAAGATGACGACGAAGATGAAAAGTCCGACTCAAGGAGAACGAGGAGAAGAATGATCCAAGGAGAACAGCGCCGAAGAGAATGACTCGCGAGGAACGACGACGACGAGCGCCCTACGGACGCAGAAGAGAGGATGACTGGCGCGGAATAACGAACCAAGAGAACGACCTCCCTAGGGGAATCGACAAAACGGCAAACGTCTTTTGCCATTCGAAGAAGCGTCAGGTGACGAAGTAGCGTCGACCTGACCGCTGCTCCGAACGGTGACAAGAAAAGCGGCGAACGCGTTTATTTTAATTGGAGCCTGGCGATCAGCCTCCATTAGAAAGGGGAAGAGCAAAACTCTCAAGGACGCTCTTCTTCTTCCTCCTGCTCCTTCTTCTCCTCTTCCTCTTCTTCTTCTTCTTCTTCTTCTTCATCCCGATTGGATAATTTAAGGATTCACTGCAAGTGCGATAGCCGAGACGAATGACTTCCCCTCGTCATCGTCGTCGCCGGATGCCAAGTTAATGTATCGCGTTAAAAGTGTTACGAATCCCTTTCTCAAGGTTCATGGCTGCCATGACTGCTATCGTCAAATTATTCGAGATCAAATATTTGCAGTATTAAAAAAATGATGATTTCTATCTCTTCTGATTTGATTTTGTGTACGTATCATTACTGTTATAAAGGATCAATTTAAAAATTCTTCAAGATATCATCAATCATTTAGTGAGAGATGGAAAATCTATTGTTAAAATTTTATAAATAAATTGGCATAATATATATATATATATATAATTGAAACACCTACGTTAAATATATGGTTTATTGTATTATTAAATATATGTAAATTTAATTTAAACGAACTTTATAAATATCATCGCAAAGACAGGAAGAAGCATGTCGCTCTCAATCTTTATCGCCGCAAGATTGTTTCGAGATATAATAACTGTGTGATCCATAAATCATATTTTTTTTTTTTTTAATAGCAGAATTTGCATGTACATGTCGGAGGCGTGAAATCGCAAAACAGAAGTGCGATTTTTTCAAGCAAGTTTTCAACAATCTTTACGCATGTCTGCAACAGAATGTGTACAAATGCACGTTCAAAGACATTTAAGTAAAATATTGCTACAAATGACCAGAGTGTTAATGTTACAGTTTGATAATAAGAGTGCCATGAGTCGTTAACAAGAACCGAGCGCGTGCATTTAATTTTAATTGAAGCCAGCTCCAAGTGCAACGCGCGCAAGGACGCGCGGTTTCTTCGTTGGCAAAGAATAACTTTAAGAATTCAATGCGTATGACGAATAATCCTCGAGTGAAAAAGCACCGAGTAATCTGAGGATCATCGCGCAACAATCCGTAGATTTTTTTTATCCTTCCATCTTTTATCTTTATAATCACTAATAACATTAATGTATCTTTTCTCTAGTTAAAGAGTTATTTTCTTTGTAAGCTAGAATGCAAGAATCATTAACAATAATTATGTTCATCTACGCATCGTATCTACGCATATCACGGATACATTTTCTCATTTCTCTATTTTATGATTAAATAAATTAATCGTGCAATATATTATTATGTTTTTTATTGTAGCCTACTATAAGATATTTTTTTTCTTCGTTCTCTGACGATAAGTATTTTTGTGAGAATAATTTATTAGAGATATCTAAACGCACTTGTAAACAGCCGATTAAATCAAGTGATGAATCTACACCGTGCTTTTTTCATGGCGGTGCATTCTCTCGCTCTCATAAAACGCATCCATTAATGCAGCCGACGCTCATCGCGCCGCGACTAGAATAGCATCCCACCATGGCAGAAGCGGCTATTAAAGTGATTACCGTGGTGGCAATTATTATGGGGTTGAATTTACATTTATTCATCGCGTTCCTGGCACGACGGGATGTTCATACCTTAAACATGCCTGATAGTAGCTAGAAATCTAAGACGTTTTTACCGCATATAAGGCTCTTCTTGATGTTTCTTTAAAAGGATTAGACATTTTTTTACTTGTTGTAAAGTGATAAAAAAAATTGAACTGTGCTTTAACGTTTGAGATTAAAATAAAGAAACACGTATAAAAAAATTCCTGCCAACATGATTGACCTGCAGGCTGAGATACCACGATTGATCGAATCTCATCGTGATCGATGGCTCATCAACGATACAACAATAGGCTATACTGTCGAATCATCGTACACGTGATAGTAACTGCGATGCGAAATTAAGACTGTTATTATCTGCGAACGAACGTGAACAATGTCTGTAAGAAGCGGCGGATATCCAGATATTCATCATAACCGATGAGTAACCAGCAGCTGTAGATCCATCGATTGATTTATATTCAATTGTTTTGTTGCTAAGAATATTTATCTCACCAAGTTTACATCATTTTTTACATTACTTTTATTATCAAGAGTAACATAAAAAATTAAATTATATTTTAAAAAATATGAAAATTTAGTTAAATTAATAAATAATTAATGAAAATAAACACATATATAAATAAATTATACTATACGTGATAAATATCTTTGCGTTAATTACGTAAACTAATAAAAATTATTATCTCCTAAGTTTACCGGAAATGTGTGTATGTGAATGTAATAATTGTAATTCAGAAAAATGTGACATCTCTTTTCAGAAAAAAAATATAAAACTTCATTTTAATTATGATAATTGAACAATCTATTCTCGTTGCATTTCCGTCTTCGTATCGCCAATACATTTAAATTAAATGCATCGGCCGGTAGTTGCACCTACGGCGATAACGCAGCTCGTCTCTCTTACCGTGCCTAGACGTAACTTATATTGCGTTTGCGTGTTGCCTTTCTCGTCGGCCGCGCACGTATCCGCATTTATCGCCGACTTTTCAGAGAGATTCTACATCTGCCTTGTCCGCAACGTGCTATGGGGGTACCGGGTAAGTCACGACAACCGCCTTCTTTGTCGGGGACCACGTGTATACGCGAGTCGTGCGAAAGTCGAGCTCGATTTGTCGATGCACGACTCGTGATCGCATGAATCGCGAGCGCAGCGGGCTTCCACATCCGTGCGGATGTGCAACCAGATGCATCGGGCGATACTTTTGACATCGTGTCAATTCAAGTTTCAATGTTTTCAGCTTGACGGTTTCCATTTTGATGCCGCATTTGTATCATGCGTTTAATACGCAACAGATATATCATTACGTCTAATATATTAAAGTCTAGTAGATAAAATTGCTTGTTTCCTCTTTATAATGTTTTATAATGCGAATAATATTAAGCTAAACGAAATCTTGAGAAAGGGTATATTAAACATCGTGACAGTAATGTTGCACATTTCTCTCTCATTCCCATCACTTTTTTTCTCTCACTAATGTCAGGTTTGGACACAATATAATTAATATTCTGCTGTCTATTAGTGTATATGTATAATTCAATGCTATATCTCAGTAAATTATATATTCTACACCTTATTATTTGCTAATGTATAAGATTTTAGAGAGCGATTCCATAGAGAAAGAAAAATAAAAAAATACTTTACACACGAATCGTTGTTTGCTCATCCCGAGTTCTCCATCCTCTCATCATCGCTCACTGATTTCACCGGTACTTGATTAAAAGTGCTTTGTATTGCTAGTCATGCGTACATGAGTGAATTATGAGAGACACAAGAAAGCGGTTGCGAGATTCCGATCGCGCGAAAATCGATGCATGGCCTTCGATCGGTTCGTTAAACCGGCAGGCACTAAAGGGACGAAACGCGGTGGACTGCGCCGGCCTGTCACCGGTCGTTGCATCTAAGAGTGCATCACGCTCGTCCATCGACGACGTAATGCGGGTTACGATAAACAGTGAAAGTCTAAATGGGCCGTTCTTACATCGCGAGAAAAACACACATATTACTTGCGTCACTTTAAACTTAAGTAGCATAAACATGTTTCAACAGCAGTTTGCATTTTAATTTTGTAAAGCACGAATAATTCCTTACATATACGTAATAAAATGCAAACATATTTAAGAAAAATTATTGCATATGTCAAATAAATAATACTTGCTTTTATTCGTTGCTATGGACACTTTACAGTTTTGTAAATTAAATATAATCATAGATTTAATATTATAGCTTCCAATGTTCTATATAAGCTCTAAAAAAAGATTTCATATATAAAAATTTCTTCCTAAAATATTCTTCTTAAGAAAATTAGTCTTAAAATTCCATTGCTTTAATCTCTTTAATTACAATTAATTTTATACATTCATATTAATATCATGAAATTCTTTTTATTATAATATAAAATTATAAAATATCTGTATCGCGCTTCACATATACATGTCACGTATATCGTTTATGCAAATTTAATTTTTTCAAATACCGTCACGCGGCATTCCGGAAGAAGAAAGTTTCCGGCGCTTTCGATGCGCCATGCAGTTGCATGTAGCTCGCTATCAAATGCAGATGCGACAGCGCAATATGGGATAGTTGCAATCTGGTGAAAGCCGCGGAGGAGTTTAATGGTCAGAGAAATCGTGTGCTACTGGCGTAATCTCACGAGTGTCACGTCAGAATAACACCCAAGGAAATTGGCAAAACATAATATAATAATAACCAACGCTTCTATTCAGGGCGCAATTTTTCCTTCGTTGCGTACGCGATTATAACGATCGCAATTGATACACTTCAACTTTATACTACGTAATCGCGATGTCTTGATAAAATCTTGAATTTTTGTGTGCCTAACATTTTGATTTTTTAGCTTCGTCAACGAGTAAAATTTCTCCAATAACGTTTACAAATTGCTCTTGCATTCTGCTTGTCTAATAGAAGATCTAAGAGTCTAATACTTGTTTAGCGAGATTGTAAGACAGGATCGTTGTTATAATAACCCGTCGTCATCGAAGATGAGATAGCGTGATTTCCCAAGCGATCGTTACTCTTTGCGAGACTATCGAAGGGGGCGTCGTCGACGAAAATCCTTCGTCATTAGGGATCGACTTGGATGTTTAAAGGAAGAGGCTAATGTCTATCCTCGCGGTAACGGAAAACGAACCTCCTTTTGCGACATAACAAGTTACGAGACGCTTAATTATGAACGCTCGGCACTCAGGGAACCACCCGTTGCCTAATGAAATAATAAGATAATTCGGTTACGAATGGCGTCGACAACCACGAGAGTCTGTCGCAACTAGATGCAAGGCCAACGCGTCGCGTTTTCACCTGCGACTTGTCGCAGAGAAAATCAGGATGCGACTGGTGTTTATATAATAATGCCCGCTACCCCTGCTTAATTAGAGAGATTACTCGCGATCCAAATGACATCATCGACGATTTCTTAAAAATTCATATAGTGTGGGTATGCGAGAAAAACAAACTCTAAAAAAGAATATGTCGCGATGACTTGCATAACAAACTGTTACGCGATTGATTGTCAAAAGCGTTTAAGATTGGATTTTCCGATCTATTTTCATGTCGCAATACAATTGCCACGATTTTAGCATTCTACAATAATTTTATTTTTATTTTATGCTAAATTAAAATTTAGTTTATATATTCTTGTGATTGATTCAAATTTCTTATATATTTAAATATATTTACCTCGCAATATGATTAAAAATAATATTACAATAACATATTGCACATGCAAAAAATGTGTGCAATAATATATACAATAAAATTTATAATAATATTAATAAATAAAAGTAGCCCGAGAATTAATTTCGATGATTCAGTTAATTGCAAGAATAATTAAAGAACTAAGAGAGAGTAATAAGAGCAAGAAAAGATGAGAGGAGTAATTACGTATAATGGATGCAAAAAGGATCAATTAAACCGCTCGATTTATATAGAATTTTTAAAGAGAACTTGCTTTTGCAATAGAAAAAGCTATATAATAACGCTACGTTACACCTTTAAAAGGCTTTACTAGCTCTAATCAAAATGTAAAAGATCAATGTTTTTCAGAAACATTCAAATCAAAATCTGACAAACAACATTTAATTTAATAAAAATTTTAAAAATAAAAAAGAGACAAGAAATCACAATTTTTTAAATTTTTAACACGGTCTAATTATTACGCAATTTACGTTTATTAACTTTTTATAATTCGTAAAACAACTCGTAATTCCGTTATCTGAACCAAGCATGCTCAATAATTATTTATTTATCTGTTGCGACAAAAATCAGAATTCACGATTAAAATTGTTAATGGACTTTTAATGCGCGGTAGACTCGAATATCTCATCTTCGAAGCGAGAAATGCTAAACGCATCATACCATACTTCCGGGGCGGCGATCCTCGATCTTCTCACGCTTCTGACGCCCTTGCACTGCGCGCAGTAACATTTGGTCAACGTACCTGTAAAAAAAAAAGAGACTTTAATTAGAGCGAGGCGACTCACAGGCATAATCATACATATCGTCGTCGTCGTCGAGCATATAGAAATCGCAAAAAGAAATCGTGTTAGTGTGTTAAGGACAATGATATTCCGACTAACCGAACACGAGCGGCATGTCCTTACGCAGGATGGACCGAGCAAGTACTGACCACCGGATGAAGTCGCTACTTAACGTTACGCGGAAAATGCGCGTCGTGAATTTATGATGCCGTGGCACGCTCGCTCACGAGCTATTACGCCTGAATCTGAGGTTCCTCTTATTACTGGGAGGGAAAGAGGGCGGAGGCAATTTGACTGGGGTGATAACGCGCTGCTCGATCTGGATTTCACATTTTTTTTATTTATTATACGTTCGTCGACCCGATATGAAGCACCGTGTGTCTTTTTCGAGCAGGCTTTAATAGCCATCGCGGTTCTCGTGGTCGCTTTTGCCCGTCGCCTGCATAATGCATGCATTATCTAATGCGTTGCCTCGTTACTCATCGTAGATTCTTTGTCCGGCCAGGAAATTGTATCATGTAATTGGACGATTATATGGAAAGAAGCGCTACGACCATCGACACGGGGATTAAATTTTTGATCGACTCTTTGATCGAGAACGATGTGCTTTGAAATATTCGCGTATAAATACTGAGAAATTTATAATATGATATATTTATATATTAGTGTATTATGAAATAATTTAAATCTTTTAATTATTTAACTTATTTAATATAGTTTCTATAAAAAAAGCCGATACAATTATTCCTCTTCAATGCAATATATCGAAGTGAGTTTAGAATAGAGAATTAATTTTAATTCTTAGAGACAACTTTAATGCGCGCAAAATGCATATTTATGATTCTCGAGAGCATTACGTTGGGAAAGCGCCCATGGCTGTTGCGAGAAACCCTTCGCTGATGATACATTCGCGTGAGCAACACACAGAATACCAGGTGCATCCTTCGTCAGCAGCCTGGCGCATCACTTACTAATCATGCAAATTCCAGCGATGCCGATGCCGTCAATGTCGGACCGTACCTTAGAGAAACCCGCGTCGGCCGCAGATTACGTGTACGTTCCCAGAGAGAATTAAGGATTCTTCTCTGAGACTAGTTCTTAAACAACTTTCATGTAATAATACAGTGAAAGAAGTTTGGAAAAGTCTATCGAAAAATGCAAATTTTTCTTACTAAGTTACTTGTCGAACAAAACAATAATTATGGAATTAAATAAATTTTAATATGAAAAAGCATAAATTACAATTTTCATGAAAAATATCTCTTTACATACTTGATGCAAAGAAAGAATCCTAACATCAAATAATTCTTGTTCATTTCACTGTAAAGGCTACTCTAAAGGTTTCCCTCTTCAAACTTGCTTGTATGATTTGATCACGTTTACCTAATTCCTACGTAACTACATTAATTCCGCGATGCAAAATTGCCGGATATTTAAGAACATATGTTGTACGCATCGAGCGATGGTACATACGTAAGTCGAAGTGCATTCTGCAATGTAACTCCACACACACGTCCGAAATGCAACAGGTTCACGTTCTTATATATGCGTGTATGCGGCTGACAAGTGCATTCACGTGCATGCCACTGCGCGCATAGAATTCTCTCTTTCTTTCTCTTTCTCTTATCTTCTCCCTTCACGCTTTGCTCATCATTGCGTTTTCTTCTCTCTTGCGATCCCAAGAACTAGTTGTCATATCGGTGTTTCGCGCGCTACCGTATTTTTTGTGAGACTGACAGAACGCGTCTCAGCGGGAGCAAGTTCGAGATTCTCGAATGAAAGAAAAATCAAAGACTATTCTCCTCGTTTATTGCATGGATCGTCGTCTGACAGACAAGACGAACGCTGAGAGAACCTGATTTCTAACATACACACGCAACGAAAGATGTAAAGAAATATATTCACGTGCAAAAACATATTTAAAATAGCAAAAAATTTTTCATAAAGAAAAAAATATAATAAAAACAATCTTTAATACAATAAAAACATCTTTTCATACAATTTTATATTTGTAACGCGAAACTTATAATACGAATGTTTATAAAATGAAATCTTAATTGAACAAACTTAATTAAGATTCTACGTTTTATAAAAATTACAGGCTAAAATTTAATTATAATTGATTGACAAAGGCATGTTATAGGGTATTTGAATTATATATACCTATCAATTTCTTCTATAATTACCTTAGAGCCAGATCTAGTGTGTAATACATAAAAAATTGTAATGTTTACATACATGATTTAATTAAACAATAAAAGCTAATAGACTCTCAATTCATAAATAAATTAATCAATAAAAGAGAGCTTTCAAGCTGAACGCAAGATGTAAGAGGGTAAATAAAAACTATGTTTTTAAAAAAAATGAATTCGATACATTTAAGAGTGCATTTGAGCATTGATGCACTTTTACATTTTAAACTGTGTAGTGGGAGGCCGCTAGCTGACTCATAGTATTGAATGTAATCAAGCAATTGTAAGTGACTATATTGTTTATTTATTATTTATTATTTTATAACACCGAGGATGGTCCGCACAAGGACCGAAACGTCTGAATAAATTTAAATTAATTTTTTTTAAACATTCTTTTTATTTACGTCCCCCTACATCTTTCGTTTGGCTCTTAAAGCTCCCCTTTAATGATTAATGATTTAATTAATTCTGGCCACATAACTTAGAAGTACTATGCTGAAATTTTTCGCATTTTTATCGGTAATTAAGCATGAAAGTAAATTCATGCTTAATCGTGAGGAATAATTATATAAATCAATGCAATGTGTTATTTGTTTGTAAAAAAATTATTTCGACTTTAGAACAATTTAACGAGACAAATACTTTTTCTATTTATATATAGGTACGTTTTCGAATACAAAACAATAATTATCTCTCGTTTTAAAACACGCAGAAATTTCGTACAAAAAAGAATTATACATCAAACTGTTTTCTGTCATCCACTCGACTTTAAGTCATCGATTCTACACATTTATCTTGACAAAACTAAAAGTGTTTATAAATTTTGCGAATGATTGATTCTTAGCAGGAAGTTTCCGTGATAAGGCGCCCGTTCTCGGACTTTCTAAATGTCCGACGTTTTACTCGCTCTGTCCACTCGGTTGTCCGCATGATAAATGCAATCCGATATCTCAATACGGAATACCTTCCTTGAAAGCATCGAGTGGCAGATCCGCGATTAAATGAAGAACCGACTTTCACGCTAATGACAATGGCTATTCACGTAGGATCGATGTCGGCATCGTTTTGCACGTCGTCGAGAGATGTGTTCGCACGAAAGTGAAATCACGTGTACCCGAAACTAATAGGCCGATAAACGCGTCTTCTGAAAGATCACTTGTCTGCAATTTTCTCTTTTCCACGAACGGAATAATAATCGAGCGCTTCTCATCCATCCTTGTTTTCCTCGCGACGCGAGGAATAATGCCAGGAAAGGCGCGGCACTTTTGTAGAATAATGACCGACGTACATCCTTTGCGCAACATTTGCGTAACACCTTTGTAATAGTCGTCCGGTAACACTCGGCTGTTGAATGTGAAAATTAAAGAGCGGCGTAAGAATGTGTAATTACGTATCGAGTTTGCATTTATTCCGAGTAAAAATTAATATTAGAAATGAATAGAAAATACGCAGATTATATTTAGAATAATATTCAAACTTAAAGCACATAAAGCCAATTTTATTATTTCGAATTTATATATAAATTTAGAATTAAATTTTTTCTTTCATATTTAATTTACTCTCTAAACAATCCCGCGCCATAAACGTAGTAAAAAAAATTTCAAAAGGATATTAGCACGCATACCCATTCAAGTGCGACTCGAAAGCCCGAGCAAGAAATGTCGCTCCAATCAAGCACACTCATTTCACGGTTCTCATCTAACATTACCAGTCCATGCGTCCTTTGAGGTCCTCGACCACCCAGGGACGACCGGGTATAAATGCGAAAAATTCAACGCATGAAACCACGAGATAACAATTACGTGCTGTTACGTAAATCTATCGAGCGTTTATTCTTGTTTCGCACGTAAGGACAACATTCCTCCCGCAAAGTTTAATGACATCGCAAAAATTATAACATCTAATATTTTTACATATAAAAATATTTCAACAGATAACATTTCAAATCTAAATTTATATAAAATAATCTATCGAATTGATATAAACCCACTGGAATATTTTTATGTTAATTAAGAATAAATATATTGTATATAATTAAGAGAAGAATTTTACATTAATTAAAAAAGAAAATTATTCACAAGTTAATTAAAATGGAGTTCTATGTTATATATGTTCGATTGCGAATTAACTTAATTGCGCGATGCTGAATCATTGTAGCCAGCACAAATAATAGCATACTTATTTCAGGCGATTAATTATAATGACGGAATTGAACAAACTTGTAATGTATCTCGGGAGACAGATTTCCCTTCGACAGATTGTCCCGTAATAATAGTCCTAAAGACAATTATACATTACAACATCGAGAAATGAATCTACATCGCGTAATTTAGTAATTAATGAATAAATGTTTCATAGCTCCTCGCTTTGCATCTAATGACGAATTTCGAATAATCTCGGGACACAAAACTTGTGCGTTTTCATCAAATATACTTTCTGTCTAGTAATTTAAATGATTTTTCTATAAATGTTGTGTAATTAAAATTATAATTATAATAAATTTAATACAATAATTGCAATATAATATAATTGTATGCGGTAATTTTGGCAATTAATTAATATATATCAAATATATGTATATGACTTGAAAAACAATAAAGAACAAAGAAATATCACTCGTAAAGAAGATTACATTAAACATCATGACTGGATTATTAACTCTCGTAATTTTTAGTGTCATTTGTGTAATGGGAATATATTATAACAATGCATCTAAAAAAGATCTTATATTAAAAGAAGAAAAAGAATTTAATATTAAATAGAAAGACGATATATTTTTAATAATAATGTAACAAAATATCATTTTATTATAATTTTATTCATTTTAATGACTCAATAAGATTATTTTTCCTTTATAAGAATCCTGATTCTCACTTTGACGAGAGAAAAATTTTATCAAAACTCAATAAAAAAAGCAATTTTTAGGCATACCCTATGTAAAACGAACAAAAGTCGATAAATGCCATGAAATTTGCATATATTCGGAAAGCTTAGAAATAAAAACGGCTGAACATGCTACAAGTCCAACGCATACCGACGTAAAATTCATCTCGCGCCATCAGAGGGGGGTCCGGTTTCCTCATCCCTTCGCTCTCCATTCTCTAGCAGACGATCCGACAAACCCCCAATTACTTTTTGATGCGCCGGGATTTAAAGGTTAAAGGTCGGCGCGGCTTGCAATAAGCGGAATCTGAAACAATTTTCAAGTGCGCGGGCTCCCACTTCGTGGCATCATCCCAGACAGCGTTGAGAACGAGCGGACATGACCTGCGGCCGTGCAACGATTTACGTGCAAGATTATTGATACATCGATCTCCGTCAAACGAGAATCGATGATACTTTACCGAGGGAAATACATCGTTCAAAATGCAAATTGATATTCGAATATTTGTTGAGCAATCAAGTATAATCGTGGAAATAATCAATAATTCTGCGCTTTTAAATTTAATCTTTATGAATTAATATAGGTTGTGTCATTTCACTTTTGCATAAATTGATTGACACATTTTGTTTTAGTATTATATGGGATAATTAAAAAATATTATTTATCGTGAGATAGTAATTTAGTATATTGACGATGTTGAAAGCAGTTATTATACTGCTGTTTTTGTTCTCACCATTGAAGGTAAAAGGAGGATTCTTCTGAAAATTCTCTTTTTATCCGTACATTTCTCGAAAGTCAATTATATATGACTTATTGTAGTGCGTAATTAACGTATAAATGATACGCGGTTTATCATGTATTTTACCTCGGGAATCAGGAATTATGTGCAATGCGATTGCGCGCGATATCTGTAAATAATTAACGGTCCGCGTTTCAATTACTGGCAAACAAATTTTCCTTTTCTCGACTAATAGTAAAAGGTAAAGAGATAAAGGCGGGGAGAGAGCGGACTGGTCGACACTGATTTTTCCGCGAGTCAATTATCATGGTAATCGACAGCCGTCAGAAAAGTGGCACGAGGTTGCTGACTTCGTCTCGCACGATGGGAGACGAGGAGTGCTAAATGCATACGTTTACACCTGTGACAATTGAATCGTGATAATTTCGTAGCAATTTCAAAGTTAGCTTAGAAAAAACTTGTACTATGTCTTAATAAACTCTAGTTTAAAGTGCAGTGATTTATTTTTCGTTATTTTTTCAAAAAATAAACTCACCATCATTTTACATTGCATCAACAAAAAAAAAAAAAAAAAAAAAAAAAAATGCAATCTTTAACTATTTATATCTTTAACGATTTTTTCCCTTAATTCCAATTTTATAAAGAACAATTTTATTTATATTTTTTATTAGACATTTCTGTTAGTCCTGGAAATGTAACTTTGCTTTATTCTATTTTATTTCGAAAACGATGCACTCGATGCAATGAGACGCAAAATGTTCGATGTATGTTAGAAATAATAACGGAGATAATTGAGAATTGAATCACGAAGCTTCCTCCGTTGGATGCAAAGCAATAAAGTTTTGCTTAAAATTCTCCCGCGAGTAAGTAACGATTCGATCTAATCAATACGATTTGTTTCACAATTGCTTCTGTATAGATGATGAAGGAGTTCTGAACCAATGAACAAGCCTATTTCTTGCTCTCTGTCTCTCTCTCTTTCTCTTTCTTTCTTTCTTTAATCGTTAATATATTACAACGAGTTTCTCCTCTGTGGTTCTTTCCTTCTTGCAATCTTAATTAATTTTACATTTTGCCCTTAGCAATGTTTTACTTACTATATATTAATGTCGCTACAAACGCAAATCCAAATAATTTATAATATTCTATCATTCATTAATATCATTTCAATTTTATTAGTGGATTACTTTTCACAATTTTATGCTACAATAATATAAAATAAAATTCATCGAATAATAACAACATTGTTCACACAAATTTAGATTAGTTTAGTTAAAATCTCGTATCAATTTGTAAAAAAAATAATGCACTCCATAGCATCTTTTTAATATCGAATTTTTCTTAATATTTAATTTATATAAATTATTTTAGAATTATATCGCATGACATCTTAATTGAAAATAAATTTGTAAGATCCATCATTTAAACAAATAAATAACTGAAATATAAAATCCGCGTGTTTTCTTTCTTTCTTTCTCGTTCTTCCTTTACAGTGATATTTCCTGCCATTTAATTTTCGTGAACTTATTGCGTAACGGTGTTAATTATGCTCCGCCGTATTACCGATTCTGAGTAACCGGTGTTAATTTCCTCGAAAACGACTTTTTTTGCGGACTCGTACGTTTCGCGGAACAGCCAATGAGTGCGAGAATGCGAGCCCTTTTTTACACGGTTTTGTACGAATGGCTGAACCTGCTTGAATAATCGGCTTAAAACGGCCCTCGAGAGATCTTGCCGAACAAGATTCGAAAAAACGAGGAGGAACTACCACCGGGAAGAGTCGGAGAAGCCAGGAACCGTTATGTGGCTCAGGTCAACCGGGCATTTGCACACTCACAAACACACACACACACACATACACACACACACACACACACACACATATATGAGCGCGCGAGTTTGCAGTCGCAGCCGGTAGCTGCATCGTAAAACTGCATTTTTCGCGATGCGCAACGCCGCTTCATTACGCGTTGTTATTCCATGAAAAATACTAGAAATATAAATATACATTTAATAAAACTTTTTGCTTTACATCGTAACTTACAAGTGGAAGTTTTGCGGCGAGGATCTTGATATCGACAAAAAATATAAATTAATTAAATAACGATAATGTGCAAATATTTTCGTCGAATATATATAATTACAATTTTTCTTTTTTACCGAGTTTCTATAAATTATATAATAATACACATTATATACCTTTAAGCAATCAAATAAATTTATAATAAAAAAATATATGATTAATAAGATATTTGATAAAAAATAAATAGAGAGAGCTGCCATTGCTATTAGATCTTAATTACCTTGTTCAATTATCGCGATCTGTAAATATCGTGATCACCTAAAACCAATCGTAGTACTCGATGATTATAGCAATTTCATGCGTACATGTAAATTTATTAGGTGCGTATACCTCGTTCGCACACACATAAACGATACTCGATCACGCGGAGCGATCTTCAAACGTGAGTTTTGCGCGTACGCGCGAGATGCACAATGTTGTTACGAAGATAGATAAGTCCTGTCAAACGCGTACACGTTGCGTGTGTAAGTTCTGTGGCAGGATTAACTATACGAGCCGATAGGCTTGTCTAAATTAAACGAATGCAATTATTTTGAACATCGAACATTTAATAGCCGTTTAATAGCCATTTAATAGCAAATATTCATACTTACATAATTATATAGCATAAGCATTATATAATTATGGCACAACCATGAAAAATATCCCTAGAAAATTTTCAGAAAAACATAATAAACGCAGCACATGTACAGTTTCGACGATACATTTCATATATAAAAGATGCATTAAAAGTAATATCTTAGATTAATTTATTAATTTTATAATTATTATATCAAGTAGCAATTATTAATTTTTTATTTAACCATTAAAAAAAAGTATTAATTGTAACAGTTACAAATTATTATTTCAACTGTTATTCCTGTTGCTCACTATATCTTTTCAGAGTATCTTTAATTAAATATAAATTAAGTACTTTATATAAAATTACGTTTTATAGGTATAATAAAGATTTATTTCCTGGAAAAGTTTTTTTAATTACGTGCATTTTTCTCGCCCAGGAACCAGTTGAATTTCCTTTATTCTTATGTCAATGCGGTCAATGACTATAAACCTAGCTCATAATGTTGTGGATGCATATATTATGCATTGACAGTCATCGCGCAAGAATTTCTGCTGCGGAAGAACGTTTTAATGTATGGGAATATTGCACGCGGCAAATAATGTGTGCAGGATGTTTATGAGCGCAATTAAAACCTAGAGTTATAATTTGATGCCGATAATTAATGGCGAGCCTCTATCCTAGCCGGTTCTACGACTATTGCGGCAAGTATTGCTCCGACAACAAACGACATGTTTTCCGTATAAATCGAATTTATTTAAGCATATTGTCAGACTGGATATAAACTCATTTGACATAATTTAACGCGTTCTTCCGTGTGTTAGTAGTAGATTTCTTGTTTAAGAATTTATCAATCTAAGAGAGTTAGGGCGGTCTTAATATTTTATTTAATATTAACACAATATGCGCTAATAATAAATAATAATAGCAAAAACATAGAAAAAAAATAGCAATGATAATACAAAATATTCTGTAATATAGAGTATCAAAAAACGGTAGAACCGCACTTCTTTTTTTTTCGTCATACAAGACAAGTAAGCTGGATAAACATGAGATATGAATCGTGCAGATAAGCGCGACAATGTATATTACGCCTACAAAATTGCGCTGTGCAACTATTGTGATGTATAAGAAATGCATGTCGGGTGTAACTGATACGCGTCACTTGGTCGACGTTTTTCACTGCGCGTGCAATAATATACATGTCGTACCATAACGGTAACAAAATTTTTTAGCAAGTGCAAATCTCTTTTACGAAGATTATTTTAAGTGTATGTTTGCAGACATACATTTTATTTTTATATATAACATGTACATATGTAATTTAGATTATATAATAAATAATTTTGATACAAATAATTTATACAAAATTGATATGTAAATTTATTAAATTAAAAAGATTAGAAATAAGTTTGCGAAATTTTCAAATACGTATATTGACTGGCTTTAAGAAAATTTCAACATCGAGTTTTCACGGCGTAATTTTCTACTTGCATTTCGATGGAAACACGTGCAAAAACCGCAGCTAGGACGTGGATTTTTTCGACACGCATTTTCTAGATATCGGCTTACACTCTTGCCGCGGGGCGCGATCATGCGTAACGATTTCTGGATCGTTGATCGTACTGCGCCTACGGTGCATGGGCGATGCAAAATTGCAGCTACACAGCGGGCGGCGTCCGCTACAACCGATTAGCATAATGCGGCAGAATGTTGTTGCGACCGAATGTTATTGCGCGCGGACAGAACGGAAAAGTTTCGCTATCACTTTATCTCGCTTAGAGCGTCTTTCGTTTTTTTTCCCCACTTTTTCTGTCTCGCGACCTCGAAATGTCGGCGTGTTCACCGTGTCATTTTTACGGAGATATCGTTCTTGTATTTTCAACGCCGCGGCCATGATACCGCAGCGTCTCTCGCACGGAATATAAATGTATGTTTGTGCACATTCATATACATATGTTGCACGTACGTGCATGGTGCACAGTGTCAAGAGCACCTTTCGTGCGGCGAGGCGATGCTCAGCAATGTTGCACGCGATAGTGTTGCGCAGCTGCGCACTTCACCTTTCCACATTTCCTGCACTTCACCCACGCGTAATACAGGTACGCCAATTAATAACGGAATTGTTACGCCATTAGTTTCGTAACTTTTATAAGCAGTATATATAATAATCCTACAATTGTTACTTCATCAGGATAATCAAATTATAAAGATGACTAATTGAATTATATCACGAGCTTGTATGGGAAATAGCCTCGATTCAACCATCTGTTGCTGATGATAAATAATTAAATATGTTATTCTTTGAAGAATTTTCTTTTTGTATATACATAAATATATATATATATATATAATTATAGATAAGATTTATAAAATCTAATATTTAAAATTATTTACAAAAATTTTAATTCTTTATATAAAAGATATCAAAATTTCTACATCTTCTTATTCTATTTCAATAAATATCTAAAAATTTTCCATTATGTGTTTTCAATTCAAATCATAAATGAAACCATATAATGATTACTATCGCGCGTATATATTGAGAGAGATAGACACAATCGAGCACACATATGTCAGAAACATTTCCCATCTCTTTGATCGTACATGCTTCGTAAATTGAAAGCATCAATTACGCCAATATTACACATGATTGCGCGCAGATTTTACGTCTATCAAAGCGCAAGCAGAAGCGGCGCGCGGCTGTATGTAAGTTCGTGCATGTTTCCAGAATTGCATCGCCGCACCGTCCGAATGCATCCGCGTTCGTGCAATATCATAACGCACCGGCACGTTGCATGTGACATTAACGTCAGTAATAATGGAAATTACCGTCATTTTACGGGACTACATAAAGAGTACATTTTGCCTTATTTTCCAATTTAAATTCTTTTTTTTTTATGGTAGCTTCATTATAGTTAAATGCATGTAATGACGTTTGTAAACGTTAACTGTTACATTTACCTTTAAATTTAAAAAAAAAATGTTTTAACTGAAAATTTAGACATGAAAACAGAAACATATCTTGTAACATACCTACATTTTTAAATTTTGAATTGATTTTACGGACAACAAAAGTTGTCGAGTTATGCATTTATGCACATAAATGCGTGCGACGGTAAAATAAGATTATGCTAATAGTAGGTAACCATAACTTATGCAAAATCTCTTTATCTCGCGGCAAGTACCGAGTAATAATTAATTTCTTGCAAACTATGAATAAATCAACACGATTATTATCGACCTTTATTTATAACGCCAGTTACAATTTCCCGTAGGAAATTTTTATACTTTTCTTGAAACGCAAAGATATATTTTTCCAGAACGCACTTACCTTGTGCACGTCCCTGGAGGCGAGATATTATCATAAGAACGACCTTAGATTATAGATACTGCACAATATTTTCTTCGTATAATATTCAAAACATATGACTCTGCGATACGGAACGTCTTAACATTATCAGTTCTTTAAGTTAGTAGCAAGCGGAGTAGTTTTTCTAAAAACCATTAATCAATTTAGTAATCAATTAAATACATACCAAGTAGCCTTTATATATTAATATTTAAATACATACCAAGTAGCCTTTATATATTAATATTTAAATATTATTTTATTTTATTTATAATTAATATTGTTATATATTATTGTATATTTTTATTTATATTATTATATATATTTTATTATTATATTAAATATTGAAATATGTCAGAATGTTCCGATAGTTCTACACGATATTTAACAGTTATTTAATATTTCAGAAGAACATTCAATAAATATCAGAAACGTTAGTTCATCCGTTATTTCTTGAAACATTTAACATTGTTTATAATTTTTTTCTCGTTACTATAATATTGGAAATAAGCATCGAAACCACCACCGCAATATCCTTGATATTAAGATAGGTTAGTAATAAAATTGTGCGGTCAAATCACATTCGTATGGTATAAAAGTGCACGGTTTCTCCGGCGACCGCGAAAAGCCAAGACGCGATTTCATTTGCCCCTGAACGCGTATTGTTACGCGCAATCATGCGCGACGATCAAGAACGTGGATCGATCATTTCTTAAGAAAATGCAGAGTTAAACGATCCGTTACGATTTATAACCGTTCAATGATTTTTTCTGAAAATATTCAACGCAACATTTTAATATCACAATTTTTCCGCTGTCAAAAATTAATTTTTCTTATCACATTATATGCACATATCTGTCAGTAAAAATAATATGCAACGATATACTATCCTTCGATTTTGTCAACTGTTTTTAAGATAAAATATTTAATATAGAAATTATAAACTTTTCATCTGTTTCTCTGACTTCCATCCTCGCAAAGGAAATCGTCTTCTTCGCCAGCGTTAAGTGTGTTATACGCACCTAATATAATTCACGAAAATACTATCCTGTAATGCTCTTCGAAACCGCAGGCGCACTTACTAAACGCGCTTCTACGAGCCCTATACGTCCACCATTTATTGACGGTCAATAATCGTAAAGCGCGGCGAAAATGGGCAACATGCGAGACGAACACGAAGAGAGCAACAGGACTACTTCACCGTCTAACCGACCGACCTTACGAAGTTCCTAAGGTTTCGCGGCGCTTATGTGCATCGTCTTCGAGCTTGGTTTGGATGTGCAATTCACTGTCAAAGATTGCTTCGCCAATTTTCTATCTTCGTTCAAAATGAAGTATTACTTTTACGTTTCAGTCATAAATTAAAACCCTTTCGGTTTAAAATCGATTTAAAGTTGGACACAGAATCGCCAATCGAATCAAAAGCTTAATTCTAGGATATAAATTTTCGAGTGCTTATTAATTATTATTAATTTATGCTAGTATTTTAACATTTTTGTGAAAAAAATTATTTCTAGATTATTCAAGAAATCAAAAACACTCTAAATGATATGTTTCAGATCAAGTTACTGCAATTTTGTTTATTTTCAGACTGTTAATATAAATGTACATACCTTTTGATTTCACGGTGATGCGATGCTACACCAAACACGATTATCGTAACGCATTCCGTTGCACGCAGTAAATACCCGTATATGTATGACAACGATAAAAGTTCATAGCACCTCGTTCGAATGGCGGTCATATACAGTAATTCAGTGATGTATCCGTACTTGTGTCCGGGTTTGCAGACGCAACTGCAAATGCATTCTCGAGATGGTGTCGTAAGCGATGCACGCACATGATTATAGAACGGCCACACGGTTATTTTCCAACAGCGTTCTAGATCTTTAAACTTGAGTGAAACCATTAAAAAGGTGTCAAGATTAATTTTGTTTTAAAAAAGCTTTAAGTTTATTATAGCAAGAGAGATTGAGAAGAAAGAATTTCGGAATTATTTTAATTATTTATGAAAATATTATTTATTTAAAGATTAAAGATTGAAAAAAGATTAGCAATCATTAAAACAATTGTCCACATGTCATTTTGTCCTTGATAAATTCAAAAATTTCTTTGGTTCGTAAAATTTATATCATACAAAATAATTTATAATTTTTCTGATATAAAATTGCTCTTAATCCTTTTTGTGATTCTTTTCTGAATATTTGTAATAAATAAACTAATAATATAATATAATGCAATAAATTTTTGGCGGATACTTCTAAACTAGCTTGCTATGTAAAGGCTGATAAAAAATATTTTAATTAAAAAAAATACTATATCAAAGTACAATATATCTACATATAATACATATTTGTTATCTATCTCGATAACTTTAAAAAAATAAAATATATACAGATAATAGATGTTTTGATCATTTCTCGAATAAACTAGTCCGATTTTAAAGATAAAGAAACGCATAATATTTCTTTTTTTTCGGTTATAAGTGAATCATTAAACTGGTAAAAAATGGGATGGTTACATAATGACATATCTTATATGGCGTGTGCTTGTAGAAAGCCTTTAACTACCATTAATATATCATACATGGACCGTCATTTGTCTGCCTAAATTACATTTTCGGCACTTACATCCTCTTAACGTTAAACCATCCGACTAAAATAAAATACACTATACATTGGAACATAAATCGCGTCGTGTTAGGCTCTTAATGGCAACGATTGGTAAGATTACTTCTCCGCCCGCTTGATACGTGGGTGTGGAAAGATTAAAAAAAAAAAAAAGAAAAAACCCTGGAGGATATCGATAACGAAGCGCATGTACCCTCCCGAATCTCTAGACCTCCCTCACCTTCGCATTCTTCAAAAAGATTCTTCTTTAACTGAACCCTTCGTTAAATATAATTCTACACTTTAGCTTATATAATCTTCACTTTAAAAGGTCCTTGATTTGAAATTCAATCAAATAGAAGGCGAAATTTAGATTTTCAAAAATTTAAAATACATCAGATACACAATATTATAAAAGTTTCTTTCTCTTTATAAGTGTAGCTTTCTTAAAAAATATTTTTTATATTTCCAGAATTTTCATATCTTAATATTTTCAAATTTTTGCTCTTACTGAAAGCAAAACTTTTTTTTATTATTTTGAAATAAAATGCATAAATAATCATTAAGTTTATTAAACAAACTATCCAATCATGAAACTATATTAATTTTTGAACTCAATCATTATTTATATTAGTTTACACCGACATTACTCCAGCTTTATCGTGCTCACTGATGATTAATGAGAGGCATACCACGTGAGTCTAAAGAAGCGCAAATCATTAATCAATAATAAATGGATGTCACCAGTCTGTGTAAATCTTTTCATTCAATCGCCGATTCGGAACTATACTTGTACTTTGAGAGAATACATAGTTTGATATGTCTCTCTTTAAATCTCATCGCAAAAATAACCGTAAGTAATACAAATGTGTTTATAAAGCAAAACGAAATCTCTCTCCGCTTAAGGCGAGAAATATTATAAGGATCACTATTGTGATCATGCAAGCTACATTGTAAAATTAAGGACTAAACAAATGTCTATCGTAGACCACGCGATAATACTCTCGACGCGTATATATGCGTATGAATGGCTTCGATCTATTCACAAAGTAGCGTCAGCGCTGACGCAAATTTGCCACGTATTGTTATCGAAGATATTTGAAAGCGTGTGAGATTGCCGCAAGAGAGCTATCTCAAGAATGCAGAAAATTCTTTAAACTCACATGGAAAGAAAACTTATTCTATTATTTTCATTTCAATAAAATATTCGTAACATGAAAAAAAAACTTAACATTACTATAATGTTTATTTATCGTAAACAATATTGTTTAATTTGTTTATAAAAATAAAACAAAAAAAATATCTTTCTTATTATGCTATATTCTTTATAAAATATACATATTTGCAATTTTAGAAATACATATTAAATTGTGTAAAAAGAAAAATATGCATGTAAAAATACAGATCTTTCTACAAATAACATGTTAATATATTAATTGATAATCACACAGGAAAAAAAAGAATATTCTTATTTTGACAATATCTTTAGTTTCAAAATGTAAATCTTGAAATGAGATTATATTGCGTTAAACAAAGAAAATTTGCTTGGATGAAGACATTTTATTTAGTTCAATCAAGAAAAATACATTCTTGTTATTTAAACATTTTCTTGAATGGAGAGTAAAAATAAAAAATATTGAATGGAAAATAACACATGTTCAAATCGAAGATTATAATTTTCTTAGAGTTAAAATAATTATTTTATTCTTGAAATGACAATTGTAATATTGAAATAAGATTATAATATTGTTGAAATTTAAGATTTTTAAATTCTTCTAAGAAGATTATAAATTGTTGCATATATATGAAACAATGAACGCGTTCATATGAGTATATAAGTTTTGATACTTACTTTTTTCTGTGCATTTTGAACTATATATCGATATTAATTATAAAATAATCTCTTTGAAAAATCAAAGTATTTTTCCATGTGATAATGATTTAGTTGAAAGAACTGAATGCTTCGCAAACAAAGATAGTCTATATTCCATAATCTTTCATTTCATTCATAATTTAAACGAGATTGACATCGAAACAGGCTACTGTCGAGCTCCCGCCGAGGACGTCATTATAAATTCCGCGCGCGGGTGAAACCACGCGGATCCGAAGGCTTTCCAGAGCCGGCGGCAGGTCCCGAGAGAAAAGGGTCCGACGAAGTCTCTGCGATGCCGATGCATCTCCGGGCGCCCCCTGCGTTCGCGGGGCCGGGGGCGCGCGCTTAATCACCGGGGGTCTCGCGCGGACTGGGCTCGTTGTTGAAATTAATAAGCGCCAAATAAACGAACCCGCCCGAGACAAATGGCAGCGCATTGTGCACGGACGAGTGCATTCGCGGCCGGTTTATTTATTTCGCTGCACAAGTAAAGGAGGGAAGGGCGAGAGACAGAGAGGAAGGGAGAAAACGCGGGCCCCTTGAGGCCGAACATGGCTTCGGCGTGATTAAGGAGATGAACGGATACCGCGGTGGATATTTTTTTCACTCCATTTTTCTCAGGATGTACCATCCGATCCGCAACGTCCGTCCATTCGCTCCGTTTCGCTCATCTGCGCGGCGTATACAAGGTGTTCCCCCGATCGTAATTTGGAAATATCATCCCTGTAATAATGTGTAACAAAAAAGATATCTGCTCGACTATCTGATTCGCGGCTATATAATAATCATTTATTATCCACAACAATTATATATAATAAATATTATTCAAGCAATAATCGTGAGTTATCAATGAGTCATTACTTATTAACATATTCAACTAATTATTAAAGTACTTTTAATTAACGAGAAATATCAGAAATAAAAAATAATTAAACAAAGTATAATATGATTCAGATAGATATTATTATTCACGCAACACTCTATTATTCGAATAAATCTTATTTTGATAAAAAACTTCACAGGCCAAGAGAGATATAATGACACCCTGTATAAACGTGAAGAAAACCAGTGGCCTCTCTTCCGACGTCCGCAAGATGGGTAATGGACGATACGAACAAAAAGCCGCACACGTTATAAATCAAGTATTGAAAGAGCTAGAGAGAGATTGCAGTCAGTCAGATGAGAACGAGTACTTCGCGTCTGGTCGACGTTGCAGTTGATCGCCATTCAACATTGTTAGCCGCGTGAAGAACTTAACCGAGAGCTTTTTCTGTTGCTTTTATTTTTATCGACGAGAGAATATTTATGAATCTATCTTTAATGGAATATTTTAAGACGAAAAGAAACATAACAACATACATCTTAACAGAAATAAATCAAGACTGTTATTTTCTATTTATTTTTTAATCGTCGCAGAAAGTCGTATAAATCAACGAAAAAAAATTATAAATATTTTAAATTAATTGTCTAAAAAAAAATATTCATAAAAAAAGTAAAATAAATTTTAATTGTAAAATTCATCGATTATTATTAAAAATCCGAAAATTATACTTTGAAAGAATTTCCTTTATTTTTCTCTGTATATGACTTATCTAATTAATATATATAAATATATAACAAAGTTCTATTTGTGACGTAGAACAATTTTTGTAAACAAGATTTAATGGTATCATTTAAAATAAGAAAATAATAACCTGATTTAAACAGAATTTATTAGCTCATTTAATTTATCGAATCGTCTCCCATTTCACGACGTCAATAATCATCGCTCACGCGACCGAAGAAAATATCATCCGATTGCGATCTGATCGCGAGCGCGCATGTTCGGTTTAGTTACAAATTTTTCTGCGGATATAAATTTTAATCGCATCATTAATGATCTTAATGCGAGCTATGCTGAAGTCGACATGAACGGCAGAAGAAAACCGGTGGCTGTCGCGGACAACGACAGAGCACCTCTTTCTCCGAGAGAGGGAGAGTCTTCCTCTCGTGGCGTTATTTTTTGCTCTCACCTGGACAACATGTAGCGTCCGGTATGCGCGCCGTGTTATACATCGGAATCCCTCAACGACGGCAATTCAACCGGCTCGTTGCAAGCAACGTCGCTGCAACGGCAGTGAAACAACCGGTTATAAATCACGCTGAGAGTAAGGATCGTCAAAGCGCACATTAATCCGATATCGTCGCTCGACGAATCTGAAATGTCTAGTAATCACGTTACTCTCAAGTTGAAAAGATCGAAAAAATTCGTATTGATTGAGTTTCTGGTCATAATAAATAAAATTTATGAATTCTATTATGTAATCTCTCTCCTTCGAATATGGTTTCTAATCTGCACAAACTATCGCGAAGAATATCATGTTGTAATAAATATCTAATATTATATTTAAAACAAATTGTGTGAGAGAACGAGTTGGTGGTGTCAGATGTTTATTGTACATCTTTTATTCTTCTCATTGAAAATATTTTATGTTTAAAATAAATAACAAAATTTAGAAAAAAAATATTATATTAACATTAAAATATGTAAAATCAAAGTATGTACTTTGCCATCTATCGCACGTTTCTATTTCTCGCATAGTTTCTCTCATACCCTCATTTGGAAATGCTGCTTCACATTACAGTAAACTATAATAAAAAAAATGAGTCAGGGTACGCCACAAAAACAAGTTGAAGTGTTCCTAATCACTGCGCACGAATTAACCACTAATTAATTCGCTCGGCCTTCGCGATTTGTTGGTAGTGAGATCGTCCGCGTTATGAAAGCACGAAAACTAGATCGCCAGCTCTCTCGAAGGAGACTTTACCCAAGTGCCATTCATTGTCATCGATGACAAGTTACGTGATGCATAATGGAAGGTCCCTATCAATTATTTTAATAATAGTCTTGTCATATATATATATATATATATATATATATATATATATATATACATATATAATACCTAGTAAACTCTAAGGAACGTTGAAGCGCGTTTCTATAGACTGTGCATTAAACAAAGTGACTAGCAAAAGGTGCAACAGACTGGTTGAGCTGAATGAAATAAAATGTTAAACTAATGTTTTATAATTTATACATTATTTAGCTGAATTATATTTTGTCATTTCCTATTCAAGAAGAGAATCTGTAAAAAAATATAATTTTTCTCCAAAAAATTATCTTTCCGTTGAAAATTGAATGACTTTTACGTTTATAGCTTTTACATCAAGTCTTCGGGATCTAAGGAACTTTGAAATTAACTTAAACGCAATATTATCGCGCAATAGCAGCGTTCATCATCTGATGCATGTACGTAATGCGCTCATTGAATTACTCGTGTTTGAATTACATTGAATAAGCCGGGCTCACCTACTTCTCGCAACTCTCGCAATTCTCTCTCTCTCTCTCTTTCTCTCTCTCTTTCTCTCTCTCATTGCCTGTCGATTTATACACGTTCCTAATGGGATCGCTTCTCGGCGCGTCGAGCTCTATCGGCAGACTGGATCGCGCTCTATCTCGCCAGTGTAACGAAGTCGAGTCGATTTCCGTCCGGCGATGTAGGCAATTAGAAGGCTCGATAATGGTGGACGATAATGAGTCTCCCCTCGGTAATTCCGGGATGGATCAAAATTACTGATTTTAGGTGGATAGATTGAATACTCGGTTACAAAATAAGAAATATTTTTTTGCGAATCTCTTGCTAATTCCGCGATTTAACTCTTTCCGTTTATCAATAGAAATTTCATATATTTACGAATTCGGATGATATGATTACGTATATGTCTGAGAGGAATGACAACTATTATTAATAATTATTTTAAAAAATGCTGAATTTATTCTTTAGCTAATTTTGTTGATTTTTACTCTGACAGTTTACATTTTATCCTGAATTTAAACTATTTTATCGAGATAAACAAAAATAAGCTCGTAAACGAAAAAATTGAAAACGAGCGAAAAGGACTCACAGTTTGAGATATTCGAGACTTGATTTTTTAAATTATCAGACGACTAGAGAAGGTCGTAGATCTTCCTGTAGTACACTATTTAGGCTCCATTAAAGGCGCATAAAACTGTCGGAACGGAAAAAGAATCAGCCGTCTTGGGCGGCATGGAAGGCAAGCGAAACGGCTGTAAAATCGAGACATGGAACGATTTCACGTGCGGTACCTAACCGCGATTTTTTGTTTCTCCTGCAAGGAAAGAAGCAGAGCCCTCGTTGCAACAGGAACAAACGCGAGTCTTCGTGATTCACTACCGCACGTTGTTACACCTTCGCGGTCTGCAATTTTCGCATGCAAGCTTGCAGTATAAAAGGAGTGAAATTGGTTTCAATAGTCTCTCGAATTTCTCGGAGAGCGCTAAGAGGAATAATAACTTTTTTCCCTCTAATAAAATAAACAATAAAAGTGAAGGAAAGAAATAAAATAAAAACAGCTGTAGGTGTTGCTTCGCTAATATTTTAAGATGAAAAAAGTCAATATTATCCTGCAGGTCTTCCACAGAATTTCTCATCTTCTTCTATCTAACTGTAGTCGTATCTTCTCATCTACAGAATACTTGATAAATGCAGCCAACTTTACTAAAAATTTTTTGCGCGCTTTTTTATATATAATAATTTCTAAATATTCGCAAATTATAAATCTCAAATTATAATCTTACGAAGGTAAATGCCATAGCAATTTCGTTTATTATACTTTCACAGATTGTAGTTTCACTAAAACCGGGTTAAGAATGTCACGTAGTGAACACGGTTGCGCATTCAGGAACATATTTCGTAAACGGGGTCAATCGCAGAATTGACTCGCACGTCAAATTCCACGCAACGTGTCGCTCGCTAAACGCGTTTCGTGTTAGATTACGCGCTCCGCTGAGAAATGTCAGACAAGAATTTGACATGCGTTAGAAAACCAGGAAGCCCAAAGCAAATGAATTGTCAGTACAATATTCTGAATATGTATAAGTTGAGAGAACACTTCATGACAACAATTTGTTGTGTAGACAATTTTTTTAAAGATTAATCTTCTTTAAATACGTTTTTCAACATTACTCTAATATTATTATTAATATAATTAATTATATATATTTTTTTAAGTTTACTTATAGTAATAATTATATTATTATTATTATTATATAAATTATATTATATGCAAGCTAATATTTTGATAGCCATTAATGCAAAGTACTACCTTTAATTAAATAAAAGTTCTCTAATCGCCGAAAAATGGCGAAAACGATAGTTTAAGATCAAAGATAAGAAAAAATCGTGAAAAATATATAATATATAATATATGTGTATTTTTACGAAATAACCACCTTCTCTCTCTTACTCTTCAACATCGACATACTTGCTCGTGTTCTCTCCCGGTATATTTCTTCTTGCATGAGATTTTAGAGCGGATGCATGCTTTTATGGAATTTTTGCGAATTTACCACCGACACATAAAAAGCGGCAGACAAAAGGTCATATTTTATAGAGCAAATTCCCTTTCGTGTGCTTGCCGAAAAAAATACTCTTCCTCTTTCGATTTCCCACAGCAAATTCCCGCGTTTTCAAAGGCGGCATTCCAAGACACGTTCCCGTGAGAATATTCACCGAGTAAACAAAATTAATCCAACAATCTAAAAATCTTGATACTCAAAATCATAAATAATATTTAGTCCACTTCATAATTTCCCACGCGTTGCATAATTGTGAAATAAATTTTAAAAAATAATTAAAAATAATTACGTTTCCTTCTGTTTCACACGCTAAATATATTACTTCAAATAATATATTTTATCTGCTTTAAGATCGATAAATAATCCACCTAATAATACGTTTTCACTTTTAATCTGTATTTTGTCTTTCTCTATAAAAATATTCATAATGAATAAAATATAGCTCATTAAGAAATATATGATTGGTTGGCCTTAAAAATTAAGCATACCACAAACATATTACTATACTTAACGAAACATCCCCTACGTGCGTGGACTCTTATTACCACTGCGCAAGCGACATAAAACGGCGTTTAATTTTGCAACCGCACGCCTTTTACAAGCGACACTTACCGCGTCGCATCGCGTGTAGAATTCTTTTCCGTAGAAATCTTGCCGCGCGCGATATAATCGCGCGAATTTATCTCGCGAAATGAGATTCGTTCCTTCATTTACAAATTTCTCTGGGGGAAAATCGACGCGGCGTTGACGCGAGCCAAAGGCTGATTATTTCCAAGGATGCATCGGAGGTGGATACACGCGCTCTTTCGTATCTCTTTTTTGTATCTTTCTTTGCTTGGCTTATGCCACGTCTCCATGGTCCCGGAGGGACCTTCGAACCGACCTCTCGACACTGGCAGAGGCGG
Organism: Anoplolepis gracilipes; assembly: GCF_047496725.1. Taxonomy (NCBI): domain Eukaryota; kingdom Metazoa; phylum Arthropoda; class Insecta; order Hymenoptera; family Formicidae; genus Anoplolepis; species Anoplolepis gracilipes. The sequence goes on from NC_132985.1 coordinate 1,944,394, forward strand.
TACAAAAGACTGCATAAAAAAGTGACTCTGAGGAGATTCACCGAGCGTACAGTGTCGTTGTTCCCTTTGATTCGATAATAATTATGGCCTTGTGACGATAAAAAAAAAAAAAAAGAGACCCATAGGAATACTAATCAGTCGCGAGACAATACAACGGTCGCGTACTCTTTGTCTCTTTTCTTCTTTAGCGTTCATCAATAGCGTATTATCGTCTCAGAGAATTCTACCTGGTGAGAAGATATGCACGTGGCTGATTGCCGAAGATTCTTAAAAGAAACTCGCGTCGCTCTTGTGGCGAAATGACGAGGGAGAAAATAATTGTGCGTGTGGAAAATACGTGTTTTCTAGAGAGACGTAAAAGCAAGACTGAACGCCGTGTTTGGTAAACGAATATACTTCTTACAAGAAATGCAATTACACCATCGCAGATTTTTTATCTTCAATGACGCATTCGAGGTCGACAAAATCATAATAATCAAGGCGATAATATTTCTGCAATAATTTCACGTTAATTATAATGTAAAAACAAAGAGTTATCGCGTGTTCATAGTGTCGTGTTCATTTACTATAGCACCAGTGACATTTATACTCGCACACAAACATAAATCATGACAACTGTAAAAATAGAAATCTTATTGAGGTGCTACTAGTGTCATATCATCGTGATAATCAACTTGGCGTCGCGTAAAAATATGAATCGTATTCTTTAAAACATGAGAAAATGCATTACGTACCGCCACCGCAGTAGCGTCACGCTGACATGACACTTAATGTCACGTGCGCCATAACTTCGTTGTTGTAAAGAGCTGCAAAAATCCGCAAACGATCTGACCTTTCACGAAAATAGCATTCCCTATCAGCAAGATAGGCATTAATTTTAAGATAATCGCAAATGTCAGTACGAATTTCAAATCCTCCTCGTTCGCTCGCTCGTTAATCCGATTACGGTAAATTGCAATTAGCGTGTTCCTTTTTCGATTATATTGCTTCGCCGTTTTTGCAAACGCCATTGACTAGTCTTAAAATATAGGGACACATTTATGTTTGCAATGCTAAACGAATTAGAGTAGCCAGATTAGGCGCGTCATTTGCTTCTCGCAGCGAATTACCGTACCGAGAGATTTTAAAAATTATCAACTATAATATGATGAGATGATACGTTCTCTTCATGGCCAATATTTTTTTTTTTTTTTTTTTCATCGCGAGAAATTCTCAGACGAGTCGCCCCGCGCATCGTCACGTAAATTCTTATTAGAGTCCGCTATTTTCGATACTTTTGATGAGCGCGTAATCTCGGCGCACTGACACGGCGCATATTACACGTTACGAGAATGTTCTTAAATAAGCGCGAGATATTTCTCTTTCGCGCATCTTAAAAGTCATCATTACTTCACGAGAGTAGCAAGGTTGCGAATAAAGATCAACTTAATTGCAACGCTGCAATTGCATGACTATGTAGCGTTGCATTTTTCGCGCTGAGGAAACTGCGATATCAAATTCGAATGACCTGCCGGCATATTGCAGTTTCTAAGAGGCAATACATGCTATACTACTGATGGTATTAAAGACGTGAAAATAATGACCGTGCGAGAAAAGTAAGAAAAATCCACGCACATTTAAGATTGGAAGGGAACAATAACTTCACGTTTTAGCACGAGGTTGAAGGGTAGTAGACAAGTAATAAAGTTTTTGATACCGGCGAGCGACATCGCTAAAGGTTATTAAGGGCCGAACTGAAGGAGCGCAAACGCGTGTACCAAGATGTTGCAAAAGGCGTAATGCAACCGCCGACGATTTTATCGAAGGAACAAGAGAACCTGTTAGAAGAAGTGTTATTGCGATGAATCGCTGTATCTTATATGCAGGATCGCAAATAAATTTCAACAACCCTGCACTATACAGGCTTCTAGCTTTTCTTTCTCTTTTTCTTTCTTCCCCTTTATCACCTGACGATCTATAACTTTGATTTCACAGAAGTAGATCCCTGATTTTCGGTACAATTAAAACTACAGTCACAGATAGATAAACTTACTCATACATTTAATAATAGTAATAAAAATCTTAATATTCAAGACAAAAATTTGTGAATTTTTAATTTTATTAATAATAAAATAAAATATATGCAAAGGCTTCTGAATTTTATATAACTTTGCATAAATAAACTCTTCACGGCGGACGTCGAGTCTTATTCATGACTTGTATATTTTATAAAACACCTGCGATAATAGAAATAAATATTATTGGTGTATCGTACAAAAATATTTTTCTTTCTTTTAACTATCATTTTATAAAATGTATAGAAATAATATTTTTTTAAAATATTTAAGAATGCGATTTATTCTGCAATATATATTTATAAATTTTGCTATTTCGCATCAAAATTGATCCGTATGACTGTTATGTCGTCCGCTGTTCGAGGTTTAAAACACTAAAAATGAGGATTAAACAAGTATTAGCTTGGAACATTTATATATCGATCCTTCATTTGTATAGCCACGTAACGTCAATTTCAATCGCCCCTTCAAGTAATAACATACGCACCGTCGCCGTTATGATCTGCATTTACGGTAACATAATTCGGCGAGGGTTTCGCTTAAGACCGCTCCTTGATCGAATTCGCGAGCGTACTTCAAGATGTGTCTGTCGGCACGCGCATAAATCTCTCGTCTCCGTTTCGCTTCTACGAAAACAATTACAAGAGCGACGAGAGCATGTCGGATCCTTCGAAGGATGCGTGAGACAATGAGTGCTTAGCATAATATCGACGTTAAGGAAGGACGTCTAGCCCGCCCACGTGTTTATCGACAATCATTATTCATAGTCGGCGACTAGACATAAATTCGTATTTTGCATTGCTATAATTCTGCATTTACAACACCCGGTGACAGTTACTTCATCACTATTCTAATTTAAATATCCACGAGACACATTAGAATAATCTGCTATAAGGAATAATTCATACGGCGTATTAAATGATATATTTGATGCAACTAGATTTCTTCACTCTTTCTCTCTCGAAAGTGTATGTATGTATGTGTCGTGGAATAGAAATAGAAATTGCAAAATGAAAAAAAAAACAACAAGCTTTGAAATAATTCATAATAAATATTTTGCGAGTTAAAAATTCTTTATTTCTCTTTATTTTTATTCTCACCCTGACTCGTAATGACACCATTACCTAATTATCACCATAATTCCAGAAAAAAATCTCGTTTATCCTTCGTCCTTTACGGTAAGGATAAAATTGCTAAAATTTATACAAGAGGCCACCAACGCGTTGATTTATCCGTCTTCGCTTTGGAAGTCGCAAGGATTTCTCTCGCGCTCGTGCTAATTAATCGTTGCGCCGCGGGGACGCGAATTAATGCACGGGGGACATATTTATGAAGACGTCGGGGAATTATTTGATCACCGAGATGCGCCGATAAGGAGACGAACAGACGGACCCGATCGAGGGCGTGGGAGGCGGCGCGGCGGATGAAGAAACGGTCGAGAGTCGAGAGATCGCGAGTCCGTGTCGATATGATTTGTTGCTCGCCTCCCGCCCGATCGGCTGGCCGGTGCGAGCACTGAACAAAGCCGAACCTACACTTTCTAGCCCCGAGTATAATAGGCGCGTACGCGGTGGATCGCATGGTGGTCAAGAGGGACTCGCCTAGACATATCTACCGCTTAGTAATCCTCTGGAATAGCCTAGCCGCCGGTTATCAACGATTTCTATACGAACGAAATGGATTGTCCTTCCGAGAGATAACAACGAGAAAAGTGTACGGATGAAAATGAAAGGGGGGCAGAATTCCTGATTGAAATACAATATGTTACGTAGAAACGCACATGCACGCCATCATGCGTCATCCTTTTAGATATCAAAGATAATGAATTATTTATTGCTCGCCTGGAATGAATAAGTAATCAATAAAATGATAACATCTACTCGAGAAAGATGATCGCATAATTAATTCCAGCAAAAAATCTTAAAAAAATACATTTGTCGAAAAATGTCTGCAACGAGGGGTTGGTCACTGAGGTAATTTTTGTACAAGGGCTAGGTAATTCAGCGGCAATCGTAGCAAAATTTTGGGTAATCCAAAGTTATTTTTAGTAAATCTAAATAATTTTTAGCGTTAAAATAATTTAAAGTAAAATTTCTTTTTCAAAATTTATTTTTAATTTGAGATACTATTAGGTAATCTTAAGTAATCCGAGGTATAATTTAAGGGTAATTTTTGTACATTATAACTGTTAGTGACCAACCCCTCGGTCTGCAATTATATATTTCTTTTCATTTCACATAATTTAAAGTTATTTCTTTTTCTTCGCGTAAATATTGAATAGTGATTTTTTTGTAAAATTAACTTTTAGTAACTGCGATATTAAATCTCCCTATTTTTTATGATACCTTGTTTTTTCTTCCAAGCGAGAAAAGTATCAGTGACTTTTTTTTGGGTAAGTTTGCAACTTTTATTCCGTCGAAAAGAGCGGTACCACCAGAACAGGATTTCGCGTTCCATTAGAAACGACGGACAGATTCATCAACGCACTTTGGCCCATGTCTAAGCAACAACTTGGAGTACCGTACACCTCGGTAAAACTGATAAAAGCAGGTTTTATAGTAGTGAATCTGCCGCTCTTCTCTCTGGACGTCGTTTTATAACTCGCGAATAGCGATGTACAGTTACTTGGCCTGACTGTTTCTCTCGTTACGAATGTGTGTGTATCACACGCACACGCGAATGCCGATTTATACACGCATCTAAACGCCCGCCAGCTGCTTCGTATCGTTGATTACAAAGTACTTTTATTTTAATACTTTAACAGAAGCGCGAACAATGAAGTAATCTTATATGATTCAAATAGAATTCCCGTTCAATGGAAATTTTCTGTCATTTAAGAATTAAACATAGTTCGAAGGAAGAGGCTGTATAATTTTTTAATATAATTAGAGCATATTTTTAAATAATATTATATTAATTTCAAAAATATAAAGTAAAAATGAATATGAAAAAATAACTTAAATATTTTATATAATAAATTATATAAAATTAATTTTTTTAAAGAAGAGAAAAATAAACATTATTTCAAATTATTTAATTATTAGTTTCAAAAACTCATCCACGATATTATCGTAATTACTCCTCTCTAGTACGAGATGCAATAGTCAACTGTTATCTTTGATGACAATCTTCCACTGCTCGCACTTCGTACGCAATTTCAATTTGTATCTTCAATAGTTATTTCCATTATAATCTACCATCTACCATCAATGTACAATTATCGCGACAACCTTGTGATCCATTCAACTTCGTGACATACTTATAACAATATAAGTGTATAATATACATCCGATAATTTTTAAAATTATTTTCCCCGACAAACAAAATCCGCGTATAAAACTTTGTTTTGCAATTTGGAATTTATTTTGCAAAAAGAATCGTCCTTTTTTTTGCCGCGATTTATATCACACCTTTGCGATCGATCAAATCGTAACTTTATTGCGCGCTTTTTCGTGGGCGAGACGCACACGTGCGCGATGCACGAGGGAGCCCTTCCCGTGATGCACAATTACCACGACAAGATGCGAGACGGTGTGGGCGTCAGCGCAGCTTTCATCCGGCGAACCGCGTGCGGTTGTCGATAATGCCTTCACTCACTCGAAATTTGTCAATATCCCTCACGCAATATCTGCGATATATCGCATTTAATTCCTTCGCCACGGGCGATTAGAGCTATAACCAGAATACACCTGCACAAGCGATGCGGATAAAAGAGAGAGGATATTATCGACGATTAATCTCTCTCTCTCTCTCTCTTTTTTAAGATATAAAAACATTTATCTTTTAAAGCTACATCTTTGCATTCTGTTGAAATCGAGAATTGTACGATAATTGTTAAAAGTTTTGCCTAAAAATTTGTAATAAATACATATGAAATGTATAAATGTCATGCAATTGTCTATAATCATAATGCAAATATATGTCAAAATATTCGACATTAAAGAAACGCATAATTCAAAATACGACCAAGTTACAACCAATCATCAATAGTCTCACATTTTACGGGTTTCGTCATCTTTTTCACGTAATTGGTTGTTACTCGCGCCTGCAATTACCGTGACATTCCGCTATTGCGATACATATCGTGTACTAAGGACGCAGAGGCATTAACGACAATCGCGGCGTCGATAATCGACCGAGAGTCAGTTAATTAGTTTCGCGGCGGGCGAATTCGTGGGCGACACGTATCTCCCCGCGCCAAAGTACAAGTCGAGGAGAAAGGTTACACGCGACGTTTCTGACGAACCGTTTGCCCCGCGGGGCTATTGAAAATATACCTCTCGCCAAACACTACGGGCACCGATAAAATATGGGAGTTCGCGCAGCGGGAAAAGGAGACAGACGGACTCTGTTCCTCTACATATATATATATATATATATATATATATATATATATACCTCCCGATAAAACTTACAGTGCTTGTAAACTACCCGGTGAACAGCGCGATGCGCACGCGAGGGTAGGAAACATGCACTTTACAATAATAGTAAAAATAACGACGGCATGCCAACTTCTTGCATGCAAATGGATTGCGAGAAAGACCCGGTGGTGCCACAAATGTGGTGTGTGTCCCCCTCATCCGTGTGTCCACCTTCCTGTGTACTGTTTGCAATGCGAATATATATGACTCACCGGTGGCCGCGGATGTATTTCATGGCAGGCTACTTAAACTCTATAGCAATGCCCCTCCAACTACTAATACCCGCGAGTTTCTCTCTCACGCGAAGAGGGATATATCAATGATATCGCGTCCTCTTGTGTACATCACTGGACATTTCGTGAGAATTCAGGCTTTGGGTAACAATAAGAGCAAGAAGTATATGGGAAAGGGATGATAATGTGACAATGGAAAAGTTTTCAATGATAAGTATAGATTAAATAAATGAGACATATTTAAATAATAATAGCGTAAGAATGTAGCAAAATTCGATTTTTTTTGTCTTGCGATAAATGATCAACGAAAAAAAATTGTAGCCTAAAATACTATTAAAAATAAAAAGTTTCTTAATATTTTTCACTTTATTTATGTTTTTTCACTTTATTTAACCGGTTGTTATGTCTTTTCCTAATAAGAGCGTTCGATATTTCGTCCGAGCATGTGATGCCATCACCACGTCTCGCACTAGGGAGAACAATTGCGACGGTTATGGCTGTTTACGCACCGATAAAAGAAATAATCGTAGCGTAATGACATAATCATCGTCGCGCAAGTAGAAAGTCGCGAAGACTGTTCCGATAGCCTGTCGCCGCATCGGGAGAGAACGGGGGCGAAACTTTATGCGCGATGTGCCAGATAATCATCGTCTGGCGATATAATTATCGCGAATATTGCATCCCCTGCTAGTGTATAAGGAGCGCTCTTGCGAAAGGATAAAATCATCGTCTCCTTCCCTTTCCCCCCCCCCCCCTCCTTCTTCTTCACCCTCCGAGAACGAGGGACGTTATTAGCGGCGAACGATTAGAGTTCACGCTGCGTGAGACGCACAACCATAAGAATCGATTTAAGAATCGCCGGTCGGATGTTGCGAGCAAGCGATATATCGAGTTGTTTACGAAGAACGTCGGTCCGAGAAGGGGTATCCCTCGGCTTCCTCGAGAAAGAGAGAGAGAGAGAGAGAAAGAGAGAGCGGCGGGCGAATATCCGCTCGATATTTTATAGATAGGATCCTAAAGTATACGCGTTGCGTAAATAACGCATGCGTGTACGCGTGCGTTCGCCGCACGAGATGGTTTCTACCATCGCCGGTTGCCGTCGAGTATTTTATGCACCGATACGAGACAGTTTCGACACGAGCATACTCGCGTTCTATGCAGAAACGCGGGTATATGACGTCATGTGAATCGAAAGAGAAATTAAAAAGTAATTCGTAATAATGAATAATTAAAAAGTTCCCGCAAATATTTTAAGCATTGCGAAACTTAACGTAAAAAATGTAGAAGATGCGACTGAATGATTTTAAGCAGTATTTTACATGTAATTACTTTTATAGGAGTAGCAATTATCGTTGCGTGTTTCTTGAAAGATTTCTGCGTGCAACACAACGCCATTGAAGATGTTTAAGTTCATATGAAATTAATGTCGTGCAACCTTCCATGCGTCGGCGAGAATCCTTTGACGCATAAAGCGTGCAGTTTACGTGCGGGAGTGAAAAAAAAAATAATTCAATGAAGTAATATCGCGCGCGGATTCGCGAGAAGCGCGTTTGCGAGCGTAAGATAAAGAGAATAAACGACGTCAAAGGTAATGGAAAAAAATCTCATTATAGAACACTGATGGTCTTGCGCGCGTAATTGCCACCTTTACTCTCCGCGTTACACCGCGATGCCAGTAAAATCCGATGCGTTCGATACTTTACAATCATTCGCCCCTAGGTCAGGAAAGCGGTGAAAAATCCTTGGAATCCGCAAACGAGCGTAATCGAGCCACCGTTTCGCGCCGCTTCGCCGTAAAGGATCGCGAAGATTCCTTTAACGGCTTGAGACACCTGTCCGAGTGCCTTAATAGGGAAAGTTCAACGACGACGGCAACATACGGGAAGTCAAAGTCTCGTGGATGTTAGCGAAGATGACCAATTAACAAGTCGCGGTCGTTTGACGATTATCGCGACTACGATGCTTCATTATCGAACGACAGTTTTTTTAAAAATCAAATAAAATCTTTGCTGAGAGATCCGCTAAAGAACCCGCAGTCCGAAGGAAAGATTCATGCTCTTCGTCATTAGCGCGTCACGAAAAATGCGAACGCGATATTTGCGAATCAAGAGTCAAGGATGCGCAAATTATCGCGAAATTATCGTCTTCGACGAACGTCAATTAATTTAAATTCTTTAGCATTTTTTTGCACATTTTCATGTGCTGCATTAATATCGCGATTTGCCGTAAGATCCCGGCTCTTACAGGATTTTCATCGGAAAAACAACGGGATTTACGTCCGCTGTTCTCGGAGACTTTAATCGGGAAAGAAAAACGAGCGGGGAATTTTCAAGATTCACGAGACGTCTCTGTCGTCTGTCATCGTTGGCCGCTGTCACCTGTGCGCCAACCTGTGCACCTGCGTACCTACAGTGTATATTTACTGCTTCTGACAAAATTTATTCTCTTAGAGTTCTCTTCCTTGATTGTAAATAACGTATAAAATTTACTATGTTTTCGAAATCAAATATATCTAATTATTAAATACTTTCTTTATATATATTCTATTATTAATTCGTTTAAAATATGTCTATATTAAAATCTATGTTACAATTTATATTATAAATCTACATTATTGAAATTTAAGAAATGGGCATTTACATTTTAATAATCTAAATTAACTATAATATAAAATATAAATGATCCACCTTAGTAATTTACTTAAATATTTAGATTTACATTCTAATTAAAAATTCATTTTTCCTCACATATTTCTATGTTTTCCTTTACGCTATGAAAAGAAGAATAAATAGGATCGTAAACTTCACGGATTCATGTGGCTCTATGTTACGTGGCTCTAATCTTGCTATGCGGTAGCTATGGGTCTGGATTGCCGGCGAATCGTCGGGATAACGATTTTATAACCTTGTACTCGGTCCGGAACTTCCGCGAGTCGCATCCCGGTCCGGGACTTTCACCATACCGCGAAAGATCCCGCATGGACCATAACCTGCTTCAACAACACGGATATAAAGTCTTGTGACGGCGACTTTATTCGCCGCCGCAATGACCTCGGAAGGAACAGTCTCTCCGAACGTTTTTTCCCGCAGAAATGCGAGACACGGCGATTTTTGTGCACAACGCGTGCACAACGCGTAGATTTTAATCCAGAAAGTAACTAATATAAATATAAATAAATGTCGAATAAAGTTACTTTCCATTTAAATATTTTTTATTCGTTGTTTAATTATGACGCATTAATTTATGTACTTAAAATATCTTTACTCATTTATTATTATTTATAATAAAGATGAGTGCTTCAGAAAAAAAAGCAAGTATAATCATCACGCCGTAAACTCTGTAATAAAATATAATTATAATAACTATTACGACAGAAATTAAGTGGACACTTATTTATGACTCGCTAACCAAGTGAAATATGATATGAGAATAGATTGTCAGTCAATAATAGCGCTTCGTCAACGCTTTATCGCGCAATTAAAGAGAGTTTACTTTTTGTTAGTCGGAAAAAAAAAAGAGGGAAAAGAGGATAATCGATGTGTAGATTTCGCTTTTCTCCGGCGCGAGACCTTTCTTCCCTCCTTGTGAATATCGGCATGGGAACTGTTAGGTGAAAGGGAATCGTAAGCACGCGCTCACGTCGGAGCGAAGCGAAGAAACGCCGCTTTTGCGAGCGGTCATGCCTGCCGCGGAGGATTGTCTCTCGCAATTCACCTAGGTAGGTAGGTAGGTAGGTAGGTAGATAGGTAGGTGGGTATATAACACACCTTCGTTAGAAACCGACGGCCGTAATTTATGACGGGCGTTCTGGCCGCTCCGACTATCCGACGAAATCGCCAGATCGACGTAAGGAAAATCCTCCACGAAGTCCTTTCCGATCTCCTTTCCCCTTTTACGCGACTCTCGCGGATCTCGATTCCGTGCCTCGGATAAGAGTGCCGCAATAATCGCGACTCTTGAAGCCAAGTCGCGCGAAAGTAAAACGCGGCGCGTAACGCACAGAAGAAAAAGAGAGAAAGAGACGCACATTCGATAATTTATTACGGGCGACGTTAGCGACGACTCGTCGCAATAGACCATTCGATTACACGGGATACGCATTAATCATTTGTGCATCGTGTGTAACCCACATACGTGTACTGTACCTACCTGCACGACAACACGCTCATTGATAAAGACAGGTTACAATGCGTTGTTACGACATCGCCACGGCGTGTTCGTAACATCGACATGTTGCCGCGTGTCTAGCGACTGGATAATAACAGTTACATCGATCAAATCGCTATTCATAAACGCGTAGTATGAATATTTATATGGCATTTTAGTATCTTGCCTGGTGGTTATTACTATTTTCCTTTCGCAATACTTCTTGGTATTATTATTTTAACAATTCTATATAACTTTGTAATTTCTTGTAAACATTGAGTGCTCAACATATATTTGTCGAAATTTTCAATTCAAAATTCATGTGAGAAGCTATTCAGATAAAAAGTACAATCGGTAGACAAAATTTCTCTGACGTGTTATACGAGTGTTGCGGTGAGAAATAATTTGAATATAATAATGTACATTGTACATGAATATGTGTCGGGACCCAACCCAATAACGCGGGGCCCAGGAGAGAAAAAATAATGAGGTACACACACACATATATGACAGAGAAGAGAAACAAGAGTGAAAGAGAAAGAAAGAGAGAGAGAGAGAGAGGAGAAAAAGCTGCCGATACAGGATCTTTGCTCACCCAGGGCGTCCGAGAAAGGCGAAAGGAATTTATGTGTACACCGCCCCCTCCTCCCACCGTAACGATCATTCGCCACGCCGGCAACAATAATTAATCCGAATGGCGATATTTAATAACTTTAATTGATATGGCCACCGTGCGCGCGACCTCACATACACGCGACATACGAGCGGCCTGCAAAAGTATTCCGGATAATGGAAATGAGGCAAAGTGACGGTTTCCGTCTCGCTCGAGATATATACGAGCTTACTCTTCGAGTAATTAGAGCTCGATCGTTTTGTATGTAAAAGATGAAACCGTAGAGAGATAAAGACCGAGAATCCCATCGCGTTCTTATTTACCGGATTATTTTAAACTTTATCGTTTTAAACTAACGTGATCGTCCAATTATAAATTTTGTTGTTTACGATTACGCTAAATGCGTAAAATAAAACATATTAAATAAAGAAATTGAATAAATTTAATAATTGATTCTTCATTTAAATCTAAAATTGAAATTGTTCTGATAATTGAGAATTTCAATTAATATCAAACATCTATCCAATTAAATGACGGTAGTTTCTATATGTAATATAAAAATAAGTAGACATAGAAGAAACAATCTCTCCCTTTGTCTCTTTCTCTCTCATGGTTTTCTATTTATTGTACATTATAAAATATAAAATAATAGTACATAAATGTAGATTATATGAATAGAAATCTACAGTTTATTTCTATTAACTTTCTTCGTGATAGACTTTAATTGGTGCACGATTTTCTTATTTTGACTGGCAACCACTCGACATAAGATATTTTAACTACATTTTCTATCAACGTCATATCGAGATCCATTAGAAAGCAATTATAAGACATATTCCACGTTAACTTATCGAGCATTGGATGGCAGAAACGTGACTCATCATTGCATCGTAAACGAGTAACGCCTCGTGCATTAAGTTTCGCTATGCGAAAGCATTTGCATCGTGACCGCGATAAAACAGGAGGATTTGCGTATCGAAAAAGGAAGAAAATCATCGATTTTCAAGCGATGCAAAAAACGCGAACGGCCGAGACAAGATGAACCATAATAATTACAAGCAAAAAATCTCGACACCAAAGTGAAACCTTATTTATCGTCACTAAATTTCGCGGTACGACAGCGCGCAATATATCACGCCTCGCATATGCATTAACACATGCACATGTAATTGTTGTTTAACGCATATCGACGATAACAGAGACAACTTTATTATACAGGCTAAATAGAGTTCTATCATATCTCACGTATCATTTGAATAAAATATATATATATATATATATATATTTATTTATTTATTTATAATTTTTCGCCTCATTTTTTACACGCGGTATTATTTAAATAAGTTAAATATATATTTATTCTACATATATTTTTAATATAAAACTAAAAAATTTTATTATTTCTTAAAAATCTATTTTAAAATTAATTAAATCACACATATACATTTAATATTGCCTCATTAAGCTGCTAAATTTTATCAATGTATGGCACGCAAATATCTTTAGACTGTTGTGCGTGATATTTGCATACCTAGAGTCCATAAAAGGGTGATCGCAGTTGCAACCGAGAAAACAAGTCGTCACGTCCGACTAAAAGGATGGAAATCGAGGCGCGGTTAGTATACTTATACTATGAAAATCCGGCGTTGGAATTCGCACTGGCGAAATGAATTGCGTGCACGCCTTCCGCAATCATTCACACGGCACCTTATTAAGCAAGACCTACTTGCTATCATAAACAATATTTTCTAGAACGGTGGTTCTCCAACTGCGATTAAAATTTAATCATTTTTCCAAGGGCAGGATTCTGAAACCGCAAATCTTTTCTGCATAACGACGATTCAAAAAATTTTTATGCTCTCGTTTAATTAAAATAAAAGTAATTAAATAAAAAATAAACAATAATTAATTCTCGATATACATATATTTATTACAAATGCGGAAGATACTCGCGAGAAAATTTCGCAATGAGAAATTGCGGATTCGCGCGATTATGAAATGTCGAGTCGCATTAGCGCACTGTTATCTAATAATGCGAACTAATTGTGCGTGCTTATCTTCCGACGAATGCAAAGGACGATTCGACGGCATGTTAGTTTTCCTTTAAGTCTCAGTATTGTGCCAAATACTACGTAACGTACTGGCGTAAGAACTTTCTCACGTACATTTCCACGGCACGACACTAACAAAAAGTGACAGATCTTCTTTCAGTGAATAACTTGCCATGCAGAATTTCAACTATCATCGCGTGGGAAACGATTTTCTTTTTATGACACCCGCAATATAATTCAGCTCTATGATAATAAAGTTTTTATTCGAATAAATCGTTCGATGTAATCCACGTTGTCTATACAACTATAATTATAGTATTTGTGCTATAATTTCATCTTGACATACGCTATACTTTCGCGTAAATTATAGTATATGTGAAATCTAAATTATGCAGTTTCCCAAATTGCCATTTTTCTATGTCAAAAGATCGATTTCTAGACCAATTAGATATTTGATCGATTAGAAATAAATATAAATAGCAATCTATTTTATTTTTAATTATATTTCTTTTAATTAATCCTTTAATTCATTTTTAATTATTTCCTTCATATAATGTTCTCTATTGTTCATAAATGAATTCATTATGAATACTTCCTTTTAATTATCCAATATTTTCACTTTTTCAAGCAAAGCGTATTAAGAAATGCTATATTTATCACAGTTGTATAAAATGCCATTTTAAAAAATAAAGGATGTTGTACTGTATGATGAAATCTTGGAACATTCTTTCAAAGGTGTTGAATGTAATACGATTATCACAGAACTAATCGTACAACTTATGTAACTGCATTCGCGCGTAAATACCTGTGGTAAGAAATCTCGCACGATCTCGATTATCGTCAACGATCTTCTCACAAGTGAAAAGTATAAAATACCTTCTACGCGAAAGTGTATAGAATGTTGAATATATCACGTAATCATGTAGACATATCTTTCTAAATTTACAAGATTTGTAATAAATAAAATATAATTCACACAAAATATACTTTTAACTTTAGAACAATTAAGAATATATGTACTATATATTTTAAATATTGTGAAAAGTATTATTTGTTTGTTAAATTTCCCTACATATATTTTTTTTAAATGCGTGATAAATATAATTGTCTCATATTTTAAAAATTAAAAATTCTGCTCAATTTTCCAATTTTTGGATGAATTAATAAATCCAATGAAATGTTGTCATCCAATACAACAGGACAATATAAAATTTATTTAACATCGAGCGCTCTTGACACACACAAGTAACCGCCGGTTCTGTAGCGCTTCGATAATTCGCCTCTTACACTCGAGCCATACATCTTTCTCACCACTCGGGCGGAAGTTATAATTTTCTAGAAACCTGTACATAGGAGAGACCTCGGTTTAAACGGTTCGTTCACACATTGAGTATTCCTCACGTTGGAATTTCCTCGCTCCGACACCACCAAACGTAAATTGCTTCGGACGGTCTAACCATGCTGCCTGGTTACGGCGAAACTTACGTAAGAAATCGTGGTAGCCGATGGTAGAGAAGTCCGAAAGAAACATTGTATTGTAGGAAAGCAAAGAAAAGAAAATATAAAAAGAAAGACAGAGGGAGAAAGAGAGAGAGAGAGAGAAAGAGGGAAGTCACGGGAAGCTCTCGATGCTCGACGAGAATTACACAGAGTTCTCGCGAAACAATGGCGATCCCGGAGATCTATAGACCTGGTCAACACGACTGAATTATCGGCATGTTTGAGCTCTCGGAAATAACAGTTTGCAGCAATACACACATACACGGTATTTACGAGAACGCATTCACGTATACGCATTCACACCGCGAATCATCCGCGAAAAACAAGCGGCCGATTACCTCATCCAAGGAATTCCTATCGCAATAACGATCTGTGTGTGATGAGTAAATCGCCACATCTAACAATTCCAATTGGCGTTTCGTGGATCGGGTAATCATCTTCGAAACTGACACGCGTGGATTTGCGCGAATCCGAGCATAATACGTATTCAGATAGCACGAGGGATTTGCGAGATTAGTTTCGTACAGACTAACACGTTTAACGTGTCGGCTATTGTGACGATAGATGTCATCGGGGTCATCGCCCATCTCATGTAGTGATGAAAATCTTAAACAAGACTTATTACTAACAAAGAGTTATTTCTACGATTCGAGAGATATGTGATTTATGAATAGATTGCTCGCTAGTTATATCTAATCGGTGTTTTTTTTTTTTCTTTCGGCATGAAATTACGCGGCGATTCAGAGAAAGTAAACGATCATCGCGTCATCGATTGCAGTGGCGAGTCGTGGCGCGATTCGTATCACGGATGATTGAAAATTGCCAACGATTAGGCGATGATTACTGACCTATCGGTCGATTGATATCCGCGTAGATAGTATTAGATCCGTTATTCCCACGTTCGGGAATGGCGGAAGTAACGGCAACATCTCCGCGATGGTCACCGCGATAATTCTGACATATGGTCCGATCTGTCGGAATTAATAATAATCCGTCTTGTTTGTGCGAGCTATCGGTATTATTACGGAATATATTATACTCTGGGTTGTTGAACCCAGTGTGAGAATCGTAAAACTTTTAATGGTCATCGTAGGAAGAACCGCTTTTACATAGAAGCTAGACTTTTATTATCTTTTATAGTTCGCTAAAAACAGTCGTGCCAACAGATGAATGTTACGCGATCAGCAGAAAATGAAATGTGAAATCTTTTATAGAAAACACATGTGCAAAGTGTAAAGCGCATATATTATGAATTTAAATTATAAATCATATCATGTAAATAATATGTGAAAGTTTTTGCATCATCGTTCATTACATGAAATAATTTATGTTTCCGAAATGTTGAAATCAATTAAACAATTTAAACTCTCTCGAGTAATATTAATAAAATAAGAAAGTAATAAAGAAGCAATTATAAAGTTACTTTAATTTATTGGCCCAACCGATTATAAAATAGCCGTCTATCGTAAATTCTCGATGAAATCATTCCTTTCCAAAATCATAACATTCATCGCCATCTTCGATCTTCCGTCCAACATCGGCCGAATATCGATTACAGAAGTCCGATCGAATGGACGGATTATATTCGTTCGCGCAGGAATCTTTTCCGCGTGACTCCCTGGCGAAACAAAATACCACACGTGCTCGCGATCGATGGGGATTCGTCCCAGTGAAATCGAGATAGCCGAGAGGGTGGCCTAATCTCGGCGCATCTATCAGCCACCTCGTGACCTCTCGGCGATTCATCTGCGCCGTGTCGAACGTGCCTACACCTTCTAACACGCCTAAGCGACTCTCTCAGCTCTCAGTCTCTTCCGTGCCATTCTCCTGCCGGGCATCGCCCGTTTGCGTCGCCGAGCTTTCATTATTTCGCGAGATCCCTGCCGACGAGACGAAAGGCATGTGGGTGGACGAAGAGGGAAATCGGCGATCGAACCACCGTGAGAAGATGCTCGCGGGTCTCGACGCTTTCGACGCATCTCGGCTACCAACCGATTCCCAAATGGCCCTCAGGGCCCTCACGCTCGACGGACGCGACCGTACGATAAAAATGAGCGCACGCGAAAGTGTCGGAATAGTATCTCTCGACATAGAAACGCCTCGGGCGCGGCGCACTAATAGCGCGAAGAAACCGCACGGAATTCGCTCGACGAGCGAAAACGCCATGGGTCGCTGGAGATCGTACCGGGAATTTGCCCGGTTCTTTGGTAAAAGTATTATCGGGTGAAATGGAGTCGAGAAAGTGTGATCTTAAATCGGTATCCTGATGGCCTGATTTTGTTCCATATCGCTCGATTTCTTCGCCAGTTTGCGAGAATAGAATTAAATTGTGCAGAAAAATTGTAATACGCAATCATTTCGAATAAATTTTATTTCTTTAGAAATCCGCGACAGAGTTTTATGTATATATTATCTTAGAATTTTCCACGAGTCGTGAAAGGATTTAGCAAAGTGCTTTAGAAAGACATCATATGCCGCACTTGACTGATAATTTAAAGAATAAAGACATCTATTTAATGATCTATAATTTCTGTCGAAATTTAATGAGGAGACTTTCAATCACGCTCTCTTTCCGCGCTTTCCACAAATTCAATCTCAAAACTGAAAGATATCATTCTGAAATGATATTTCTGTCATTCGATCTTACATGCCCACCATCACGCATTCCGTTACCCTTTTATGAACGTAACGCGATATAGCGGAAAGCATGAATCTTTACGACGCGCAGCTACACTTTTCCGCGCATGGACGCTTTTGCGGCGTTTCAATGGCAGGTATCTGGAACGTCCTCGTGGCAAGAATAGAGAAAACCCGAGGATAGAAGGATCGAACGGGTAATTCACGTGGCGATGCAGTTCGTTCCACGAAGATTTCATGCGATTCGTAACGATGCCCATAAAGGTTGACACGGTTGGAAGGATGCCTTCCTCTCTTTCTTTCTCTCTCTCTCTCTCTCTTTCATGAGACAATCTCCAAAAAATGGAATGCACCGTGCGTTGCAAGCGGAAGATCTCGTGATTTACGATATCGACAATCTCGACGCAAGAGATCGGAATCAATGGTCACTATAATAGCCCGGATAAATTTTAACTGTCAGAATTATTATCCTGATCTATCGAGTGAACCTGATTGAATTTGCATCGCGCTCAAAATACAATTAATTCTCCAAACGTACAAACGGTTTTTCACCGTTCTCAAGTCGCGCGATTTATTCGATTATTTATTCGAAAACTGGTTATTGCTGGAAGCTATAGTACGTGCCTATATAAGTAACTCCAGAATCTATGACTGCGTGCAAAATTTTTTTAGTTTTGAGAAACAACTCATAATATACAATGGACCATTACAATCTTTTGAATGGCGTTTATATGTTATAAATAATTCAAAAGCCCGTTTCACGGTAATAAAGAGATTATCGGATAAGAAAAAACGAGCGTAAGCGTAGTAACTTGTGGTCACCATGACTAATTTAAAATGGACCATATCGAATGTCTTAAAATTATATGATCGAGTCATGTTAAATTTTCGCAATAAAGGATCATAACTTGTTATTTATGCGTGTTAAAAAATGCATTTTTTCTAGTTCTTCTAAAAAATATAAAAAATGGGAGAAATTATAGTTTCTTTGTGACGAGCAACATTACTTTAATAAAAATAAAGTAGATAACTTCCAATTAAAATTTTGTAAAAAATCTTATGTTTAATATAAATGTGGTCAGAATTAATAAAAAACAAATCTAGGTCGACAAACTCTAATCAATCGACATTGTAGACGATCTTATCAGTTATGCTGATCATTACCCACATTATCACGAAACAAACGTCATAAATACTCACGCTACTATTTATTGTTAATAGCGAGACGCTCGCTTTTTCGCAACCTGGCGTGAGAGAAGGCCATAACTCACGCTAGGTGAATATCAGCTGGAGTTCGGGAAAGATAAGAGGGAGGAGATTCTCATGCGAGTCGACGAATCTAGAGATAATTCTTAATATCGTGTTAATTATCCAAGTCGAGACCTAAGCAACTCCCAACTCTCGGACTTGATATATACTTTATGGAAACGTATCGCGCAAACCATAACGGCCATCGAGCTTTAAGACAGACTTGGGTGGGAAAGATGAAAGGTGAATCAAAGGTAGCAGCGGCGAATTTCGATAGTCGATAGTCATAAATCATGCTTTTTTATACTGGATAGATACGATCGGTGAATTCCTTCGTGTTCGTAGCTCTAAACAAACTGGATTACGTAATATGCCAAAGATGTGCCAAAGAATAAAAATAAAAATTTTCTCAACACGAAATTCGTATAATATAAATAATATGATAAATTGATGCAATTAATTTCTATAAATTCTAATTGTTTCATACATAAAAATGTATACTATTTATACTAAATTATATTAAATCTATTCGAAATTAAAAATTATTATTTCAACACCTAAAACTAAATTTTCGAGGCAAAGATAAATATTTAAAGGAAAAACACGATAGTGAAAATAATTGTAAAACCAGTCTCATTTTCTACCACGGGTTTTCTATTTAGACATTTAATTATTCAGATTCGTAAATCTTCCGAAGTATTTGCGAAGAATAAATTTTGATTGATGCACTGCTCGGTATCGACTCGTTGAGCACGAATCTCATTAAAGTATCAAGTTACTCCGGCGAACACGGAGCGAATACACGCGTAATAAGAAAACGAGCGAAAATGGTCTGTTGCGATTGATATCCCGATGATGCAAATCGAACGAACAGCTTAACAGTTACATCGGAATTTGCGGTGAGAGCATTCGCGAGGATCGTATGCAGAAATGTTTCTTGCATTCGACTATGTAGAATTTTTTTGCGGTCGATGAAACCCCCATTGCGAGCGTACAAAAAATACAAAAGCGAACGATATATACGTGAAATAAAATATTTCGCTTTTTATGACATTATATTTTTATGACAATCACTTATTTTTTATTAGTATGAGTTAATATTAAAAATAAAGCACTGTTAAATTGATACATACTAAATAAATCAATTAGGAAATTTAATTAAAGTGCTAAAAGAAAAAATGTGTCCGAATTAAAATTTTTAATTTCGAAAATTCTGTATATATTTCTAAATTCAATATATAATTTTTTGCTTTTTAAATAAAATAATTTTTTTATATAATATATATTTATTAAATATATTATTTAATACTCAGATAAAAAAAACAATGCTCATAACTTTTAAATTAATCTAATTATAAAAATTTTTGATAATTAAAGTATAGCGCATGTTACTGAATAACACTATCATGATTAACAGATCTATTCAAGATACATCAATGCTCAACATTTAATAAAGCTTAAATGGATTATTGAATTATAATTATATCTGCTAAGAAACGTCTGATTTGCAGAAAGATATGACGGTTCATTTCTAGCTTTTCCCTTTAACACAATTGCAGCGATTACAGCGCGAAATCAGCGAAATCGTTCTGTACGATTGCGCGACGATCACCGTTAAATTTGCCTGATGCCAACAGAACCTGCAATTCGTCGCAATTAAAGCCTACCGCCAATTGGCATACTCGTCCCGTTATTACGTTATTACGATCAGATAATTCGAGCGTAACGCTGTATCTGAGCAGGTGGGTGGTTCAAGGCCGCCACACAGCCTCTGATGCATTAAGCGATGCACTTTCGACAATACATTTTCATTTTTGTCGAAGTTTTAAATCATAAAAATAAAATAAAGAATAAAATCGATCCCAGAAAGTTATCTATCGATTTCGCACTTTGCTTCGGGAAGCATTCAATTATTTATGTTCGAATTGCAGCTCAAAAAAATCGAAAATGCTGGATTCAGTGTGTGTGTGTGTGTGTGTGTGTGTGAAGCTGGTGTTTTATTTTGTGGAATTAGCGTCTGTAATCGCTTTTAATTTCCTCTAATAGAGAAGATTTTATGTGTAAAGATTATTAAAATATTTATATGCATAATTATTGCAGACGAGAAAGATTACAAACATCTTACGTCAGTACTTATATGTTCTTTCAAATAATTTAATTTGTTTAATTAATATTCTAATAATGTTTACGTATAGAACTTTTTGAAGAACTATTGTACAATTTTCAAGTGCTTCAAATCTAGTAAAAAAATCGTCGGCGAACAAAGTGAGATGCAGCGTGGACTTGACGTTTCAGTTTGTCCCGAACCCTTTTTTAGTTTAACAGCCAGAAATGTTTAATTTATCAAGAATCCTAGATCTATTAAAAATTAAGCGAAAACCCTCAACAATTATTAAATTCCTACGAAGTCAGTCCAATTTCACACACATCTCGATGCATGCTATCGTTTTCAAGGCTATCGGTTTCTTTCACACGTTAATCGATACATGCGTTATCTAAAAAGTAGTTGTAACTACTTGTTGAAACGTCATATTTCGCTTCGTAATTATACGCTTTATCAAAGTTTGAAAAAAATACATATCAAAGTAATAACAAGATTCTCGACAAACGAGAAAATAAATAACAGAAATTATTAGCTTATCAATCATAATTTTCTATTGTTTTATAATATATTTCATGTTCCATGTTTTAAATGTATTTAAATACAATATACATTTTTTATTCACATTTAAAAATAAAAAAGTTAAATTATTTTCAACTTATTATTCTAAAAAGGATACATAATATTTAATGTTATAATAATACAATTAGAATATTCAATAAGAATATTCAAAATATTATATTCATCTTAAAAACAAATTAAAAAATTAAAATAAAAATTTTAATATATATTTTAATTTTGATATTTCAGCCAAAAAAATTATACTGAATAAAATATTTTCTAACATTTTTCTTATTTAATCCTAAGCTCTCTTTTCTTAATAATATAAAATTTGGAAAGAGATTTATAAAAATAATATTACGATGCACTGAGACCTTTTAACAATTATGTTTATATCAAAGTGGATTAGCCAGATAACCGAAACGGATGCGTTTGTCATGGCCGGTTAAGAAATGAGAGATGCGGTTTGCCTTTTGGTCATAAAGATTCTCAGCATCATTTGTTTTGTGCGCAGTGCACTTGCCAAGGAATCTCTATCAGTATATATATATATATATATATATATGTATAGCGAATAATATGCACAATCGCCGCGCCTTTTCTCCGGGGTGTTCGAAGTATCCCATAATTATAAGCCCGCGCACAAAAATGCCTGCAGATTTACGGGTCTCATCCCGCGCACGTGTCTATAAATAATGGAGATACGAGAATATTCGGCGATAAACATTTTTCGGTATCACTTGCCGCGCCGCAGGCCGCGATTGTCCTTCGAGAATACAATCTCTATATCTTTATATAGGATGTCCCATGTTTTCCAGACTTTATTTTACGTGTCTTCAGTTTCTAGAACTCTTCAATTTTTATGAAATCTTTAATTAATTCCGAATTAGCTTTTCTCTGAGAAAATTATTCGAAAATCATTATTTTTTAAATCAAATTATTACGAATCTAAAAAAATCTGACAAGATTAATTTTAGAGATAGAATAAAAAATGAGAAAGTAGAAAAAAAATTAATTTTTATTTATAGAAAATGTAATCCAAATTATTTTAAAAAATCCGTAGACAAAGAGATGTGCACAAATCTGAAACACCTTGTATATATCGAGGAATAGTTTAAAAAAAATCCGTGCAGTGCCTTACGCTGCGAGGAATTCAAGCGTCGTTTATCAAGCGTCGTTTATCAAGCGTCGTCATGCGCTTATCAACGCGAAGTACCTTTTCTCGCACCTTTTCGCTTACACATAGCCTACAATTATGTTTTCATACCCGAGGAAAAATCCACATTGATCCCCATATTCTTGCTCGCACGTTGTATAAATAACACGTTGATATACGCTTTGAAATATCAGCCTTTTCGAGGTCACTTGCAGGCCAATATCGGAAAAAGTTTCAATATATGTAATTATAAACAAAGCGTTATATAGTCACTAGTAGCATGAGATGAAATCTATTTTTTTATTTATGCTTCTGACAAATATCAAAAAATTTTTAACTTTTCTTGTATGTGTATATGTGTATCTTTGTGTAGGCGCATATAAATAAATCGACAGACTATGTATATTACTTATGTATTTCAGAATTAAACATTTGCGCTAATCTATTTTATCGTTAGAATATTCGATATATGATCGTAGGCGACTTACCTGCAAAGTGCGATCGTACGACATTGGTATGGCACTCACGACGTTATCCTATGCGACTTTACCATGTTGCGACGAAGGAATAACGTGAAAGTTATACACGATCACGTTAAAAGTAAAAATACGACGACCTATAGAGCTTACATCGTCAGCTACTACTTGCTTCCTCGAGTGTCGCCGGGTGAATGATACAAGATACAAGGCCGTGGCATGTAAACACAACGTGGTACCTACCTATATATCGCAAGAATGTCAAGGCCACACGCAGTTATTTTGTTATTGGAATATTGAACTACGAAATATTTAATACGAAATAAAGATAAAATACATACTAAATTCTCTCTTTTCATTATTTTAATTATTTGATTCCATTAGTTGATGACGTATATTAAATGCGTGATAATTAATTCGTTGTTACAAAATGTGATAAAAATATTTAATATACTATAAAATATTGTAATTACACATGTCAAAAATATGTATTTTGTATAATATGTATTTCTTGCACATTAAAATTTAATTTCAATAAACACATAAGTTACTGTTCATATCTGACTATTTTTTCATCGTTCTTTTTCCTGAGCTGTAATAAATTCCTGGCGCGTGATTTAATTTGCAAAAAAATTGTTACTTTACATAATTTCTATAATTATATAAAATTTATATAATTATTAATTTATATAATTAATTCATTATAATTAATGTAAAAATTATACATGTAATTTTATATCATTCTTACTTCGAGATAACATCAAATATTTCTACACAATTTTATTGCAAATTACATTTTACGCAAAGCTTGATCAATCATTTCTTTATTATGTCATTTATATTATACACATCTTTCAAATATTCCTTTCGAACGGTAATGTCCAAATTTAATTCCAATTCGAGAATGGCGCCCCGCCGTTTCGCGTGCACAACGTTCACTTCAGATCGACGTGATTGATAATTAAAATACCAGACGGTTTCTTGCAGAACGACCAACAATGGTTACTGCTCTGCGAATCATAATTACATCAGATTGACCGCCGCGGTATGATAATGATCCTCGCGATTTCGCACACCGGGACCGCCGGCAATTGATCGATCGATTGCGAGGGGGAGGGGGGACCCGCCGAGATTGATTGTGCATCGGATGCTTATGTAAACGCCGGATGGGCTCGTTTCGCAAGCGATTTCGAAAAGATCCTTCCTGATTAGGGGACTTGCGACGAGAGGCGCGTCTCGAATACCAGAGCGGCGATGTGTATGATGTAAAAACACGATAATCATATATGCAGCAAAATGAAGCGCGCACGCATACATCTTATGGCATAGTAAACTAATTAAACGGTTGGCCTCGATCTCGAAAGGTTTTTATGTCTGATAGCTCGACAAAAACTCGTCTAAGAAACTATGAAGAGACCTGCATCTCAGATTTTATGGAATCGACGGAGCTGATTAGGGCTGGGACGCGAATGTTAATTAAGAAAAACAGCAATAAGATCGTGCATTAACGTGGAATTAAATGTTGATAAGAACGCTTAATGGTACGGTTAAAATTGGTTAAAGATAAGACAGAAATATATGCTGCAATCGTCTAATTTTTTTTTAAATAATTAGAGCAAAAGTTTCTCACACAAATATTAAAGTTTCAATTCCTCGATTTTATCTGACTTTTTCGCTCGACGCAACATTGATTATTATTCAGTAAAAGATTTTGAAAATTACTATACGTATTTAATTCTGTATAATTCTAATAATATTCGCGTAATATAACATCAATGTTGTTGCCTAGTCTGTTTAGAAGTTTAAAAAAATTCATAAAGTCCTAATCAATAATAAAAAAAAAAGTTTAAACTGGTTTCATTAGAAACACGCTCGAGTCACTTGCGTCTTAATCTTTATCTGCGAATATAAATCTTGCGATTTATAATCGCAAGTACATTCCTGGGCACTCTCATTAATGCTGCGCTTAGAAGGCAAGTTGTCGGGAGGCGATCGAAACGAGCGATCTAATCGTAGCGTAGATCGATAGCACGACGGAATCGGGAAAGGGGCGCTCTAAAAGGTTTTACGGCAACTTGTAAAGTTCAATAGCAACCGGAGCAAGCAAGGTTTGCTGCCATTTATTTTATAGACGTGCTCCACTTGCTAAGCGACCGAGAGGGAGAGACTGGCCGATCCGTTCACCGACAAAGACAAGGAAAGAATGAAAAACCAGCGAAGACAGAAAGGACAGGGATAGTAAGGATACAGAGTGAGAGAGACATCAAGGTTTACGACACTGTACTTTAGCAGTTTTTGCATGCCACCGCGAGCAGAAAGACCGTTTCTACAAATGCAATGTGCACTATTTACGCGACAAGTTTACGCAGTTTACCTGCTCACTTCGAAAGTATGAATTACCATGGGTTCGCGCAATTTGGGTTCTGGGTCGTCGAGAATGAGAGTACCGTTTCTCGAGAATGACTTTCGCGCTACTCACTTATCGGACACTTCATGTAATGGCAAGCGAATTGCAAGACGATGGAAAAATGTTCCATAATAGAGCTCGAAAGAAAATCGAGATGTAACGTGTGAAATAAAATTCATATAAATTGCCTTGAAAAATAATCTATTATATTGAAAAGATAGATTAATAATAGCTTAATAAAAAAAAATAGAGTCTACAAAATACAATTGATCATCTATCATCTATTCCTCAATTACAGTCGGAAAATACTTTACGTCCTAGTATTTCGATTGTAAGAAAAATACTAATACAATGATGAATGCGCTTAATACAAAAGTAATATAAATATAATATAAGAGTTAAAGAGAAGAAAGGTGCAGCAGAAAGTTCCCAAGACGCATTTCAATTCAAGCCGTTGCATAATCCAATAATGATCAGAGAGAAGCACAATCGCAGAAGTGAAAAATCGTAAACAGCGCGCGGCAACACGTGGGAGAAAGTAAACAAAGAATAAAAGGAAAAAAAGAATAAAATAATAAAGTACAAATGCACTCAAACACACGCACTTACACAGAAGGAAATTTCGCACAATCGTATAAATAAATGAACGTTTGCATCGATCCGTATCGTGATTCGCTCAAGTCTAACACACGCCTCCGCTAAGTAAGCGATTTACTGGAGAGTGCGGCACCTGAAACGCCTTTAATTTATACACATAATATGTAATACGTTGCGCGAACGTGTCACACATACGTGCATATATGTACATGTGACATATATATGTATAACGGGCGTGAGAAAACTTTACGCGCGATTACGCGACGCGCTGACATGATTCGATTATATTAATAACAATGCGTGAATATTATTCGCGTGACCAAAATTTTCCCGTCGAATATTCGGCGCGTATTATCAGCACGCAAATCTGTCTCTCTTCCCCTCCCATGATCGATAATGACTTTGCGACAAAGAGCCTTTCGACCCGCGTTGAGGTCGCCGTCATCCTCCGGTCGTGGGACTGTTTCGTGCCGATTTCAAATAAACGCTCTCATCGTGGATTGCCTTGGAAAACGGCTTCTAATTTCAATTATCGTAATCATCTTGCGGTCATTATGCACCATCTCGCGCGCGGTTACCGTTGACTATCTTACAACACGACATAATAAATCGAAACCGATTATCTACGCGAACGGAGGCGATCTTTTTTCAGATGCGTTTTACAGATGTCGATTTTATTCAAGAATTAATAAAGAACCTAATTAACTTAAAGAGCGGCTCTAAAATGTAATTAAAAAGTACATAAAAATTTTACTGTAAAAAATTGAGATCAAAATACATAGTATTCTAAAAAGGACTCGGTATACCAGTGACAAGTTTTGATTATACTTTATAAGAGTAAGAAAACTTAATTTTCAAGTATCTGGAAGACTCAAAGGAATGACTCTAATTATTTTTAATGATTATGCACGAAGAATATACGATGAGGGTAATTGCCTAGTCGTTGACAATTCGGACAAGACATATTAATTTCAAATATCACCTTCATTACCAGCAACCAGTACCTACTCTCGTATCGCTAACAAGGTGTCCCAAGGTTAAGTACACCGTTTATCATTCGCGACAGGATTAATTATCTTGTTCGGATATTCAAAAGCGATATCGTAGCAATGAGGTAACGATCGACCAGTTAGCGTGTCTCTTACAAAATAAATAAATAACACACATTTTTTTCTATCATATATACGCACAACGCATGCATAATGCATTACGTTACGACCGTTAAGATGTTGACTGCATAAGCTAAAAATAATAGCTTACTTGAAATTGATTCTTGCATCCTTGCAATATAGTTTTTGTCAATCATGTATTATAATAAGATGCGCGTGTGAGATTCATGTTGAAACAAAAGTTAATGCACCATGTATTTGATAGACTAATATATTAAATAAACATTTTTTTCCGTATTATACGAAAATTAAAAAATAAAGTATTTTTTTTTAATCGCGAAAATTTGTCAGTGAAAAATATTTTCTACAATTATTTTATGTGCTTTTTATAAAACTGTAATTCGCGTTTTACTATCATGAAAGAATTTCGAACACTAATTCCATTTATGAAAATGTGTGAATAAAGATCTCAAGGGTGTCTCGAGAACCGAGTTAATTTCTTAATAAAGGTACACGCGAGAAGCTCCAGGCTAAATATAAAACGAGACGAAAGAGAGATATCACGCGAAATAAACGAGATCACGAAACGGAGATAAGTTTACGGTTTATTGTTTAGCGGTAACATTGGAATCGAGCAAATCTAAAGGGAAAATGCCTTCACGATTGTACACGCCGAATAGGTCGAAAAGGTCTCTCATTAAAGCCCGTATAAAATGACCGGAGTCGTCTTTGAGCCCCAAGAGCCGCTGTCAGCTTATTGTGTGCTGCGCGGGATGCTGCAGGATCCGTTTATTAGCCTCCCATCAAGATAACAAGACTCTCCTTTTCCCCCTTTTTTCATCCTCCAAGAGATTCCAAGCTCATGGGTGAGGATGCTGTGAGAGACAAACCTTTCATTATAATCGTGTCCGTAATTAGCTTTATACTTGAGGAAAAATATACCTCCGCTCATTGTCTGACAATTAGTTTTTATATTATTATACTGTCAAAATCCTGAAAGAAAAATGTTTAAAAAACACACGATACCTAAACGGTAAACTAAAATGACAATTATATGCAGTATATTTTCAAACAGAGATTTCGAACATTGTTTTTAAAATCTGTTGATTCTTTAATTCGATATTTTAGCGCAATTCATGTAATCTTTATATATTTATTTATTTATATATTATCATTTATGTATTTATTATTATTATTTATATAATATTTAATTTCAAATTGTGTGGAAGAGAGAGAAAGGGAGAAAAGTTTAATAGATACTTAAGATATCTATTAATTCGAGCTCAATTCAACTTCAACTCTTCATTGCATTCCATTCGCGCATTGTTACTAAAGATTTATGCGCTTTCAAAGCAATAAAATACCCGGCCCGCAATTTCTTGGTACTCAATTCGATTGGCCACCTTGCAGATGGTCGTATATATATATGTGTTTAAGTATATGTATATATATATATTTTACATATATGTATATGTACAAAATATATATATATATATATATATATGTACAAAGTGTATATGGAGGATTAATATGTTTCCTATATAATGCCGCGCATCCCTGACCGAAGACGTCGTCCTTCATGCTCGTTTAAGTCGACATTGACGTCGTTATCGCCGTGATATGCGCTATTCAAAGCCAAGTCTTACTCGATTCGGTATGTCGATGGATAATGATGCATAACAATCATATGACATTCATTGATGATCGAGAAGGCGCGGTCGATGTTCTCGACGCGTGGGATTAGCATTGGAAAATAAAAATCAAAGATACCAAGAAGATTTCAAGATCAACAAAACAATTTCGAGATTATCATACAATAGAAAATCGATTTGATAAAAATTTAAAATATTAAATTAAATAAAAACCAAAAAAAGCACAAGATTTTAATTTCTGTAAACAAATATATATATATATATATATATATATATATATATATATATATCGTATTGTATATCTTATTATATATTTTATTATATTTTATATAATAACTCTCTGTATCTCTTTCTTCTTAAATATTACAATTTCGGATCTCTAGGAAAATATTCTGCATATTAGTAAAAATATATATATTTTAAATTGATCTCTCTCTCTCTCTATATATATATATATATATATATATATATATATATATATATATATATAAAATTGCAATATATAAAATAAAATTAAACAAAATGACATTGAAGCTTTAACAAATACGCAATATTTTTGCAATATATCTCATTTTCAATATGTGATTACGATCGCACTTATCGATCGTCGCAAACATAAGCAACAGCATTAACTGAATAACTGATAGGAATGCCAACACAAGTGACGCTATTAAGATTTCCATCGACCTACCGTGAAAATCCCACCGTTATTAAATGAGGAAACATTTTCACCTCACGTGCACGATACCTGCGTTTATCTTTCACGACAATATAATCGCATACGCATAAACGATTCCCCGGGCTGTAACGTTTTGCAGTGGTATGCGACGTGTTGCGGTATTGTATTGTTGTTACGTCGACGTGCACAGTTAATAGGAATAACGCGTGACTAACGCGTCTCGTAAAGTACGAGCTAGCAGGTGAGCGTATACGGATCTCGTTACATAATGCAATCGGCCGCGGATACACGCGTGTACGCGTGTTGCAACAACTGGCTGCACATACGCACTGCGTAAAGATCGTTTTGTATGATCTGTAATTCGCGACACTTGTAATTCTTGTCATTTTAATTTGCGTCCCATTGTGTGTGTAAAAAGAATATTTTATATTATTTCAATTTATTTTTATCTGTTTTTATCTTTATTTTATTATATTTTTTATAACATTTAGGGAAATATTTTTTATTTTTTATAAAAAGAATTGCGCGCTAGATATAGGAAGTAAATATGTATAATTTTCTAATTTTCATGTTTAATTGTCAGCTGATATAAAACGTAACTTTTTTATCAATAAAATTAGATTCCGTTCCTAAAATTAAAAGGATAAAATTTTACCACAGTTTTTTCAAATTGTTCAAACAAATTTAAAATACACACACACACACACATATATACGCGAAGGCAACCAGTGTGAAATGCGTTTCGCCGTCGGCCACATTTCATCTTCTCCGAGTCGGCTGCGAAAAACGAGCGCGCAATCTCGTAAAGTTTAATAAACAAGCCGCTATCTGCACACACATCTCTGCAGACTTTTCCATTAGACTTTTCGCGACGCACAGCCGCCGCATCATTTTTCACAACTCCTACGCAAGTTGCCCACATATCGAACTATCTTTTAATCGGTATGCCGAGGATGCGTGTCGCGTGCGTACGTATAATTTCGCAAAACATCTTTCTCGGCATTACGTTATTTTTTTGATTCGTTAATTCCTCTAGCACCGCGTTTTTTGCTCGTGTATAAGTTACTGATGCAATGTGAGTTATCATTTCATAAGATCTATATGTATAAAGTGAAATCTCACAAATTGAATCGCAAAATAAATTTACAATTTATATCCACTCTCGCGGAACGAAATTGCCATTTTATTTCGACAAGAAATATAATTATATCATTTAATAAATAAAAGGCTAATAAATTTTCTAAATCCTAAATGAGACAGAGATCGAAGGATCTCGGCTCATCGCAAATGCATCTCGTATCGCACCTTCCACGATGCACACAGTGCCATTTTCCGAGCTACAAACGTACAAACGAAGCAGTTGTATTACCGTTCAACGAGCCGCATAGCTCGTGCAGCCTCGCAGCTTATACGGTTAGACGAAGAGAACTAGATCGGAGAGAGATGAAATTACCGCGCTACAAGAGTGTATTGAGAATAAATCCTCGCCTCAAATCGGCCTAGAGGCAAATGTCGTGGTATTCCGGTCGCCGTGTAGGCATACGACGACTAGTTTGGAAACGACACAATTATCACCACCTGGAGCCTGCGTTACGCTACAGTTACGTTACTTTCCGTGTCGATACT
Organism: Anoplolepis gracilipes; assembly: GCF_047496725.1. NCBI lineage: Eukaryota > Metazoa > Arthropoda > Insecta > Hymenoptera > Formicidae > Anoplolepis > Anoplolepis gracilipes. Next base: position 1,975,661 of record NC_132985.1, read on the forward strand.
GAATAACGATCAACCTCGATCGACTTTCTGTCTCGTTCCCCCCCCCCCCCCAAAGTTAGAACGATATCGACGAATTAGAATGCTAACGGAATTTTCTCCTTTCTATCTCAAATACCTTTCGCGTCAGTATATTTTATTTTTTATCTTCTTCTTGAATTAAAAAAATACTTGTAGCATTTGTTAATAACATATGATATTTGATATCGATATTTTTTAACAGAAAGATACATATCTTATATTCTGGAATCATCGACTCCGTCATCGGCCACGTACTGACCTGATTGCGGTAACACGTGCGAGAGTGAGATTACGAGTGTGCATTTAATCAAAACTGAAATCAAACGCACGCAGCGTATCATTGATTATTGGAGCAAGGTCACCTCAATCAATGTCACAATTCCTTTTTCCCCCCTCAAGAAGCCGCTCATTAACATCGACATTACGCATCATGTCCACGATTAACGATGATCGTGATTTGCTTACGAGAATAATCGACAAGAATTGCAGCAAAAAAAGTTTCCCCTTCTTTCAAATTTTTTTTTGAGTTAAGAAAATTTTTTTGTTTAAAAGTTTATTACTTTTCCAAAGTTTATTAAATAAAAATTCCAGCAACAGTTATTGAGAAATTCCGTATAAGAGAAAAAATTTGGATCAATCAAAAAGTTTTAAAATTTTTTTGAAACTTGCTGTACAATTTTTTTTTTAATTTTATAGAATATTTAATTTTCAAATTTATACTTTCTATAAATATTTTACCAAAGTGTTTAAAATATATTTTTGTCTGCTACCGAGATATATAAATTTATTAAAATTTCTCAGATATAAACATCATGCAATTACTAAAAATTATAGTTTTTCTGAAATAAAAATATCAAGTAATCATATATCAGCATATCTTCAAGCATATTCTTAATCGACAGACTGTCGGCAATTTTGTAATTTTCTTTGCTCGCAATTCTCAATCGCAGTTTCATATTATTTCTGAAAAGCGTACTTTTTCAACATACCTCGTGAATTCTTTCCAAAGTGCAAGTTCCAGCATTCGCAACGGATATAAAATGTAATTTCTCACCGAGCATAAATCTCGCCGCAAAGGGTTAAACACGATACCGGTGCGCTTCGATTGCACTCCTAGCTCCGGGCGGATCGTCGTCGTGGGGAATCAACGTGGCGAGAGTCCTTCTTACCTGCAACAGAAAACATTTTCCCATTAGACCACATCCTCCCGGCCATAATTTGCATCTCGCGTCCTCCTCCATCTCGGTCTGTTTCTCAAGGATCCCCGTTCCGCCGATTGCATAACATAACAGAGCGAGAGCGCGCGCGGGTAAAAGATTCGCTTGAATGTGCGTGAAACGCGTCGTTGTGGGATTCCACGTCGACACCAGACACTAAGACACTTTCGCATTTTTCTGCTATTCGAATAATCGCATGGTTGTCGAGGATTTTAACATATTTTATCGGATCAAAATAATGTATATCTTGTATCATTAATTATTATTATAACAAGAATTATAACGAAATACGTAACTTCCCAAACTTAACTCTTACATAACGATAGAAACAATATCTAATGTGATATAACTTATGTGTGTCATGTGCACGCGTATTTCACATTAATTATGCAAAAAAGTAACAATTTTTTGCAAAACTGCTATTTAATTTAGAATAAATAATACCATAACTGTCATTCATGCAAATCATGCAATGAATTGTCGATCAATCACTAATTAACAAGTTGACAAAGTCAGGCGCAATCGAAATTCAAAATATTGATGTATACGCTCTATCAAAACAATACATCAATAAATTTTTGCAATAATTAAATATCAATTTTTTACGAGGATTCCGTAGAAATTTCATAAAATTTATTTCATTAAAAAATAAACATTTAGTTTTTAAGTATCTAAATTTCTAAAACAGAAAATTTAATTTTTTAGAAACAAAAATATCCCTTTCGTTGCTTTGAAATCTCCCTTTCAGTGCAGATAATTTTTTTTTTTTTTTTTTTTTTTTTTTTTGAGGAGAAAAGGGAAGAAAGAGAATCTTTCATACTTTATTTCATTCTCTACGTTCTAACAACAACGGCGTTGTAAATCTCTATCCTCCGAGTCTGCGGCAGAAAGATGAATGCACGCCTGTAAAGTATTTAGTTACGGAAACGCCGGCGAACGTTCTTGGCAAATTAATTCACCACTTCGCGTTGAGATAATAGACGACGAGTTTCGTGTTCTCCCGCGGAGACTCTTGTATGTTATGTCGGACATTGTGCAAAATTGTGGTGCACGTCGCTTGTTAAACGCCACGGAATAACCGCAGCGCGAACAGAACAAGAGAGACGAGCACGAAAAAATATGTATCTTCTTCCAGGATTCTTTCTTGTAAACTAGCTCCTGCATATTTCGGCTATCTCGCTTTGAAACGCCGACAAAAAGACGTGTATCAACAAACCGTCTTGCATTTTTTAAAGAGAAAATCTCGTGCATAAATCTTCCGGAAAGAATAAAACGCTGCGTAAACGGAAGGAAGAAAGATAATGCGTATTACTTGTTCACGTAAAATCGGTGGATGTCGGCAAATGACAGACAAAGTAATTCGTATAATGGATAGGCTACTAAGCATACACCTATAACTTTGCGATGAATCCTGAGAAAAGAGGTTCTTTGACAAGATCTCTGAGAACAGGGCTTGGCTCAATCAAGGCCTCAAATACTCCAACCGGTGTTTTACGAATTGACGTGAGTGAATAGTGAATAATATATTTTATATACATTGAATTTTTTAAATTACTTTTAAAATATAATTAAAAAATTCAATGTAATATATTCATATTTTATATTTATCTAAAAGCTAATAAATACGATATATTTCAATGACATAAAAATAAAGAAAACAATGTAATCTTTTCTACAAATAAAAGGAAAAACATTAAGCAGTATTATTGTAATAATTTTGACGTAATGTAAAATAGATGAAAAAATTTACATTTATTTTTCCAATGTAACTAAAATTTTATTTAAATTAAATAAATTTAAATTATATATATATATATACATTAAATTATTATTATATAAATTAAATTATATATAAATTTCACTTATATTAAGCATCTTAATTTGAAATAAAATATACTTTATAATTCCGCAAGTATAATCAATTGGCATCTGCTAAAACTTCTCTTGGGCTATTCTTAGTAACCCGTCGAGAATTCGACAGACGTGCGGACCCACCCAACTTTCCAAAAAGTATTTTCGCCCCATGTTACTGACAAGAGGGTTATCTGACGTCAACCAACACGATCGTGTCTGCATCTCGGGATCAACCTCCTGTCTCGTGTAGGTGTATAAAAAAATGATCAAAGGCGTGGTTAGAACAATAGGATGCTGTCGATTAACGTGCTGATAAAACGACGAAACATGTCTCATGCGAATTATCGAAAAATTAATAGTCATTGTAGGATTGTTTTAAATATATCTAAAATATTTTTTAAATGTATATGAAAAAAAATGATGAAATAAATTGCATCCTCTTCCAAATATACATATATCATTATTATAATGTACATTTAAAATCAGGCAATGTGTCAGACAAATCTAACTTAACAAAATGAAAAAATCCCTCATTTATATATATATATATATAAATCTACTAATCTAATATAGTTAAATTAATATCTCTATAAAGAGAGCTTTCTCCGTAATTTACAATTCTTCCTTTTACAAAGCAGAGACTTATAAATTTCTTGTATTTTCAAAGAGAAGTTCTTACAGTCTCACTGCACCGTAGCTATGTCGTTGAAAATAACCATTAGCGATACGGTAATAACCATTCTAGGATTACTTCAGGAACATGGCCGGGCAATCCTAGAATGACTATTACCGCACTCACGGATGGAATGCGATGTGCCTGTCTGGACAATTCCAAATGGCTATAGCTTCTTAAACTGCCACATACGCGCGTTGGCGTTTTACGAGCAACCGACGAGCCTGTCAGAATACTGGTATTTATGACGACCAGTATCATCTTCATGCCCATTGTTTTAACCACACCTCCTCCAAAAAAAATAAAATATATCGACGGAAAAATATATTTTCTTGCGGCATCGCAAATATCGATATAAATAAAAATACGAATATAATTTTAACGATGCGATCCATTAAATCAGACGAAAAGAGTGACATTCAAATAAACAAACAAACAGCCTTTATCATAACATCTCTTTGAAAAAGAGACTACTTTTTCTAACTTTTTTTTCAACATTTTTTTTAAACATCTTAATTTAGATTTTTTTGCCTCATATATCATTATAATGAGAACTATTAGTTATATCTTGCCCTTAAGAAAAAGATCAAACATGCGTGAAACGCTTTTGCGCAAAACTATCGATCTGCAAAAAAATCCGCCTAGCTCATTGTTAATCTACCGGCACGAGTGCGTAGACATGAGTGAGATCATTCACGCTAACAAATCGAGAGACGATAGAATGAGAGTGCAACGCGCACCACGTACGTTCTCGTTCTACAGCACGAGTCAACCACGTTCATGACACAGTTTCATTATTCAAGTCAATCAGTGATCTAAACCGGACAGAATGAGAACAGTGAAACTTTGATTATCCAGCATTTTAATTCAAGACAAAATTTAATGAAGAGACATGAATTCGACGTGATTTCCGGGATATGTAATTAAATATAATGACGAAAAATAAAATAAGTAAGATTGCAGAAAATTTTATAAAAATTACTGTAAAATACAAACATACTTCAGAAATATAAAATTAATCTTACAACACATCAAATATTAAAACTAGTCTGTAATATTAAATTATGGCGTGCAAATGCTTATGAGTCCGAATCATCTGTGAAAAAAAGCGAAGATTATATATATCCTACAAAACTTTATTCAGAATTACAGTTTAATCTTTTCTTTAGAGACGTGTACAAACCATACTATTAATATGTATTTATTATACTTTGATTGCTATAAAAATCATAGAGAATGTAGAAGTAAAATAAAATAAAATCTAAAAAACAAGTACATTCATTTTGCTATCATTTATCCATTCAATGCATCAATTTAGATCGTGCACAGCAAGATTGATGCATCGTGCAAAAACATCCTCGTGCGGTTCATTAAACGCTAGACACGTAGCAACGCGACGTATCGAGGACTTCCATCAAAACTATGACGATGCACGCGATCTCTGGATGTTTTATCCTTCGACATGTCGGTTCTCCGGGCACGGACGCGCGCGCATGTGGCAGGTTATCGCGATTCCGTGACGTGACGACGATGAAGAGCCGATACGACGAGGATGCAACAGGGTTGACGAACCCTTCCCTTTCCCCCCCTCCCCCCCCCCCACCCCGAGATGAACGACGACACACCGAGGCCGGTCGTGGATAAAACTGTTTTTCAACTCGTCGTAATGTCGGCGACACACTTATGAGACGTTGGCCTCCGCCAACCGGCCCGCGTGTGTAAACACGGGGAATATCTTCATTTGCGTGTTTGTGGGCGGTAAGCGAGAGCAAGAGAGAGCAAGAGAACAAGCAGTCGCCACGTCGATCCAGAGAGCAACGAACTATACGACGCACATGCAATCGGAATAAGTAGGCAGCCTCGAATCCCTATGTGGGTAACCCGGTCCCAGAAACCCGTTTCGCCCTTCCGGATTCTTCCGCAGTCTTTTAAATGTACCAGGAAGTAAACGCGCAACCACCACCGATAACGAGACCCTCTCTCGCTCTCTCCTGCATTCTTTTTCTCTTTCCCTTTGAGGCGGTTCTTGCTTGCGATATTTTGCGAGCACGTTTAGTGCTAACTGTGAATAATATTATTGTCGAAAATAACAGGACTCGCGATGCCTGATTTCACAAACAAATTAAGATTAAGATAAATTTGGAGATAAAGTTTGTAATTTTGATCCCCGAACGTATATGGTAGCGCACTTTCGACGTTTTTGAAGATGAAGGTGAAGAGAAAGCGAGAGATGCGAATACGCGTCCGTGACGAAGAAAAGGAAAATGAGGTCGAATGACCGACGTTTCGTGTACTTTTTTGTTGACTGATTACGTTAATGCATTATTTTTATAAATGTTTAGCGAACCAATGATTCATGAAATAAATAAAAACGTAGTCATATGCGACAAAATATTATCTTCATAATGAATATTATATATAAATAAATATTATAACTTGTTCGATAAAAATGTTATAAAGTAACTTGTGTAATATTTTTTTAAAACTAATTTATATTATTCTTTATCGCGAAGGAATCAACATTTCGCACAGTCAACATACACGATTGCAATTGTTTTTCGTGCTGACTAACGTGACGAAAATCTATGCGGTAAGAGAAAGTTAAAGTATGCTTGTCAAACATTGCATGCACGATGTTATTCTTAGGGATTTCTTTACGCGTTGGTTCTTACATAAAGCACGTTAACGCTTCTGGGAAGCGCCTTGACGAAGAAAGCTTCAGAGACGTAAGACTATGTATAAAAACAATAGTGATTAATCTGACAGTAAGCAGATATTTAAAGTGCGTCAGACCAAACGAGCAAAATCGAAGACTAAGGAAGTACGTGACTAAAATAAATTTCATTGACGCTTCCAAACGTCATTGCTGTTTTGCTTCAAAAAAAAGCGTTAACTAAAACTACTCACGCTCGTCTTTTTCTATTAATTTTTAATTTTCAAATAAAGGAGGCTTTTAATTTTTCGATAACAGATGTTGTACCAAATAAAATTTCAGATTATTCTGATTATTAAAAATCAAGATACAGAATTATAACATATTAAAAATCATAATATTCTTATATTTTGCATTAATTAATTTTTCTAACAAATTAATTTTAATTTCAATAACAGATATTGGTATTAAATAAAATTTCAGATCATTCTGATTATTAAAAATCAAGATACAGAATTATATCACATTAAAAATAATATTCCTACATTTTGCATTAATTAATTTTTCTAACAAATTAATTTTAATTTCTTATTAAAATTTCTACTTGACAAATTAAGAAATTTTTTTGATCAGTTTTATTTAAATGTCTGCACATTAATGTCTAGTAAGTATGTACGTACATTCGAATACTAGATATATTTAAAAAATAATTTAAGCTCGGTTTTATGAAGTTTATGTTTGTTTAATTTTTTTTTTTTTTTTTTTTTTTTTTTTTTGTGAGAGCCAAGTCTGACACTCTTTCTACACGTTTGCTCTCCAAAGCAAAGGTTTTTCGAGATTTCTTTACGTTTTTCCACTTTTATACGACACAGTAATGTTTTTATTACGTAATGTCTTCACGCTTTGTAGATAATCGAAAGAAAGTTAGACAAATTATCACGTCCAAATTATCGTTGGGTCAACTTGCGTTTTATCAGACGCATTAACATTAATAAAAAAACGCTTCTCATCGCTTCTTTATTTCATATAACCGTGACAAAGCACCGACATTTTTATTCATAGCAAGCTAATGTCTAACGTTAAAAGAATCTCGCACGGTAAAGAGGTCGAAATATTCTCATTGTGTAGTCATTTGTAAGAATCGAATGCGGTATGAGCACCACAAAGTAATCGATTCTATACGAGTAAACGTGATGTTCGTTCCGACTCGAGCGTTCGTCTTTTCGACAGACAATCAAGTTCTAAATGGAAGTTTGTAAGATGCATAGACGACAAGTGCGATGATAGATATAACTTGTTAAAACGATTCTATTATGCTTGTACACGCTTATTCATCTTGTGAAAGATTGCTCCTATGATGTAGGACAACATATCTGTTTAAAGAAGACATGGAAGAAAGTTTAGCTTTTTGAAAATTAAATTAATAATTACACCCATTTCGCATTTATTCTTTTGTCGACTGATATATAATTCTCCACATCAATTAAGTGCTTAATGATTAAATTAGAAATAATTACGAATCTTTTATTACAAACGCAAATACAGAGGATGAGTTAAAAAAAAGCTGTCAAAAAAGAATAACCGCAACAAAACTGTGTTGAACATTTGCATCGCACACCCGGTATATTAGAAGGTTCTAACGTACTGTTGTCGTCCGTGGCCTTTTTTCGGCATACTTCATCTACATATGGACATTAATGTCCCGTTCGCGAAATAAATCCCGACGTGTTACGACCTCGCGCGATTTTTTTTCTTCGTGCTTCGCGACGTTCTAAGGAACCTTGGTTTTATAACTGTCTTTTCAGGGAATCGGCCCTCTCGAAGGGCACCTACCATCGCCGCCGAGAGAATTATGAGAGGAACACAAGCTGCGCGAAACGAAACCGATGAAGACGTGGCAAACCGCACGCCGAAGACTTCTCGCATCTTTCATTTCAACCGTATGATTTATCACATTGAATTTTTTAAACGATACCATCTCTTCCCGTTTGCCAACTCACATTCATTTTTCGAACTTTTATATCACCACAAAATTCTGACTCTGCATATTCGCTCCACGAATTTTTAGCTACAAAACTGAAAAGGCGCAAAAGAAACTTTGAATGCATATATATATATATTTTCTTAAAGTACACGAATTTTTTTTTTTTCCTCTGAGATATCCAGCGATTGCGGAAGTAATTGGAGATTAAAAGGAACGCCGGTAACTTCGAAATAATATCGCGTCGGGAATCCAAAGCAAAAGAGACACCTAAGAAGAAACAAAGTTATTCCTTTGGTGATTGTAGATCATCACTTCCCAGCGCCGCACGTTCGCTTCTATAATTCTCGCTCAGGGCGAACAGATGATGCCGCTCTATTAACCAAATTTATAGACACCCGCGGATAGAATCATGGATGTACCTCTTGGAACGGAGAGTAGTCAGTTTCAGTAGAGCCAGATATGAATACATCGAAGGGAATCTCGATGCATAAAGACGATGAGGTGAAAAGAAAAAGGAAGAAAGACGTAGAAAACAAGACAAAGAGAAAGAGAGAACTACATCGGAGTGCTTCTAGGAAGAGTCGTGCTGGCGCATCTTCATTATCCAACTCGAACGAGTCCTAAGGGCATTCCGTTGGAACTACGCTTGGACCTGATCAATTAGCGTACACAGGCTTCGTGATCTTGTGAGCCGAAACGAGCAAAGGCCGCAGATGCACGTGCATCGATGCGTTTCCTGCTTATAAAAGCAAGTCGTCTCCTTTTCCCGAACGCGGGGAGATCCGCAGAAATTTATTCATCACATCTACATATATTGTACATACGTCATGCGTATTGTTCTAGAAAAAGTGAAAAAGTTGCGCACAAGGATGCACTTGCAATTGTTGCAAGTATTCTGGAAATGCGCATCTGCGCCGCGCATTTACGTCGAACGCCGAAGATTACATTGTATTATTCAGTATGAAATATTGTTCATAAAATGAACAATAACACAGAAAAACGAACATTATAATAATGAAATAATTAGATTTTTATTTTCTTCTTTAAATTGGCATAGAAATATTTTTTCTACAATAATTTGCCATATTAAAAGTTATTTTATTATTATTAATTTGTTAGAAAAAGATATTTTATAAGTTGTACGCAATTATTCATAAAAAAATTATTTCTTTATTTAGTCTAATTTATTCAATTTTTATTAATTATTTTAAAATTATTTAATATTGCATTTTTTCTTGCAGATCTGTGCTTGTATTTTTAGCGTATAATAAATTGGAAAAAATAAAATAATCGACAGGAAAATCCGCACAATTACCGATGTAGATTTATAGGCCATAATTTAATGAAGTGAATCAGGATTCTTTGAAGTATCGTATGAAGTATGTACACATACTTCACCCACACGGACGACACGTATTGTAATGCGAATCATGCGCCGCACCGCGCGCTGGTGACAAGAGGCAGTCATAAAGAACGTCCTCGTGCCACATACTTCAAAGAGAAAACGTATTTTCATTCGCGATAATCTCTGCGGCGAGACACGCAAAGATTCATTATTAACGAGATTCTGTATTCTTTAATAAATAAATACTAAGCTCCCTCGATTCTGAAAATTCTCGCCCCGGAATAACGAGTTTCACCGCATAACGGTATTCCTGTAATTACGATAAGAGCAACATGTTAAAAATATTAAAGCAGAACGTACAAATACAACCTACGTCGGAGATTTTACAACGTGTTATCTAATCAACTCCAGCTCCAAAAAAGAAAGAATCTCGTGACACGTCGGTTGGCACTTTTCTCTCATCGACAACTAGAACTACATTTGTGAAAGTTCCAACGCGCCGTCAAACATACGTCACTGTCACGAGGATATAATTCGACTGTCAATGAGCCTCGGCTAGTTTCTCGATGCCTCGCGGGGTCATTCACACGTCACGGGGAATAATTATACGTATATTCACGAAGGATGCGATAAATACTAGGATAGCTACAACACTTGAGAGAAACAAGTTTTTCTCTATATTATTTCTTACAAATAACATGAATTAAAATTAAACAAATTTATAATTATATATATTCTTCGCACGCGAAGAATAAAATCTTAATAATTCCGTGACAGGGTTGAATTTAATTTTCAAGCAAAGAGAGAGGATCGACGTTCGATCGTATTCATCGTCTTTTCATCCACGTTAATTCTTAATCGATTTAGTCGCGCAGTTTTTATGCCACTCACGCGAATTTAATTATTTCCACGGTGCGCAGGGGGTGCTCAACGAGTGATCCGATCGCGCGTGCAAGAAAGGCAACCTCGTTGTTCGGCCGTTTCTGCCTGTTCACGGTCACGTTCCTCGTCTCGGCTCACGCACGCCCTGTTCGCCCGATAATTTTATGGTGCGCGCGATTCTGCAGCCTGTAGACAAATAACAGAGCTCAACCGCGTCGTGCGGGTTCGGATCAACCGCGAGGGATGCACTCATGGGATCCATCGTAGGAGGAGCAGGACGAGGGCAGCTCCGATAGAGCCGAAGAGATGGTTTCGTTCCGTCTCCTCCTCGTTCCTCGTTCCTCTCCACCTTTTCTTTCTTCCGACGCATAACACAACACAGCCGCCGCAAAATGCTCTCTCAGCCGCCTTCCTGCCATTGTACCCGGCCACGTTACCAGATGTCGGATTCGCAATACTTTGCAAGCGCAACGCGTGTCATGTTGCATAAAACGACGTTACTCAAAGCCATGTCTCGGATCCGACCGAGTCTCGTAGTTAACGCTCAAATTAAAAATGCTCGACTGTTGCATAGAATACTATATTATATAATAAAAAAAATCTTAGTAGAGCGTGTTTCACTAAAAATAAAAAAGAAAGAAATATACAGAATGTTAAAGAATCAAATAAAAATCACGTGCGATATGTGTAATTATTATTATCGAGGAAATGGATGGAAAAAATGGCACTATTTTAATTTTTAATATTTTCAGTTATTATTTAGATCTATCTAAAAGTCGATTAAGATGATTGGAAAGATACAGGTTTTAATAGAGTTTCGATAAGAATGCGTAGATTTCCAACTATCGACAACGTAATTTAGTCGTAACTTTCTCTCTCATAACACGTGTCACGCATTATTTGCGTCGCTCCAGAATCGAGATTAACCGTTACAAAAAAAAAAAAAAAAAAAAAAAATCAGCGTGGATCGATCAACGTGTTTTTAACGATTTCGCTGAACGATAAAGAATTTGATTCTTACGTTTCTCAAGAAAACAAATACACAGGATTTCATCGTCCGGCACGCGCAAACTCGCGAGTGATAGCCAAGAACGGCGCGCCGCGGCTATTGTTTAGTTACGTGCAGCATTGCACCGCCAAGCGGTTTCACAATCAAGCGTGTGGAATCATGACGACATTATATTCATAAGACCGCGGCGGCTCGCACGAAAGTGCACGCTTATTCCCACGGAAAAATACCACAGAGAAGGAAAACCGTCGCGTCTTGGGACGCGGCTTTATTATCAAGCTCATTCGAATCTTTAATCAATTTCAAATACGAACATAATTCGAAAAATACTTTGAGGTCTCTTTAGATTGAGAGAGCATTAGCGAAGAATTACTTGCTAAATTTGCACCTTTCACGTCCATAACCACATTACATTGCGAAAGAAATATGAATAGAGAAATAACCTTTGAATTTTTATGCGAGTTATTTTATAAATCAGTAACATTCTATTCAATTTTATTCAATCGTATCATGAATCTAAATTAGTCAAAAATTTTTTAAAAATATAATATTTTATTAAAGAAAATATTTTTTATTTGAAATACGTAAAAACAGAATTTTACGATTAAGCAATTTTCAATTATAAAAAAAATATATCAAATTATACAAAAAAAAATATGTTTCTTGAGAAATATTTATACGTGTCGTAAATTAATTTGAATAAATTTAAAAATCAAATGTTTAAATTCATATGTATGTAAATGTACGAAGAGTAAACGAGAGTATAAGTTGTGACTCATTTAATCACGGAAATATCTTCATAGTGATTGTATAGAATTCCGAAAGAAAAGTATGACTCATAGATCATAATTTCACAGAGGACTAATGACCATTTAATAGTTTTATTACATGAGTGTAAATGAAACGAAAGTGAAGTTGTAAATTGCAAGAAAAGTGGTCAGTCTTAATTTCCGTTCGACGATGGACATTAGTAGACGTTAATCTCGCTTCCGCGAGTGATTCTTGTGTTTAACAACCGATCATTACTGTGACCCGAGGAGAAAACAAAGCAGAATTAAGAAGAGAAAACGGAAAATAAAATTTCGGAAGATTAACCGGGTTTATGATCCCTAAATAACCAACCGCGCGCTTTCCCAGAATCATCCGCTTCACGCTGCTTGAGTTTAATCCGAAAAAAATTGATTGAAGAACCGATAGTACGCGGAAGTTTAATTAATGTTAGCGCAAAGTGAAAATGCAGTTTCTAATCATTTCAACTATTCGAGCGATATTAGCCTTTACCTTGAATCAATAAGTTTTCAGTAATTTTCAATTCATATCAATTAAGCACACAGATACAAGAAAAAAAGAATCAATTGTCTTTCACAACGTTATTGTTACGTATCTTATAGCCATTGATATTTTTCAATTAAAAAATATACATGAGTAATTCAACTGTCAAGTCATCGACAAAACTATTTATTGAAATATTTATCAATCGACCTATTAGAATAAGTCGATTGATAAATACCAAAAAAAAAGAATACAAAATAAAAAAATTGCATTTAAAATTTTGAATTAAACGCAAAATACCGGTTGTATATATTGTATAGAAAAGACTGCATTTAATGCAGCAGACATATGTATATCTTAACAAACAATTTTTTGATAAAAAGTAAGGCTTGCACGGCTCGGCAATAAACGTGTAAATAGGCATGCGACGTCGTCCAACAGCGTGTAATACTCGGTCCGCTCTTATCTATCGGGACGACAAAGCGCACTTACGAGAGAGACCACCACCTATGCTTTACAATCTAGGGTCCCCTCGTTAATCCGCCGTCGCCCGAGGATCATCAGATCGTGCCTTACGTTTTTACCGAGGTCATTGCACGCGTATCGTCGAGGCGTGTCGAAGTCTGGTCGAAGGAAGCGCGAAGGATGAAACGGTAAGGATTGTTAAACTATAAGTCGAAATATTGAAAATGTTATGTTTAATGATAAAAGAACGAATTAATATAATATTTTCTTTCTAGATGTCCCAAAATTGAAATCAAAATTTTTAATTTTTATCATTTTATATTATTATTTCTTTAATTATTATTTTATATAATTTTATTTATTAATTTTCATTAATTTTATGTGCAAAAATGTTGCTATAGAATCATCTGTCATCTGTCATTGCCGAAATTTTAGTCAGTATTTACATTGACAGCTCGTACCATCAAGATGGAATCTTAAAGAGCCACCGTCATATGATAGCTTTCGAACGGAACCCCTCGCGCACTTATCTTGATTACAAGTCTAACTCTAAGTGTCGCATCCCGCGGTTCTGGTGCGTAATTTCATAGCGCTCGCTACACGCACGATAAGAGCTCGTAGTAGAAACAGACCACCTATGCACGACGATACCGAGACCTCTTGTTACGCTGTCCGACGCCGCAGGATGATCTGATGCCAGGTCCACACAACTTCTTGCGCAACGAGACGCTCCCTTTTTCTCCCTCAACCTTTCTCCTCTCCCTATGCTTCTTCTTCGATCTCAGTCCCGACACCTTTGCGAGCACTTACCTTCTCGCCTCGTCTTCCTCCTCCTCCTCCTCCTCCTCCTCCTCCTCCTCCTCCTCCTACTATCTCCAGTCTCCTCACGGTTACATCCGCAGTGCATCGATGCGGATTGCAGTGTTGTCTGTAGGTGGATCCGTGATCTCGTGTTTCATATTTATATTCTCATCTGCATATTACGAGCGGGGTGTGCCTTAGAAGTGGCGAGACTGGCTAGCTTCGTGCTGTTCCCGGACGCCTCGTCGGCGTTGGAATGCATTGAATTAGATCGCCGACAGCGACGGCAACAGCAGCCGCATACCTGCCCAAAGTCTGTATTTTCTCTCGCGTTGTGACAGCGAGCCTTCAAAGTTTGTGAGAAATCATTCCGAAACGACGGGAACATATGCAAATGCACGACGATACTTGCGGTTCCGCGAGTACGTGAATTTGATGAAGCGGAACGGAAGAGGGTTCCCTTTGCGAAAAACATCTTGTCAGATGTCGAGCACTGACAATACTGCTCGACTTACAAGCCTTTGTTGGTCCTGTTTATATTTCGTGTCTTATATTTTTATAAAAAGTAGTTGTTTGCACATGTAAATGTTTCTATTTCTAATAATAACAATGTCAGTGGTAACATATCAAAGATATTTATTTATTCCACAAAAAGTATTGTACTATTTTCTCTTAAATTAGTTTATATGATGATTCATCATATTAATATCTTACTGCTGTATATTATGCGGCTCATGCATATGTTCGTAATTTGGCATTTACGCGAGAATAATTTCAATAGAACACGGAGTAATTTTCTATATGAACATTACAGAAAATTATGAATCCTATTTCGTGAAAATCTTATTTAGTAAGAGTCGGATAAAGGCGTGTTTTACCGGACGGATTACGTATTCGTTTGTAGCTCTTGCGTGGCGATCATTATCGTTTAAATGAACTCCGCGTCCCGGTGATTCCGACTGTAGGCGTGCATTAAAATTAACCCGTTTACCATTGCCATAGCGAAATAGCGTGTGGCGTTTCCAATTAATGGACACTAAAGAAAGACGTTCTCGTACTGCCGTCGCGCAACTCGATAGACCTCGAGCTGGAAAGGAAATGCGCAGAGAGAATCCACGTTTGCGACACTCGTGCGCCTGATTTAACGCAAACTCGCGTGTAATTACATCGCGATTTATCGCGACGATTGCAACCGCATCTCCGCTGCTTAAACCTTTATCCGGACGATTCATTTTCCAGACACAAGTAATAGAATTATTTTCTTCTTGTTTTATTTTGCAGAGCCAAAAAGATATTAAAATAGAATTTTTCTTTTCTTACACAGATGTAGAAGTTATTTCAATAAAAAATTTTAATTAAAATTAAATTAAAAAATGACAAAAATATTTAAAAAATTGAAGTTAGTTTGAGAAATAATTGCGAAATCGAAAAAAGGATTTAAAGCAGGAAAAGAGAAAGGCATGCCAAATAAGGATCAGACTCAGATTCAGAAAATCGAATGCAGATGCAGATATTTTCAAGATATTTTCGTAATATCGATCATTACAAAGTCTAATTTTGCGCAGAGCAAAAACCTGTGTGATACTTTTGTAATTTCAATGATCACAGAATCCAATTTTCTTCGAAATAAAGATATCCAAGTAATCTCAAAATTCGCGGGAAACGGTTGCATTTCTCGACGTACGTGGCTTCCGTGCCTTACGAAACCGCTATGCAAAAACGTCGATCGAATCCAGCCGCTGACGCAACGCGCCGTTTCAAGAGAGATGCAGGATTACCTTCGGAAGAATTATAAGAATATCAACGGCAAACGCGCGCACGACCATTGCATAAACCGCAATTATTTTTCCGATGGACTCGTTGAGCCGGAATGAAACGTTAACTCCTCCCGAGCGACCGAGCGACCGAGCGATAGGAGTAATGTTACTAGAAAAAGACGTGCTTTGTGCATATATAAATTGCCGCAAAAATTCTCGCCGCTGAAAAAAATCTCTGAACGAGCTACAAGCTAGCCGGTGACTCGATCGGCGGAAAAGGAATCGCGGTTCGCCAACGTACATATGCTGCTTCTGCTCGTAACTTTAGCCTTAGTCGGCGATACGCGAGAGTTGCGATCGTTGAGAATGTCCTCATTCACCTTAATTCATCTAACCTATCTAAAGTTTCATCTTTGGAATACTGGAATTAGAAATGTGCTTGTGGTCATTTAATTCACATTTTCCATTTTAAAATTTTGCATTTCGATATTTTATTATCTTAAATTTCATTACTTCCTAGTGTTTTAAAATGCTCTTATAAGATGAAAAAAGCTAATAAAATACTTCATTTTAACATGTTTGTGTTGTATTATATTCGTAAAATATTTTATAAATTTTTTTTGAAGATTGCTTTAAAGATTCTATTAGATGTCCTACAATTTACTTTCACTTGTTTTAGAAAATAATCGCTTCGGGCATTAGAAAGGTACTTAAAGGATTTAGTCGTAGCATTTAGGAATTGTGTCTTCCTTTCGCCGCCCGAATAAAAATGCGACGTAAATGTACTTGCGATCGTATATTGCAATATAATCACTCTGGAAGTGAAAGATGGAGGGAAAGGAATCAAATTGTTGTCCCAATGCTATCTTAGAATCATCCCATTTCCTCTGCTCAATCCTTCTCGTATATTGTCGTCGACAAAAATTGTCCTCTCATTATTTCTGAAACGACCATAATTACGCAGGAAATTCTCGATAGGAAGAAATCAAGAGATGCTGATTGCCATCTCATAGATTTATCTATAATACGCTGTTACCGATCTACCGAAAGTAAACGTAAGTTTCTCTTTAAAAATTAAAAAAAAAAAAAAAAAAGCATTGTTTTATATATTCCAGAATTTTAGACGCTCTGTTCAAAAAATATGCAATATGATTTAATTATGTAAATGTAGTAACTAAATTAATAAATCAAATAATTTCATTAAATTCATAATTAACGAAAATAAAACGTTTATTCTAGAATTAAAAAATTCAAAATATACGAGATTAGAAAATATAATATAGTATATTATATTATATTTTATAGTATAGTATATTATACTATATTATATTTTCTGATCTCGTATATTTGGAATTTTTTAATTCTAGAATAAACGTTTTATTTTCGTTAATTATGAATTTAATGAAATTATTTGATTTATTAATTTAGTTACTACATGCTACAGTAATATAGAAAAATAATAGTAATTAATATAAAAGGAAATTAGCAAAATAACAATATTTCAACGAATCAAATGAATAGAAAAGAAAAGATGGTATCTTTTTATTTGCAATAATAAAATAAGAATCAGATTAATCGCTCGAAATTGATACACTCACGTTCAACGGAACAAACGTGACTTCTTTTTAGATACTTTCATCGAGAGACTGTTGGCGGATGTACTATTCATTAATTACTCAAAATTAACGGGCAAGCTCGGGAGATAGCATCGAGCCAATCTCCCAGAGCGGCTCTCGTTTCTCGAAAGTGGCACCTCTCGAACTTTAATAAACGAGAGATCGGCTCGTCTTGATATCCACGAAACTGCCGGTTGCAGCCGTGAAGGAAACGAGAAAGATGTGAAAAAAGGAAAACAAAGAGAATGCAAAAAAATTTTGAAGAATGAACTCTTTTACTTCTCTTAACTGGCAAAGAGACGATGAAATCGCCTGTAGATTTAAATAGCTGTTCTCCGATAATAAAGCTATGTAATAAAAATTAAGGATAAAGTCGAAATTAAACCCATTTAATTGTCAATTGCAAAATTTTTGAATTCTTCTTTTAATTATATAATAAACTTCCTTCCATTCTCTCTTCCGTTCATTCATTAAAAAAAAAAAAAAAAAAAAACCATTTAAACTCTAAAAATATTACATCTTCAACGTCAAAAATAATATATATTTAATGAAAAAATTAGCAGCTAAAATCGTTGCCCCTTCTCAGACGTTATGCAGACTTTATTACGGTGCACCAACGCTCCATCGTCGTATTCATGCATATGTGTGTCGCGAAGAGTGGAGTTTCACGAAGAGCGAGCCAAGACGCGCGTGTTTATCAAGGCGCACTTCTTTGCCGGGCAAGAACAAGCATACAAGTGTCCCGGCGTGCAGCTAACGACGGTATCATTAATATAACTTTGCCCGAGCTTAGGACGACGCAACCGCGTACGCAAGTCGCGCTGCAACGGCAGAGTGATGCATAGCACGATGCGAGTCTCGCGCGAGTCTCTTCCCGAGAGCATTCACAATGCACCCCGGCGGATGGGGACATTAATCCTTTGCCGGCTTTAACGTCCGCTTTCTACAAGGGCGGTAGGCGGTAGCGACGTGAACCGCCTTCGGGAATCCTCGCGCTGGAAGGATTCCTCTCGTCGTAAGAGGATACTCGGGAGGACGGCCCGTTGCCGGATGAACATGGCTCGAAAGAGCTGCTATTACTCACAGAGAGGTCCTCATTAAGTTCACGAGCTCGCACCGTGATAAGTATTTGATTTCCTCGCCGGATTTAATCCACCTGAGCATTCCTAACTCTTTAAGATACGCTTAATTACGTGGCGAAACTACGCATTAACGTAGCGCTAAGAGCGCGAGAAGTCTGTAATTTCAAAGTGCAAGAAAGATAAGAATGTAAATTCTAGAAATTGAAATGTGCAATTCCAATGTACGTAAGAAAAACGTGATTGTAAAGTGTCGTGATTTTTTTCTAACGTCTTTGCAATCTTTTAAACCTATAACAATGGAAAAATTAAATTTAGTTACTCTAATAACTTAAAACAAATTTCTTTGTCTATTTTTTTATAGCTAATTTTTTAAATTACAATTATTTTATTTTTAATTTAATTTTTAATTAATGTTAAATTTTTACATATGCCTATCAATGAAAGATATTTATTAAAAAAATAATCATTTACAATAATTGCTGAAAAAGCGATATTTTCCTAAAACTATACACGTATAACGAATCACGCTAAAAATTAGATGTGCATTAGATAATAAAAACTATATTGTAATCATAATCTCCATTTTTCATAAATTCATTGTCTCATAAATCAGAACTCAACTGTGTTATTCGCGAAGACGAGAGCTCGACATTATCTTAAATCGACGGATTGTAACGCGCCACGTCGGTCCGAATATTTATTTCGTCTGCAAGTGAATTTAATCCCCGACGAGACGCGAGTTCATCGCTACATTCAAGGGAGAAGAGACACCCGACACTGGAATTTAGAAGAGAACTCTTCATATACAGTCGTGAGATACAGACTTTGTCAACCTTTCAGCACAAAACATCGGTCGCGGTTGCAGCTTCCTCCGAGAACGCATTAGAAGATGCATTTTGCCTCCTGACAACGTCGGCTCATTCGACTTGAAAGTTATACATAAAAAAGTAGTTCGATCAAGAGCGGTCCGTTTTAGAAGACACGTGGAAAAAAAAAATAAAAGTGCAGGGGATTTTAATCTAATCAACGTCAAACTCTGACGTCGGTTCCCTCTTTCGCCGGATTTCATCCTTCGTTTCTCTCAAGTGTCACATAAGCCCTAAGAGATTTGCATGGTTATTCGGCACCATTAGCATCCGAATGCGATAATGCTTGCCCTTTAAAATTGATTCTTTATTCTCTTCGCTAGAAATTGTCTGTCATAAAAAAAACTTTCGCGCTCTAAAAGCGTCGCAAAATTTAATCATCGCTCATGTGCATCGTTATTTTTAGAGATATTTGAAAACTTGTATTCATCGTATCAAAAATGTTTAGAAAATTGTAAATAACAATGTAAATGATGGTTTCTCTGTTTCTCTCAAACTTTATTCATATAATTATACGGATGTCTAAATAAAAATTTCAAAGGAATCCAGTCTAACCTAATAAAATTAGTAAAGGCTAATTTATTATTTTACATTAAACACGAATAATTATTATAGGATCATAAATATGCAATTTTTGAATGCGCACGTATTTTATGTTGCAGGATAGTTATTGTTGGGTTGATGCTCATTACGAGAACGCCCGTAACTATCGTAAGACCGTTCGGAGGAAGAGTAGAGGACTATGCCCTTCTATTAGCGGCCGAGGCACGCGGGAAGACGGCTATCTACCGCATCTAACCCAGGATGATCGAGTTCATTGTTGGACCTAACCCTCGATAGAGTCTTTGTCCTTCTCTACTTCTCGTGCCCCGCCGCGCTCGCGGCTATTGTTCGAAGGCATGATAATTAGCGGACCTTGGGATAACGTCTTCGCGTGCCAACGATTCGTGTCTTATACTGAACCGCAAAAGGATTAAGAACTTCATATGCGAGATTAACGAGGTTCTACCTTCGATCGATTGAATATAAATTAAACAACGCACTAATGAAATATTGGTCAATGCCAAAGATGTGCATTAAATTGAAATTTCTCTCTTCTTCTTGCAGCAAATTAAACAATTCGTTTGTATAATATAATTTATTACATATTTTGTTTTAAATAATTTGATGTAATAAACTGAGGGAATAAAGCACGAAATATTATATAAATTACAAATATAACATTTTCCATAAAATTTCACTAGCCAATATAAAATATAATTAAGCCTTAAATTAAAATTTTGAAAAAGCAAACAATATTTTTGACGCACAAAATTTTTACGTAAGAAATTAAAACTTTTTTCTCAAATTGCACGATTGAAATCAGACAGCACGAATATAATTATCAGGAACGTAATAATTTCAGATCGCGCGTGCAATTATATCCAAAGATATCAAAAATAATCCAATTCAAGAGAATAATTCAGGGAAGACTAATAGAAATGGAGTCGTGT
Organism: Anoplolepis gracilipes; assembly: GCF_047496725.1. Taxonomy (NCBI): domain Eukaryota; kingdom Metazoa; phylum Arthropoda; class Insecta; order Hymenoptera; family Formicidae; genus Anoplolepis; species Anoplolepis gracilipes. Next base: position 1,996,648 of record NC_132985.1, read on the forward strand.
ACCTCTCTCGAAGACTACGATTATATCTTGGGAGACGGAAGGCTAACCGAGAGAAATTAACCTGGCAGGAGGAAGTATGCCTTAGCGCGAAACGTGACCACCCAAAGCAATCCTGGCGCAGCGCAAAGCTTCTGCATGATCGAGAACGCGCTTACCAACCAACATCTACTACATAGTACGGATTATTACATGCGCGTATACATCCCGAAACGAGAAACGAAGCGCATCTCCATAATAATTCGTTTCTCGGAAGAGATGCGAGCAACTTTGCAATTAGATTCAACCTTGAAGCCGGACGATATCCAGTTTGGTAATTTGCCGGCAGTATCACGCCGACACAAAGTCATCACGCGCACACGAGCAACGTAATCACGAAAATTGCCAGAATTTCCTGAAGGAGCCATTACCATGCCACCGTAAAAAAAAAGACGAAGGCCGTGCGTGCATTATCATTTTAATGCATTATCAATCATTACGAAATATATACGCCGAAATATGCATCGTAAATCAACGCTAAAAAATCATTAATTCTCATTTTAAGCATCCTCGCGGGAGAGAAATTGATTTAGCAATTGCGATAATTTCGCGAAGATATTACAAATTACAACGCGACGAGAGAGAAAGAGATATTACTTTTTAAAGCAAATCTCAATGTACAGGATGTTGCAGTTTAAATTGTAAAATCGTACATTTTGAAAAAAAGTCTCAAGTTACAAAAAAATATTAAAAAAAAAAAATAAATAAAAATGTTTAAAATAAGAATTAATTCGATTGTGTAACATCGCGTGGAAGGAAAAATTATGTACTTTTACCTATGTATATGTTATATTCTTCGCGATTAATTTTGTAACTTAATATGAAACACTCTGTACCAAGTTCAAAACCAGCGACGTGGCTGGTCCAAATAAAGTTCGAGCTGTCAAAGAAATTATACAGCCCCAACTTCAACGCCAGTTTTTCACGTTGATTAATTCACAAAATTTGTTTACTCGTCTGAATCGTTCGCCGTTCGTTCCGAAAATAAATGGCGAACGGTAATGACGGTCCTTTGCATACGTGCGGGCGATGCCGTGTTGCGCGATTTATTACAATGTCCCGTAGCAAGTGCATCATCGCCGGCGGGGCAACACGCAATACTCTTGATTGGTTAATCGAAATGGCGCCGCATCCTCTCGCGAGGGTACAAAGAAAGCGCGACTGTACACGTCACTGATCATTAATCAACGCCAGGAAGGCGATATCCTGAGCATATCGTTGATTGCCGCGTAGATAAGCTTATCCTCTTCGCTCTAAGAAGAAAAGCGGCGCCTTAATAAACAAGTGATTTTGATGAACCCTCATGAAAAGCCATCGGAACGAACGTTATCTGCTGTAATTACGTGTGTGTAACTTGTTTCAAAAAAAAAAAAAAAAAAAAAAAAAATCATTTTTCTATGCATATTTCTAAATAAAATAACAATTTATATAACTATTAATAAACATGTATTAACGTATATTGTAATATAAAATTAAATTCTGCTTCTCTAATATAATTAATTTTTATCTACTATTAATTTACTAGTAATTATAATTTAAAATAATCTTTAATTTTACTATCATTAGTCAAAAACAGGAAACTTGATCCTCGTTGATGAAATGTCTAACGGTTTCGCATAGTTGGTGGAGATCAGGAAAACTAATCGCGTCCGAGTTAACGGATCTCGTTGCACGCCATTCGATTTTCACAAGCGACTCAGCGAAAGGATGAATTCCTATCGTACACTGTGAGCTTAGATTACCTTGCAACGCATTCTATTACTGCAACGAATACAAATCGCATCGTGCGCCTTCGTAATACCTATGCAACGTATAAATGCTCTTTAGTATTGGCGCATATGTCGACGAATATTTCTCAGCTCATTAATAAATAAACGCAGAACCCACAAAGCAAGAACTCGCGGAAGTATTTGCTTTGTCTATTATTGTTTCACTTGGCTAATAGACTATCCCGAGCTAACAGATCATCATTATGTACACACGCGTATATTTACATAGTTGCATTTTACATTACACGTGCTATACTAATACTACAGTAATTTAAGACGCACAAGATACGCAAATCATTATGAATACATATTTCCCATGTAAATGCATATAAAAAGTAATTTTCCTTGATAGGACCTTATGAATGACAACTTTTAAATCAATTCTCACATTATAAAACGTATGATGATTAATTAATCATTACATCAAACATTCATCTATGTTCACGTTGTAATTAACTCTACTACTAATAATAATTAAGTAGAATCGAAATTGAAAGAATGAGAAGAACTCCTAAATATTGATATATTTTTTTACATAATTAGAAAATCTAATATTTCTTTCTTCTCTCTTTTGTGAGAGAAAAAGAATCTCATTTGTGTGTTCACTGTAATTATAATAGAGAGACGAGAGCTTATTTCTTTCCCACGACAAATACCGATTACACGATACGGGGATCATAGTAGATTCGTTACTAAGGCTAATGGGGTCTTTATTATTAATAATTTTCATCCCGGGCTCTCTCGCTCCCACGAGACGGCTTTGCGATCATCTCGGGATCGCGATAAAACGTGCAAGCGTACCGCGCACTGAATCGGATTGAATTGTTTCTGGATCATTAATTGCCGCTTCAATATAAAAACATATGCTAGTAGACTAGTAACGGGAGGGCTCAGGGGGATTATTATTGCGTCACTGCGCGTGCTATTGCATGTATTCATGGAGGAATACCAGCGTGACGATCGAGTTTAATAGCTATCGAGTTATTAATTGAATCTCGAATGCAACTTGCTTTTAAAACCGGCTGTGCGACGATCAAATTGAACGTTTGTGCCTATGAAATAATCGCGAAAAATAAATTTTTATAACACTTATAGCAGAAAAATTTGCAAAATTGCCGATGCATTAATTTTTTTTCTTAATAAAATCAATGAGATGCATCGAAAGGATACTCGAGCGCTCGACACGATTTTCTCTGAAATCGTGACGTACCGCGACGTGCCTCGTTGATTAAGCAAACGTGATCTCATCCCGTTTTCAACGATTATACGATTACCACCTCGAAGCAAGAAAATCATAATATTGTAATTGAAACTACAATTTTCCATGTAATATACACTCCTAGTAAAATTACTGAATGTCAAGAACGTAATTAACCTTCCTTTCCTTCAATCTGCATATGGATATTTACTACACCTGCTTGTTTCAGTCATATATCGCATTTCTTCAGATCTCTCGATTTACGAGTTATGTATATGAAAGTTAAACTATTCTTCCCAGCAATATAGCTGAATAGTTGTAGAACTAGGCTTTCTGCAGACAAGTGTGCTACCTGCCTAGCATACTCTGAATAAAACCAGCTACTGTAGATTACTGTAGAAATCACCTCTTTAATCTGAGAAGGATATTGTTGCGAACCGTGACTAGATAAACAGCTGGTCTTATCGCTTATCGCAGCCTATTTGTTAAGTATAATGGCAAGGGAAAGAGGAAGAAAGCGTGAGAGAGAGGCGATGCGTATATCATTTCCAACCGTAAAAACTTGACAAATGGAAGCACCGAGAAAAAAATTAATCGTGACGTGAGTTAACCTCAGGACTTATCAGATGGAAGAAGATGAATCAAAATTCAACGACGAATTTACAGTTCGCGAAATTGATTTTATATAAAAAATACTTTCAAAACTATGAGATAGAGATATAAAAATGTAAAATAAATAAATGGACCGACTTGTTTAGCTGATAAAAAATATTTTACTAAATTAAACATATTATCTATTATATGCGATTATTTTCATAAATCGTATATTCGTTATTATTTCTAAAATATTTACTGATTTTTTTCACGACAAGTATAAACTATTAGATGAGCAAGGACTTGTATGCAAAATATGCCTAGTCGAGGCACGTCCTCGCTCTTATTTTTCTCGCATATGCACGGGATAATTTGCATATTTCAAGCTAATATTTTCATTACGTAATCCGCGGCGGCGCGGCGGTTTAGAACAAAAGTTCGCCGACACCGCATTCCCTTTGACGAGCGAAAAATTTCGCCGTTATCGCGATGCAGGGAGGCAGAGGAGTCGCGTTAATGGAAAGAGCGGATTTCTCGAAACGGGGACAACGACACAATGGATCACGGGGAGGCACGCTTTCGGCTGCATTGTGAACGACGATGAAAGCAGTTTTGCCGGATATGGGTGCCGTTTCCCTTTCCCATCCGGGACGCGTTTCCAAAGACGAGGTCACCAGAAGTCGGCGATGTGTGAGAAGTCGTTCTCTTATGAAACGAAAAGCGATTAATCCTAATAACTTTCTCACTTCACCTCAATTATTTTTTTCTTTATACATTATAAGAGTATAAAAAAAAAAAAATTTAAAACGCGTGTGTCCCAAATCTGTGTAACAATCATCGTAATATAATAGTAATTATTATTAGTAGTCTGTACTGAATTATCATTATATTATACATTCATCAAAATTTAAAGTATGTATGTAGCTTGAATACTGTGCATGTATGTAAATATCTATGTAACTGCATTTATACATGTAACAGTGAAAAATCTTGTAAAACGATTCAGTACTTATATCATGGCGAATCACGTCAGCAGCGAATAATCAATGTCTAATTTCGAGAAAGCATTTCCGTGAAAATGGACCAAACTATCATTACGTTGCAATCACATCCGCCGTTTGCACTTTGGATAGATAGACGATTATCAAGAATATCAGCAAGCATCAATTTCACTATCCGTAACGTTCTAAATTATGTAATCACATATTCAACAAATACACATACGCAATGTATAAAAGGCATCGGTCCTTGGACCACTTGTGATTCAAACCAATCTGAAAATTATGTACCGGATACGTGGGCGCGACTTCCCGTTTACGTAATTCATCAAAGACAAAAGTTTCCGGTATCAATCCGCGACAAGGTCGTCGCGATTTATTAATAAAATTTGAAAGAAGATTGTGTACAGCTGAATAAAAGCGGGATAAAAGCGTCTCGCAGAAACCGCAGACACATGGATTAGATGGAATATAAGAGGTAACTTGTAACGCAAGAAATTACAGAAGTCTCCTCGGTTTTCGCCGTCGCAATTACATCGAGCCCCGCGCATCGTTCGACTCGGTATGAGTAATAAGTCGGTAATATCACGGGTAATGAGCACTCTTGGTGTAACAAGCTACCCCGACGTCTCGCAAGACGTCGCAATTTGTATCTATTTCCCCTCGCCTCCTGGGGCGCGAGAGCGATTAGAGTAAATCCATTTGCCCCGCACGTATGCATTGATTGCCCACCACAGCGTAAATTATTGCTATACGTTTATTTACAATGCCACGCTCACATGTCACGAAAGCCCGGGTGATTAATGCCGACGATGATTCGCGTGAGAAATAAATGGAGTTTGCTACTCTCCGCCGCGAAATTTCGCATTCAAAAATGCGCCGAGGCGCGAACTAAGTTTACGATTTCGCGCGCGAAATCAACCGTGAGAATATTCGTAGAATCGATCGTAAATAGTTACGATAGTTGGTGCATTTGATCGTAGAACGAATTCTTCACACATAATAAAGACGCCAAATACACAAGTGACGAAAGCGATTGTTGGATAAAGGAAATGAGAGAAGCCTAAATAAAAAATAAATAATATCGCGCATATAAAAAATTATATGAATATAGAAATATTATAAAATCTTCCGATATTAATTTCAAGAAATAACTTTTTTATCTATTCTTGCACAGAATCTACCACTAAAATAAAAATTAACTTAAAATAAAAATATCGATGTGCATACATTGAGATGCATCGCTTTCACATATTTTTATACAATTAAATTATAGGTATCATTACAAGCTCGATATTTGTCAAACTCGCAATTTATATCCGGCAAGAAATGCCGGATGTTTTTCAACAGAACAAAAGATATACAAAATAATATTGATTCAAGAAGATTTAGAACCAGTTTGCCAATTGTGTGCACGTGCATGCATGCAGAGTATCCGGTAAGGTGCTATTCATAATATTCCATCACCTGGAAATGCCTCATCCATTCCCGTCTTCCCTCGGGCGTCTCCATTATCCTTAATTATCCGTACCTAGCGACCGTGCAACAAAAGTCTGAGAATGCCGAGTGTTGCTTTTCCGAGCCCTTCCTCGAGAACCCTTCTCTCTCCCTCTCTCTCTCTCTCTCTCTCGGGCTCTCTCAAGCGTGTTAACGCTAGTCCTCTAATCGTCGATAAATCCCAAGGCGAGAGTCCGACACGCTCGTTTCTTACTGCTTATCGCTTTTCTAACCCGCGTCGCGGCGATCCTAGTCGTATTTCCGTCGCCATAATTAGAATTCTCTCCTCCCGGACATGTAATTAGAAAGTTTTCTTCTCCGTTCTTTCTATACAATACAATCTCGTAAAGTCGCGGGTATACAACGCCAATATATTTGCTTTATTGTCTTCTTCCGTGGTACTTCCGATCGTTCAGAAAAGATCTGCACGATTAGATACATGTAATAAGTGTAATTAGTACTACATACTCTTTACTCGCGAAAATGTCGCTAATAAGTCTAATATTGCACGATTTCGTTAAATTATCGTGTACTAATCTTTATAATGTTATATATTATATAGATATTTTGCAATATTTATTGTATAATTTAAAATTAATAATATACGAAAGAGATAAAAATTGCTAAAGTCACTACATAGTCGGCAAATGATTACTTCGATAAATAATTACTTTGCTTTATAACCGTAAAATAATTACAAACTTTCTTTCTTTCTGTGATAGTATCAAGTCTAATATCGAGTTTCAAACGTTTTAGGAATATAATCTACTCCTTTCTCACCATATGACTTTATATAATTACAGAGAAAAAGACGCAGTAGCCCTTCACGTTGGGTCATTCACCGGTGCACTTATCGTATCGCGATTTTCCTCCCAACCACGGCATGCAGCATCGTGCGTCCCGAGCGAGTTACCATTAGTTTTCCGAAGGCCAATAAATCTAAATGCGAGATCAAGTAAGGGCGAGAGTGCGGCGGCCGTTCGTTCGTTCCTTCGTTCGCTCGCTCGCGGCAGTTCCTTATTCTCCACGTCGCGATATCTTTCTCTTTCCTTCTCTCTCGCGCCGTAACGAGCTCCCATGTACCAACGTCGCTTATTTTCTAGGAGCGGCCATCCGTTTCCACCGCGCGGCCACGAGCCGCGCCGCGAATTACAGCGCGAAACCGAGCGCGATGTGTCCGGCCGCGTAAGACAAGACCCGACATCGTTCGCAGGTCAAAGGTGGAGCGAGCATACGTGCATGTTGCCCTGCTTGCTTCTAACATCGCACGATCTGCGCCCATGGATGAAATTTTTGCTCAACCAATTGCATAAACGTGAAATTTTTCTTTTAATAACCCGCTGTAGAGAGATGTAATCATAGTTTTGCAACCTCGGACCACGTTACTAATTTTTTATATTAGATATTAAACTCGTACATCTGTAGTTATATAAAATTCTTCTCACACAAACATCGAGTTTAATATAAAACTAAATGACGTTTGTAATTTCTTCTCCTCGTTTAATGTAGTATACCATATTATAGTTCTATTTTATTTGTATTTGAAATCCTAGAAATGCAACGCAATACTTTTATAGCTTTCTATGTAAAATTGCATTTAAACAAAATCGGATATATATTTGTCAATTATTTTAATATTATTACTTATGTGCGATATATATATATTACTTTATAAAATTAGCAAGCATCTAATGGAACAATCCAAGAATCGTCTTTTGCGTTTAGAGCTTCGTAGGTATAATATCAATTTTAATTGTGCAGATTCATTTCTGAACGCATCATAGATAAAGTTTGTCGACAGTATTAATTATTAATAGACGCGTATATATATATATATATATATATATATATATATACCAGAAGCTTAATACGCGATACTTAATATGCATGAAACTGAATATCCTGCGAAATGACTTTTGTCCATTCCGTCGCGTGCACCAGCCGGTTCACTAGAGCTCTTGATGCGTAGTATGAAGCATGAGAATATTATTGTGAAAGTTTATGCGAGAGTTTATGTGTGTTAACATGTATTATAGTGAGGCGATAGATTATAATACACGGTAGCTGATAATAATTAACGAGAAAAGAAGGAAGGAGAACACATAATTGCCGTCTTCCCTTGTGCCCGGCCGAAAACTTTCACGTAAATTCCGATTAACGAGATCTCTCTACGTAATAGATACTCGTAAAAAAAAAAAAAGTTCCAACTTGCTTTTTATTAATTCCTGTACTTCCAATTATTGCTCAAGTAATTGCAACTAGAATTTTAGCACAAAGAATTTTAATCGTTAATACTATACTTACGAAAAGGAAATGCATTAAAGTTAAAACGATATAAATATACATACTTTTGATACATTTCGTTTCCTCATTTAATTGCTCATACTTAAATTTCTGAAGCAACACACTTTTCGCAATATATAGCTTCGAATCTCTCGTTAGATATTCAGGTAATACTCTAATCGTGAATTAGACATTTGATTCACGTACCACGATGTCTTCCCTTCGTTCTCCGGCACCACGAGTTCCTGAGTAAATAAAAAATTTACCCGGATGGCGAGTCACGCGCGAAGGGCCAGTCGGCTAGCGGAAAAGACGACAACATCCGGTGGCGAGGCACGGATAGAAGAACGGAAAGAGAAGGGGATAACGATAACCGGCACCACCACCAACGTCGTCGCCATCAGTACGGATGCCCATAGCCCTCCGGTATTACCATATTCACGAGACTTCCATCTCGAAGTCAATGTCACGGTCCGGCGATGGGGCCCGGGAGAGGGCAAACGCGGGACGCCCGATCCTCGGAGGGGACCTTGAAGGATGTCAGTGTCAGGGTCCGCGGCCAGGCCGCGGGCGACAACGAAACCAGTTCGCAGTCACGTGGGGCACACGGCCGGTACGTACGACTCTGCTATGTTTTGAAACAATATTAATGGTCGCGGAACGTATTAAGCAGGCTGACTGGAAAGTCGGAGAGTTGGCGATTCCAAACGTGCCTTGAATCCGCTACTGTTTCAATCATGCTAATGGGTGCGACCGTTATGATGAATTTCGTGACATTGAAATACACTAAAAATTCATAGTAATCATACCGTAAGAAATTACACACATTTTACAAAATTAAAAAATAAAATTGTATACGGTAAAATATTTCTTTCTTAACTTTTTTCAAATTTCTTGTCGGAGATGAAAATTTATTACGCGCGTAATGCGAAAAGATTTATTGGATTTTTTATTAATTTGAATCGAAATATAGTATTAAAATTCCATACGTATTTATCTTTTGTGCGCTTCTGAGAGATATTATAAATATAATAGGCGAAAGGCAAAATTCCTCGTTGGGTGGGCCAGTTTCGAATACCAACCGACGCCTTTAGATTTTTCTAGGTGATATATGTGTCATATGTTTGACATTACTTTAATACATTCAATGTCATATGTTGATTATATATGTTGGTCTTATACGGTAGATTTCGATGTTATCTTATTATACATACATATATTAATATCAAAACATACCAATTATATTTTTTAATCAATCAAATTTTTACAAAGTATTAAAACCACCTATTAACGTTCGGGTTAAATTCTTTTAAACTTGGTTGAAATCTGAATACATTGAATAAAAAGTTCTGTATTCCAAGATATCTCAAGATTCGCTCTTCGTGACACAAAAAATTATTGATGCTTTGAAACATACAATATAAATCGAGATTCTAATACGTATTGTTCTTTATGATTTCAGCTAATGATCGAGAGACAATGAAGACGAAGTGGCAGGAAGGACAAAGGCACAAAGGCGCGGTACATTGAAAAATGAGATAATGGCGCGATATAGCAATGTCATACGCACGCGAGAGCGATGCTAATCGCCGTCGGGCGTGTTAACCGTCGTCGACCTCTCGCGCGAAAGCGCGAGCGACATCGCGAGGAACGAGCCTGTCGGCCTGTCCGCACTGCAGATAAGACACCCGAGCCAAGTGGCCTGCAGCCACCAAAGTGCGAGCGAGCACAATCTCTCAAAGTTTAAATCGACCTTGGTATGAAATTGCCGGGAGAATATCCGCGGTAATCGTAGCGGGAGGGATCGGAGAGACGATAATCGCGCAGCGAATAAAACGCTATCATATGTCGCGTCTACAACTTTCGAGAGACGATCTCGTATAGTTCCGAGAAGAATGCGTAGTTTATTTTATTTTTTTTTTTTTTTTTTTTTTACGACAAAGAGAGAGTAAGAAGATCCGGCTGATAAGCTATCCCCGTTCACGAAAAAATCCTCCCCTTCAATCTCTTGTATCTTTGCAGAACGAAATAAAAATTATCTTAAAAGTTTATCGAAAATTTTGTTGGAGATAAAAGAAAGTGCTTCTTGCAACATTTTTGTAACTTTATAAAACAGTAAAATTTTTAAAAACTAAGAAATATATTTTATTTGTAATATTTTTTAATCGAAACAACGCATACAATTCATGATAATTTCCTTATTAAATCCTTAAATTCGTATAAATTTTGTAAAAATAAAAAAAATATATAGATATTATTTCTCTTTTCTTTTTTTCTACTTTGTAAACCTAGCCAAGTTTCATCAAGCTTGAAGAGAGAAAGTATATTGTACATGTATTCTCTCTTTCTGAGCTCGTTATGAATGAAAAGTCTTCTAGACATTCGATACATCGAGGATCCGGTTTGTCCGTTCAAACTGATCCATAAATACGCTCAGAATGGGGTTCAGTGGACGACACTTTCATACGAAAGATATTCGTAATGATTTTCTTCTGAGACGGGAATGCAAATCGAGAATTACACCGCCGCCACACGTGGAGAACAAGGCTTAGTTGAACTGTATATCGATTCGTCCTTGTCCGATTGCGTCCAGCAGAAGTCACTTATGTCTCTTTCTTTCTCATAATAAGATATAAAACAATATATAAAAATATTTATGCTTTTAAAAACAAAAATAAATTCCTAAAAAAAAATATCGCACACGTTTGAACCCAAGACAAAAACATTCATTATAACGGTGCTCGGCATTAAAGATAAACTTGAATCTGATTTAAAATCACAAAAATCATTTAAATATCCTAATATTTATCGTCATTATTATTCTACATCATGCGTCACATATCGGCCTTTATTCGCGAAATATTTATCTCTAATGTATGCAAATATAATGTACCACATAAATCGCAAGAAACTGAAATAATGGGACATAAAACCGAGACAGATAAATCATTAAAAAAATATCGCGACAACAACAATGCGCATTCCCATAATTGATGCGTTCACAAAACCGGCATCTACAGAAAACAGATAGATTAAATCGCGCATAATCGAAAGTGCACTCGCAATTCAAATTCGTGAAGAAATCAACTATCTTGGCCGCTTAATTAGTGACACTCTTCGTCTGTGCGCGAAGATCGCTAATAAAGAACCACCAAGGACTTTCACTTGTGTCGTCTTCTACCTTATGTCAATCCGAGTTCTACGCAAGTCGTGCGTGAACATATCCCGCACGCACTGTGTACGTGGTCCTTTTAAATTTTCTATCCGCACGATGCATAATATGCTTAACAACCGCGCACAAACTCGAGAGCTATTAAACGTGAAACTGCACTTGCGTGAATTGAGTCTCGAAAATCTTTCTTTTTACATACATCTTGGAAATGAGAAACGGTATCTCGCGTGTCATTCCGGTGTTTGCGTGACGAAAAGTAAGAGCTCCCTTGAAGACTTGATTACCTACCAATGCTGTAACAGCTGACGTGCTATTTTTTGCCAAAACTTGGATTGAGACTGACATTTATCTTGAAAAATAGAAAAAAATATAAATTTTTGATAAATATATTTTCTCTAAATATTATATTGTTCATCAAATAAAATTTGAAAAATATCCTGTCATTTACCTAAAAGCAAAACTATTATTTAGCAAACTAAAATCTCAAACTATGAATATTGATTAATTTAAATCACAACTCGTTGAAAGTGCTTCGTTATAAAAATTGAATTAAGCGAAACTGTGCACTTAAGCTCGTCAGATTTCCCTCTTAGGATACATCACTGCAACGCGTTCGTCGACTCCGCGTGTGCGTTTCTCACACGCACGTCGAGCGAGCGAAAAGCGTCCGCCAAGTGCATCCTACTTTCGCCGAGCTCTTGTGTGTCGCTCCTACGTACTTACGTACAACTTTTGCGTGGGATATCAACGTCATGCGAGTTGTAAAAAGCGACTCACCATGAGATACACGCCTCTCCGAAGCTCTTTTCGAGGAGTGCGATTCACCACTATTCAGAATCTAGTGAAGATTGAAACATTCCAATTTGAATATCACGAATGGGCAGTATAGTTGGAAATGACTATATTTTGTGCGTCACGTCACACGCAAAAGTATACACTTATGACTCAAATATCCAACGGTATTTAATGAAAATAATATAAGTTAAAAATATAAAATTAATTTATTAAACTTATAAAAATTTATACTTGTGATAAATACATCGAATATATTTTAATTAAATAGATGGAATTTTATCAAGACTGGAGCAATTTATTCATGTTACACATCAAAGCAATCTAAAAAAAATTAGCAATATTATTATTAACTAACTTTTTATTATTAAATAACTTTTTAACGAATTAATCTTTGTCCGAACAACCTAATGATGATTCTCAACTTCTCGATTCATAAAAGTAAAACAGATAACATCGTGGTGTCGGAAATCTCGTGTTTCATCATCGTGACGAAAAAACCTCGAGAGTGACGAAAATTCTTCGTGTAAATATATAGTGTGTTTCGTAATGTAAGATTTATATTAAACTTGAAAAGCATATTTTTCCAAAAAATTTAATGTCAATTCCTTTTTCATAAATATTGTGTATAAAATGTTATTTAATATTAAAAATTACAAACTACTGAAAAATTTTATTTTTCAGTCGAAATCTAAAACTTTACTTAAAAACTTAATACATAAATATTAGAAGCCATGTATTAGGAATTCGTAGCCTTTCATCTCAATCCATGAAATATTTCTGCATCTAACCAAATTATTTCGTCAAAATTCATTAAAAAAATACAATCCTGAAGCTTCGCGTGCATCTTACGAAACATCACGTATATCGGGCAGTAATGTACGCGAGATATACCCAGCGTGAGATCTTGCTGTAGACTTTCACGCGCGTTTGCACAGAGATGCATGCGCTGAGAAAAAGATGCGCTGCTGTGGAAAAAAGAAGCGGTCGCAATATCAGCGTCCAAGATCTTCCCCGCGCGTTTGTTTACCTGTCGTTAGCCCGAGAGAAAAGGGTAAGACAAGAGATCGAAAGCGCACGATTGGTAATTTTCTCGGCGGCCAAGAGGCATCCACGCTCGGTTTTGATTATCAATTGCGAGATTAGAGCCAGCGTGCGTTTTACGGTCTCCACAGTGTAATACCTACGGATTCTACGGTTGTCGCCAAGTGCAACTGTGGAACCATGATTTCCAGAAAGCGTGCCTTTAAGAAGCAAAAACTTTCTGCATCTTCCCCAATCATATTTATTACAATAAGAATATCTTAATTATATGCTAATCTATTAAATCTTAAATTCGTTTCACTTTTCTTTCATAATTTCATTTCTTTTCTTTCGAAAATAGATTAGCTTCTCAAACTCAAGTTTCTATAAATGCCGGATTATATAGCGTTCTTATACACTTGGGTGATAATTTCGGAAGCTATGGTTCTGTGCAGTCAAGCGATAAAACGCTCCTGTCAAAGAATCGTTATCTAGTGGATAATGACGGGAAGAAAACCTCATCCCCAGCTAACGCCTGAATTCTGTGTAAGGCGATAATTGACGATCACCTCGGTAATCCCGATGGAAGTGCTCGGTTTCCCGGACTCTGCCTTAAGCACAAATTCCTATTTCGCAAACTAACACAAGTCGAAGATGATGCAATTTCGCGAACCGCAAGAACAACGCGCGATAGCGTTTTGCACCTGAATCCTGATTCAACGCATATTGAAACATAGATATACTCAGTCCTGGATTTAAAAAAGATTCGAGGAAAAAATCCCAAATTAAAGGCATTAAGATAAGAAAAGTGCCTCGGTGAAAATAGATTTTTACAATAAATCATCATTTTTTAATGAAATAAAAAAATTATATAAAGTAAAGCTGTAAGTTTTGTTAAACTACTTTGTATTTCCAGCAAATACACTCGACACGACAGAGTTGCTTGTTATTTTTATTAATACTTTTTACTACTGCACAAGTAATAAAAGTTGAACCGCTGGAGATATGCGCTAGAATATTGTTTTACTTAAGTTCGTCTCGGGATGCATCAGATAGAGAGCGAAAGATATATCTCCCTTCGTCCTCTCCGGTTTCTTTTTACGACTCGCGAGAGTATACTAAGTTGAAGATCTCCGAGAAACTTGAGGGAAGCGCGCAACTGGTTCGCCAATTGTAGAAGCACGGACTCGGGGTTACTCATTAAGACTAGATTCCTGCACGGAGAGCATGCCGGCAAAACTAGATCTCGAGGCGGGATAGTCGCGATTCTCTCCCGTCGAGTCCTGCGAAACCGAGGGGAAACGACGGTATCGTCGACTTGGGAATTGTGCGCGAATCGAGTTTCTTCCCGCAAAAAGAAGCGGAGGCACGCGAGTTCCGTGAGCGACCTCGATTACTATGACGCGGAAAAACGGAGCTCGGACTGGCAGAGGAAACCTATCCGCTCGTGTCGATCGAGAGATTTATGGCGTGATGATGCCAGAGAATCTCTCGGGTATCACAGAAATTTAATCCGAGTTATTTTAATTCCAATAAAAACAAAAAATGATTACAATTATTTACATCTTTTAATGAATTACACGTAGTAATTTTAATAAACTTATTTATTACTTAATTTAATTTAATTTTATATAATTTAATTCCTAATTTTATTTTCTTAAATATTATTAACAATTTACAGTTGCGCCCATTGTCCTTCACTATTAAAGTAAAAGATATATTTTCAATGATTGAATAATAACTAGATTACTTCTTGTTTAGTATATTAGAAATTAGAGCATGGTTCTGTCAGAATTAAAATTTCTAGGAGAAATTATCTATTTCACGTCAATGTCGACCTAATAAGAAATGATTAGCTTAACGTAAATGAGGACAATGACTAGATTAATAGCGCACAATGTTTAGCACTAGAAATAATCGCTGACATGAGAGAAATGACTAGCACTTTCTGATACATCATTCCAATATACTTTCACCAAGATTGATGGATATATCGCTGGATATATTTAATGATGCATTTACCCGCGCTATTGCTTTTCAAAATTTTATTCATGTATTTATTCGTATATAATGTACCGAATTTAACGCCAAAAAAAATCTTAAATTTAATGCAATTAGAAAATGAATAATTATATGTTAGTTTTTAATTAACAAATACTTATATATATTTATTTACGTTATATATATTTACTTTAAATATTTATACGATTTCCGGATATAAAAATAAAAGAATAATCTCAATGAAAAAAATATAAAATCGATATACTTGAAAATCTAAGTTGCAAATTCTTACGAGATAGAGAGTGTTCGGGATTATTTACTATTTCCAGTCGTGTTACAATCTTACCTCGACTATTCCGCCATAAGGAACAAGAAAGACGATGGGCTCTGCCTATTTGAATTAAATTTTGTTTGCGTGCGCGATCGGCAAAAAGCTACGAACATCGGTGAAAAGCAACTCGGCGCCATAAAGTATCCACGTTGCACCCTGCGGTGGCAACGCAAGCTACGACAACTTAGATAATGGCGGTCGAAGGTGAAACCGAAGGGTGCCCTTCGAGAAGAGAACAAAATTGGGCCCACCAAGTGCGCTCGACTTTGTCGCAAACTTACGTTTGTACCCTCCGGATTCTCCCGACTAGATCACAGTGGCGGGATATCTCGAGTCGTATACAAATAAAAGTCCTAAAGAACGATGTTGTAGAAGTTAAAATTAAATGATTTTTCGCGCGATGACAGGAATTACACGCCGGTCTCGTCGTAAACGACTTGGATTATTGCATCGAACGACCAGATTTCCATAGAAAAACCTGCACCATGGTATCGAGCTCAGATGATATTCCTGGCTCGTAAAAATCCGCGATAGTATAATTTTGTTGAAATCGACATGTTTACAAAAGTCCTAATAAATTAAATATTACTGTTGTATCAATAAATTCTATCAAAACTGTCGTTCAAATTTTAAATCTGATTACTACAAGTTGAAAAATATGCAAACTTATCTCTGAATTATACAAATGTATCTCTGAATTTTGTAACTTCACGAAAATCAACAAACATAAATTCTAGAAATTAAATGAAATGCAACATTATCGGAGAGCAGCATAAATGCATTAAGATAAAATTTACAAATTCCATAGCTACTTTATAATTAAAAAAAAAAAAAAAAAAAAAAAAACATGTTTAGTAGGATTAATCGCGCTTTCAGTTTATTTATGTGTTTTGATAAATTCTTATCGATAACGCAATATATTGACTTCTTGTAATGATGAGGCTGCGAGATACGTCGGACGAGTACAATGATAAATAACGGATCTGTACAATAGCTAGGTAGTTTAATCGTGTTTCCTATCGCAAGTGAAAGGACACGCAAGGAAAAGCGAGACACGACGGACGTCGTGTTATTGGGAAATAATGGTATGCTGCAATTTTGCAGAAAGTTCCACCAGTTATTATATATGTGAGATCCCGAGACACTAATTTATGTCGTTTCATCAACCCGACAATAAATACGCCTAACAATAAGTGAATTTATGAAAGCGAGAAATAAATTGTGCGTCAAGAGACGCTATAAATGCTGTCATTCAATACTTATTATTTCGCTCAAGAATTTCCAATATTTTTATAAATATCTATTTTTTTAATTTTCATGTTATTGATAAAAATAAAGAATTATCTTAAAAAAAACATAACAAAAGATATAATTAAATTACAAATACATTTAGGCAAAATGAGACAAAATAAACTCTCTTCTCTTTTCTTCAATCCTACAAGTATATTTCTTTATCTATTCCATCATTTTTCATTAAAAAAGATATGCCGCGCCTCCGCTTTTTATATAAATTACGCAAATTTTATGCAAATGTTTAAACGACAAATGGAAAAGAGTAAAGAAGCGCGAACATTCTTAGCGGAATATTATTCTAGCCTAATCGCTGAAGTGAATTCGAAGATGTGCCGGGATAAGAGCCCGCATTCGTGGACTCAAGCGGAATATCTTACAATTAGTTTCTATAGTTTCCGGAGCACACGTTGACTTAAGCTAATTTAAAGATCACTAAAAATACCCGTCTTCATGCTATTTATAATACACCTGCAAAGAGCCGGATGGCAACCTGTTCCCGCCAATCAAGCTATTTCCCCCCTTTAACTTCTGCGATAAGACTCGATAGTTGATATCCCAGCAAGAAATGGAAATTTGTTGCTGCTCTCTATGTAGCATATCAATATGTTGATAACAGGAAATTTCTTTATCTTGATGAAATTATAATCAACGCTATCCTAAAGAAGAATAAAATATTTCTAATCAAAGATTAAATTTGTTAATTAATGAGTTTCGATTGAAACAGGTTTCCAAGAACAAAATTAATATGTTGAGGTACTTGTTTTACTTTTTTTTAAGTTGGCGAGAAATCATAATGATTGTGAATATATAATCTAGAGAAATCAGCTAAACTGTCTCTCTTCTTTTTTGTAAGCAATGTCTTGTATGCAACGGTCCTTCCTTCCGCAGAGGAAAAAGACACAATGTTCGCTGCAATTACTAACCGGCTTTTTCTTATGCTCCTCTAAGATTCTTACGACAGTCAAGAAATGGTTCTCTCCGAAGATATAGTTCCGAGAAGTCGGAACGCAAAAGATCGACTGCGAGTTTCATCCGCAGAAACCGGAATTTTCCAACTTCAGAAAGAAACGCAAAAAAGATCATTTACTCGCGACTGACGATAACTCTTTCTTTGATAGAACGGCGCAGTTTTTTTTTCAATGCTCTGCTTCCGTTGAAAGAAGAGAGTAAATTATTTTTAATCGAAAAATAAAAATATAACCAATATACAAGAGTAAAAAATATTAACTCTTTCTTTTTTATCTATTTTTTCGATTTTATTTTCAAAATTGAAAATTGTAAAAATTCACTTTTTTGTGAAATATTTTGATGTCGATGGAAAGGTAAGTATGAAAAAATAAATTTATCTCGTAAATTTATTAGATATTATTCTACAGGTAAAGATACTCACGTCGCAATTGATTATATATACACATGTGTTAAAAACGTACCAATTTGTAGTCGCGTTTGATACATATTAATGTACTCATATTCCCCCGCCTTCCCGTCGCCGGCACGCCGCATCTTAATTGCACGGCGCCGAGATCGTAGTTTTAATTGCGGAGATGCAAGTCGGATGGAGAAGATGATCGTCGTCGGCATCTGAAGGGACGATCGTCTACGCGTTTTAATGAGTAGCCGAAGCTATCGACCTAAGAGCGCGGTCTTAATTACCTACGAAAAATTACGATCGTTGGATTACAAAGCTCCCTATCTCCGTCGCGGCATCTCAATTCAAGGGTTTGCTCTCCTAACTCAAGGACTCAGCTTTATGAAACGTCAGATGGGTTATCGCGAGTCTCTAAACTTCCTCTTAAAGTCTAAGGAAAATAAAGTCAGTAATACAGTTTAAAACGCGAATGTTTAATTATAAGAGTCTCTTTAGATATCTTTAGAGTTGGTAAAATAATTTTAGAGACCTTTATTTTATTGAATTGGCCTACTCTATCGTTTTCATCTGTAACGGCATACCGCAGGACTCGTTGCGCTTGATTCGCACTACGTGGGTCGGGACCTGGTTTTGAGATCAGCTTTCTCTGATCTCAAAACCAGGTCTTCTTCTTCTTCTCGACTTTCGATGGAACCAGCCGAGGAAGGTTCGTGCTACTTCCCATGGATTAACGGCACACAGCATGAGTTTTGGTATAAGGCAAAGATTTGGATTCAGTACGAAACAAGAGCCGTTAGATTTATGCATTTAACGTACAAAATCGTATTGTAATCTGTGTCAGAGTCAGAAACGCTTGAGCATGACGACTTAACGAAAAAGAATTGCTAGGCTCATTTTTTTCTCCAATTCCTATTTCTTTAGCTTTATTTTACATTATACGATTTATTTATATTTGTAAAGTCATTATTAATTATTATTTAGATTACCTTAAATTATTATTATTTATATATTATAAATTAAATAAAACTTATATATATGTAAGAGAGACTTAAGAGAATTGGATAAAATTAATTTATATAATTAATTAAAAAGAATCCAAGTCATAAAAATATATAAAGCATGGATTATAAGTACTTTGCAATTTGTATCACGTTTTTAATTATTATAAATAATGATTGATCAGTCCCGATTATTTCTAAATACTTAATATTCGTTTCAAATATTTTTATAATCAAATATTCCATAAAAGAATTTTTTGTTTAAATTATACCACATAATTCCGAGCGCTATTGATTATTTAAATTGTCGACAAAAACATTTGTTGAATATCGGTCAAATTAATAGATATCGGACAAACATTTACAATTTAATACACACAGATATTTTTGTCACGCTTCGAAACACGTGTATTAAACCGATTTACATATCAAATCACGTTACTTAAGGGAAGTACAAAAAATGTTTTTCCTCGAATGTCGAACTTTGTAACGCGCTGATAGAATAATACGATATTGCACTCGCTCACCGAGATTGGATTGCATTATAGAGGTATACACGCCATAATACAAAATGGCTAAATGAAATACGAGATCATAATCTCACATCGAGTCGATCTTGAATCTGATCAGAGAAACCTTTCCGCATGAACTACTTTGAATGCAGAGCGTGCTTTCATTCGGATGTAAAGCGACGTACATCTCGATATGTTATGTCACGTCGTCGCAAGTGGGACACATGTATTTTTTTATTTTGACGCTTAGTCGAAACATGCGGCGCACGTGTATTGGTTAAATATGTAATGTAAATACTCATACAGAATATATGGGAGGTCGTCACAGAATCACGTCGTCCTTTCTTTACTTTTAAACTTGAATTTATTATTTGTTTAGAAAAAATTTTGACGAGAAAAATATATCTATTCGTTACAGAATTACTTCTAACAATCAGAAATATGCTTGAAAAAAAAATCTTATTGTTAGGTTACAATTCTAAAAAAATTCCCGATATTGCAATTCTTAAAATAAATATTTCTAATCACGTAGAAACAATTTTTTTCTCTCATTGTTAAAGCAAAAAGAGAGAAAGAAGAGATTAACAGTGAATTAATGCCGGACTTTTATTTCGATACTTGAATGTTTCGATTATAGTTTTTATATTTGAAATTTCTGAATGCGTCGTGACTATGTCAAAAATTTTCTTGCAAGTCGCGGTGTCGTTTATAGTGGCGCTCTGAAGGTCGTAGGTCACAAACGACATGGGATAACGAGAAGTAACAGGGAAAGAAAATAAAAGAATGACTGGCAGTACATAAAACGCGATGTTATCAGACTTGCACTTGAATAAAATGTAGCGCGACACGATCGAGAATTTCGAAATCGAGAGTCAAGTCGATGAGGTTAGATATAATATAGATATTTTTCTTATTTTAATTATTTCTTTTTTATTGAAAAAGAAAGAGAGATAATTCTGATTCTTTAGAAGATTAATTTATCGATCCAATGTCTAGATTGAGGAAAGGCAATATATCTTCCTATTTATACGGCTTATTTTCCTAGATGTGATAACTAGCAATTCATTAAAGAGTTTCGTTCTAACAAGTCAAACATGGTTACGTGTGTAAGAGGCCAATCGGTTATTCGACGATGACACAACAAAGATTAATTGATTGCCGCGATAAAGATGAGAGCTCTCGATGCGTTCTCAGCAATGCCCTTTCTCTATCTCATTTGCCTCTCTCTGTTTGATTACCCAGCCTTATCTCCGAAGATCCATGGTCCCGCAACGTCGGCATTATTACTGTACAAACGAATGATCATCTACAAGCACGCACAAGCTCGAATTACAATGTGATAGACATAACCCGTGACCCAAAAGTTAACGAGAAAACTTTGACGCCGAGGGAAAGAAGAGACATAAGTTATAGTGATGTAATCGTCTCATTGTATTCTATATAAGTTGGATTCAAATATCGAGTTTTCGAGATATGACACAGAGCTCAATGAAATGTTTCCTACACTTGACTGCATCCCTTAAAGATCATTATGTTACTTCAAATAATGTGGCGTTATAAAATTGATGAGCTGTTGGAATAAAAATTAGTTTCTCACATACAAAAATGGAAATGGCAAATTTAGTAGCATTTTTAATTGAAAATTAATTAAAATAAATATGTTAATAATATTTATTTTATATTAAAACATATTATTTTATTTCCTATATAATTATTTCTTAAGAATTATTTTTTAACTATATTTTCAAGAATATTCTTATTAATTTTACAGTTTTAATTACTACTTGATGGGAGAAGACGCGTACTTAAAAAACATGTTATATAAGTTATTATTATCTGTATAAATAATAATGATAATAAGATGAGACAAGATGAAATGAATGAGATTAGAAAGAATTAATATCTTGCGGAATAATCCTTTTCAATACTTTTCAATTATTTCCCACAGTCGAGTAATTAACGATCGTTACACAGTTTATAATTATGTAAATTACTAACGTCCTCAAAATACTAAGTGTCTGCATAGAACATGTAAATTGGTATCTACGACAATTTAAATTATGCCATTTTATCTCTCTATCTAGGAGTCTCGTTTTAATCTCCGGCGAAAGGGATCTATCGCAAATTTTTTTTCGCGCGCAACCGTGTCGCGCGATCCGTGTACAACCAAGTAATAGGATTCCATTTCTATTTTACCGCATCATTCGTATGTAATAGAGTAGTCGTCAGATAATGGTCTTAATGTATCAAATACTTGATACGCTGCATGTTTACAGTACGCCTACGTTACAAATGAAACAGAACTGCTGTATCAAGTAGCAGTCTTCAGCTTTTTCGCAATTCATGCGTGCACGACAAAACGTGAGATATCATAATATCTAAAGTAATATATTAATCCTTGTTTATTCGAACGTTCTAATTAGACGGTATTAGGACTGATTTCAACCGTGATATGTTGCGCGTCTCTACGAAGAAATCGTTTTGAAATATATACGTCATAAAACGTGAACAACTACTTTCAGATTAAGACAAGAAAAGATTAGCTTCTACTAGCTACTTAATTAAAGATATAAAAACGCATAAATATAAATTTAACATTAAAATAAATTTATGTGATATTTGAATCTTTTGTGATATTTATTTCTGATTTATGTGAAATTTATGTAATATTTTTATTTATGTGCATTGAATATTATATAATATAATTTGCAAGTATTTTTCCTTCTCTTTGAATTATTATGTACAAATATTTTTTAAAGAAAAAACAATTTAAAAATTCAATGTATGTATATTATATAATTATATATAAAATTTATTACATTTTATTCTGTGATATAAGAGAAATTTTGCTGTGAGTTAAAATTGAACCGGTGCGTCCACTGTGCGTGCTGCTTACATCGTTTACCGTCCGAGTGAGATTAATAGTACTGATAGAACGATAACTGTAAATTTTTCTATCACGAAACGCTACATTGACTGGCTTCATTGAGCTGCGAATGGCGCGTCTGATTGTAATCCCGCGCAGTAATTTTTGCGCGCGAACAATGCGACAGCACACACGTGGGTTACGGTGGACTGATGAAAGATGAGGCCCAGAAGAAGAAACGGTAATTTTGGGCTCCCCATGTCGTCCGCGCGCCGTTACATCGCCATTTCGCGTTCTGTCGAGCCGTGCTATAAATCAAAAGCAGGGCGCAGCCCTGAAATATACCTTCCGTCCATCCGTCTGCTTTATGTCCGCGCACGAAGATAAATCCAATTTAAGTTCTAATTATCGCGAACTACCCCAGTCTAAATAGCACATAATGAGGCTCAAGAGAAAGAAAGAGGGAGAAAGAAAGAAGTGTAATTTATATATACAAGTCGTGAAAAATTATAGACAATGACGTAGCTATAGATTTAAGTATATATTAATATTTTTTCTTTAAGTAATATGCATAAGTCCTGTTGTACATAAAATATTTTTTCTGTAAGAATAATATATCTTAAAATAAATAAAATTACAATTTTTTAAAGGTTTACGTAATAAGTTAATTTATAATACATAGCTGTTTAATAATTAAAATTTTGTATTTTTTATTTTGAAGAAAGATAAATCAAAATATTTACACAAATTCTATACGAATAAATCCAGAAATATTCAAGCAAAAAATCGTCTTTAAAAATTAAATTATTATAAATAAAAAAAACTTAAATTTTATTTTTTTTCAACAGTAAAGATTCAAATAATTTCACGTTATCACGCTTAAAAATCAGTAACTTTTTTTAAGTCGGTATCGTGACATGAAATTTCATATATGTGTCTGCGTTTTACGCTTAGATCACGCGTCGTGACCCGACTAAATGTATACAAAGCAGCGCAGGAAGTCGGCAGATGAGTTGTGCAACGCGAATGGAACGATAAAGCGATTTCCCACGAGACGGCTCTCGGCAAAAGAGAATTACAGAGGCTGTCCCGGGTCCCGGGGCATTCGTCGAACCTTCTTACGGAGAGGAGGAAGAACTACGTACATATACGTGTATATGGCAATGCGAGCGCGTAGACGATCAATCTCGAGAGCGTAGCGCAAGAAGCGGTGGAACCAGGCTGCGCTCTTCAAAGAGCTTGCTGGACTAGTCTAACGAGATGTTATCCTCCTCTCCTAGCATTTTCCACTGTCTTCCTCTTACGACTCTCTACGATCTGATCGCTGTTCTCCTCCCGACAACTAGAGAATCCTTCCTTCTCTTTCTTTTCTCCGCTCTACTCTTCCTTGTTCTTCCCTGCTTTACCTTTTTCAAGCCTTCCTTCCTTTGCGAGAGACCAGAAGCATGCTCCAGATCTGGCTCGATATCTCAGACTAGCGCGGACAAGAACACGCGCGAATAAAGAGGAAACCGATACTGGAAGCCGGAGCGCGTTTAATGAATGCAATCAAATGGGACGCCCACGAAACGATCTCCATGAATCCGATTCAACGATGGACAATGTCCGGTAGGCAGAGAGATCAGATCACATTGACGAGACCGTAGATTGTACATGGAGCGGCTCGATAAATCATCTTCAAGAATGAAAGCCGATATCGCGGTTGTTTGTGACGATGCACGAGTCTTCTCTTTCTTTCTCGACACAGCTGACGTTCGTAAGCGAATTCTCATCGGCTCTTCAAGTTATCGCGTTAAATATCGATATATATATATATATCGAATATTCGAATCGTTAAAAAAAAACATCTTTGTAATTTAAACCGGAGAAGAGAAAATTAAAATTTTTCGCCTCATTATGATTGATGGCATTATTGCAACGACTAAACGATAATTAATTATACTTTCATAACGATACTTCATTTGTGACACGTCAATGTTTCAAGGTGCGCCTATTTTTCCGCCTACTTTACGCGAGCCGCAATCGCCGACCGACAGACCGAAGAGGAAGGCAAGAAGAGGCCCTTTGTCTCCTCCGAGTCCGCGAGAGACGTTAAACCGCACACAACTCGTCCGTCTGAAGAACCGCTTAATAATTCTTGCTTTATGGCTGCCGAGCTGCATCCTAGATGCCCCCGCGCGCCCATATCCAGGTCGAATAAACTGGCTTTTTGCGTCGGGGGACAATTCCATCTCAAGCGCGGCCGCGCTCGTATAACATGCATCATGTCGTAGGGAAGTGTTGCAAGACACTAAAGGTAATTGTACGCGCGCGTGCAACACTCTCGCAAAGCGCAAAATCGCTCCTTTCGTGCACGATTCTACGCGGTCAGCGGACGCAATATACCGTCGAGCATAACTGCGGCTATAGTTACACGTGGTGGAAAGATTCAGCACGAAGAAACGCTTTGTACATCCCTCGGTGCGACCAGCGTGCGCTAACCTTTCCGTTCAAAGAGAGAAAGAAAGGGAAACAGAGGGAGACAGAACAATCGGCCGTTCACGCCGTTAAAATATCAACCGCGACATTATCGCGAAAGCCGGTCCACTACGCCACGTCGTTCGCGATTTGCACTCTCATTGCTCATACTGCTGCGAGCTTAACCTTTCTGAAGTCATACAACTCTTTTTTGCCATTTTAGATCATTGCAATTATCTTAAAATATTATAATATTAATATTAAATATAATTAATTCTCCTCTCGAAAAAATTTTAAAATTCATACATTTCAAAAAAATGTTTAGCAATTAAAATTAAGATTTGGAAAAAAATATAAATTATGCTAATTATACGTTTTGTATAATTAGTATAATTTATGTAATAAATATAATAAAATTATGTCAAATTTTTATTAGGTTTGTTCGTTGAAATTCTTAAGACGGATTTATAAATTATAAATTTTACATCAGAGTACAAATCAGATACCAAATTTTTTTAATTCAGACCTTCGCCTCCGGTTCATTCATGACCAGTACGTAATTTCACGCTCGATGTTCAGATTCCGTAAAACAGATATGAGGGAAAGATACTGAGTTGTTTTCGTATAAAATTATGTAACGCGACGGGACAAGAATCGATCGTCTCAATTCATTCATGTCCAGAAGAGAGAATTTACGCTTTCATCAATGAATATCCGCCGAATTTTCATTCAACGTAACGAAACATCCACGTGAAAAAAATATGTATGTAGATCATGCTACCTTTTATTTGCAGATTCTTTATATACTTTTTCTAAATTATTACTTTACAAAAAAAATATATTATGTATAAAATATCGTAAATCTAAGTATTTTTTATAAAATTCAAAATTTCATAATATAAGAATTTTAATATAAGAATTATATTAAAATACAAAAAAAAAGAATATTTAAATAAAAATTAAAAATTTAACTAAATATTATTAAAAAATATTGATAATAATACCTCTTGTCACCTTTTTGCAAGGCAAAGTAAACTTCAATTTTTAAAAGAGTTCGCAAAAAAGGGCAGAGAATTGAAATGTTTGTATGTATTTATGTATATTAACATGTCCACTTTGAAAGGAAACTGACAATGAGAGACTGGCTCGAGGAAGAAAATGAAACGGAGAAATGGTCCAGAAGGCCCTAAAGGAGTGGCAATGCGTGACGGCGCGCGTGGGTGGCTCGACGCACAATTACGTAAGAGTCTATTAAACGAAGAATCGTTAATGGCTATTTAATGGGGGTGGTGGCCTCGTGTCGTTGCACGCTGCACATGTGATCGACCGTGATCGGCTTCGACCACCTTGATGATTCTTATTCTGGAAACGACGCAAAGTTATGCGGAGCAAAATAATTTATGCAGTAAATAACGCATCAATGTTATGTTAAATATAGTGCCGATATCGATCGAAACCATTATTAAATTATTATTTCTCAATCTGTCATATTGTCTCATTAAATAATTGTATTTTTTTTTAAATTAAAAATATAATTTTTTTAAAAATAATTAAAAAATATTATTGAAAATTTATTTCACATTTATAAATATAACTATGGAATGAAATTCATACAATTTCTTTTTACTTTAGTAAAATCACTAGTTTATAAAAAAATTAATATCATACATGCTACGAGTATCAAAAAAATTATACAATTTGCAAATTTTGATAAATTATTTTAATTATCTTATTACATATAACGATGTAAAATGATTCTTATTATAAGAAATATTTTTAACAGCAACAGATACATGACATATAATAATCTTATAAGATAGCAATATATCTCACTTTCGTCCTAATTAAGGAATATATACGAATAATCAAACTTATCAAGCCTTCTATTTAAGACAACCTTTCGTCCCTTGACAACCAAAGCAACTACACGAATGTGCGTAAGACGTATATATGCATAGCGAAAAAAGGTATGATGGGATGCACGCACGAAGTAGCAAAGCGCACGTTATCTGAAACGAGCGGACATTATACAAGACCGTGAGAGAGCAGTGCGTAGCGATCAGTTTAGATGAGTCCGCGAGCTTTTTGCTCGTCTGGTTATGGATCCGGATTGATGGATGGTCCGCGTGGTCGTAATAGAGTCGGCATGCGAATCGGCTCGCACGCGATTTCCCCGATCGCGAAATAGCAACAAAAAAATTCAAGATCATTTTCTTCGTCTTATCAAATGTTTTCGACATGCGCAAATATCTTTTACTTTCTCTTCATTTCTAACAGCGAATTAATATATTCGTATTAATCTTTAAAAATTTTTAAATGAGGAAGAAAGAAGGAATGAGTTTTTATTATTATCTCTTAATTTTAACAGTAAAAATTTTCAGTTTTTAAAGAGCAATAACTTTGAAAAATATTTCGCGTATTCGTCGGCTTGCAGTGAAAGTGTAATAAAAAAAGTGCTTTCGCTGAAAGCTGGTTTCGATTTCAAGTTTGAGTTCGCACTCGCAATCCGGAAAATTTTTTCCGACAAACTTTTTAACGCTACTCAGAAACCTGTTTAAGATTATCGCGATTATGAGAACGCATAATATCTAATGATATATAGGGAAATAACTATTTAATATTCAGATTTTAGAAAAACATGTTTAAACATGATTAATTTTTTGTTAGACAATTTACAACCTTTTTTATTTTTATTTTTGTATATTGTTTACTCTTGTATATTATAATATAATTTTAACGAGATAACGTCAAATATTTCATCGAAATCGTAAAGTGAAGAATATGAGAATACTTTGATGTAAAAATATGATAAATTAATAAATGAATAAATTTTATCTCATCTGACATAACTAACAATAAGATTAATACGTAAAATATTTTTACGAAGTAAAATAAAGTGAAATAAAGAATTTGTAATATATTAAAAATAATACAAAAAGTGATGCATTTATATATAAATTAATAAAAACTGTTAATAATCAAATCACATTAAAAAATTCAAAACAAAATTCCGGTGCATCGTATTTTTTGGTTATAGCTTTCTATTTCTTAATAAAGGAAGTATATGCACCAATATGCAGTCGTCAACTTAAATTTAACGATAAATATTAGAAAGTAGACAACCGACGTTTCATATAATTTCGAGTACACGATTTGTAACATCATCAGGGAATATATCTGGCAGACCATATAATGAGAAAAAAATATATACGCTAATAATCGTCCATCCGCAATTTATTTTGTCTGACAGTTTCATCAGTATTCCGTCAAGTTAGACGTAGAAAGAACGATAATTTCTCGCTCGTGGCCGCGTCACAGAGAACCGCGATCTCGAATAATATTTCCTGCCGCATCCATGATGCGTTTCGGACTTTCCCTTTCGCCTGATTCTACGGGACTACGATCGGAAGAGAATCAGGAAATTCTTCAGCCTATCTGGTATAGGAAAAAATTTGCGAAAAGGCTTTCACCCGGGAAATAAAACCGCGAAATAAGCGGATTCCTGATTATTTCCCGATAAAATTGACGTAATCATCGGTACCAATACAACCATCTCGCTCAATAAGAAATAAGAAAAATGCAGAAAAGAATCTCATTGAGAAGACTTTAATATTATATGAGAAGGAGATCGCAGAAAAATTTATTTTTACATATTGAATGATTGATATTTAAAATATAAAACATCCATATAAAAAATATAGATTTCAAAGAGAAGAAAAAAATAACTGTCTCCACGAGAAACATAATTATTTCTAATTTGAATAATATATCTGCAATTGTTATTTCCTAATCTTGAGATTATAACTACAAATCAATTCATATTAATATATAAGAAATCAGTGTCTCTTTATTTATAACTACAATAATTTCGCATTTTCAACTGTTTAAAATCTGTTCCTCTACAGATAAAAAGGCATTTTATTTATTTATTTTTTTTAAAGATAGTTAAAAATTTACGCACACAGCTGGTTGATAAAGCTAGGGCGATACGTCGAGATAATCTCGGGCAAAATAACACGTTACAAGCCCGACGAGAGCCCTAAACCAACCGCATTACAGGTCTACTATCGCGCGAATCCACGCGGCCAGGATTTTACACGGTGAATCCCTCTCCGTCCGGAGCTATTTCTCGCCGTTGTCCAACGGCGTAATGACGGATAATGACATAGGCCGCGAAACAAGATACACATGCACACATATAGAGAGAAGAAGAGAGAGCGAGAGAGCGAGAGAAGCGGCTAACTCCTATAATATAAAATAGCGGGAGCGCCGCGTTCGTTCACCGCGCGCTCGTTCGCTTCACCTGCTGCATCAAGTTGTATATTTGTTACACATATGCGAAACACATTGCGTCGAGTCTCTATGAGCTCTTAGAGCAATACTCTCGTTATTTAGCCGATCATATAGCTGTTGTACGCGTGCTATCATACGCCCAAATATATAATATAATTCGAAAAAATTTTATCAAAATTGTTGATATT
This sequence comes from Anoplolepis gracilipes, assembly GCF_047496725.1. Classification (NCBI taxonomy): domain Eukaryota; kingdom Metazoa; phylum Arthropoda; class Insecta; order Hymenoptera; family Formicidae; genus Anoplolepis; species Anoplolepis gracilipes. The sequence continues at coordinate 2,026,318 of NC_132985.1, forward strand.
TATATAAAATTGTTAATAGATATTTTTCTCTGTATATGTATATACTACAGGCTATGTATAAATAATTTACGAAATATGTTTAGTTTTATCAAACTTTAGTAAGAAATTTTGATTAGGAATAAAAGAAATTGTACAGTAGTGTACTTTAAATACAGTTAATTGTGTATATAAAAATAATTACTTATCATCTGTGGACTAAAATTTAGAGAAGTATCAGATATTATATTAATTCACTCTAAAATATATACAATATTTTCCTCCACATGAAACAATAGACATAAAACGTATTAGCGGACTACAAATAATTAATATCTTGTGTAATTATTTATAATTAATATTGTCACAAAGTGTAACCGTTAGATAGGCAAGTAAAATTAATGTAAACAATGATATAATCTCTATTAACACGACTGATATGAATTTCATAATACTGCGACTTGTTACTAGTCTCACAAGTTTTGCGAATCTTCATCAGAATCCTAGCGAAGACCTCTGTTTTTAAAGAGCTGACTTAGAAATGTGGAAAGAAAAAGAAAAAGAAAGAAAGAGTGCGCTATTTCCACCTCTCTTTTTCTCCCTCTCCAATCTGTAATATCTAACGTGCTGCGAGTTACATTCACTTGCATGGCCGATTGCCAACCGATAATTATCCCACTATACTCTATGCATTCTTTTTTAATTAGTGCGTACACGCTCGTCCTTATTACATTCGTCATGCAGAAGCCTCACTCACGATTCTAATGAAAATAATTGAAGGGTTAGCTCTATCATTCTTTAGTATAAGTATTTCTCTCTCTTTCTCTCTCTCTCTCTTGATTTTCTTTATAAATTATTCGAAAATTAAATAAATTGTAATATTATTTAAAAATATTAAGAAAAAAAATATATATTTTTATAATTATTATTAAAAATAATATAATCGCTCTTTATTATTAATTTTAAGAGAAATGGAAGATATAAACAAGCATGCACAAAGACTCACTAAAAGCTTTGATTAAAAACCGGTTAAAATGTACACACCCTTTTTTTGCCGTTTTTGAAAACCTGTTTTATGACTAAATGATTTCTTTTAAAAGAGTTAAAATTAATCTAATTGAGATTCCAAGAGTAGTCAATAAATGTATGATTTATCCAAAGTTACAACAAAATTTCGCTACTCGTTAACAAACAAAGCAATGTCGAAGAATTTTCGCATCTCGAAGCGTTAATTAGTCTCCCAGAAACAAGTTCGTTCTTTAAAAAAAATGCAAAAATACCCCCTTCTTTTTCTAGAACGTAAGCAAATCCAGTTCCGTTCGAGAGTTCGATGTCTCGGCGAACACGCGATTTGCACGTGCTTTCCCTCCCCGCCGATATCCTATTATTACGCCTTTAGCACCGAATGCGGGAATGCATTTTTTTTTTTTCATTGCTACCGGTTACGTGCCATTGTGCTACCGATGGAATGCCGCCGACACTTTTGACGGTGTGCAAAGTAACGAGAATTATTTAAGGGCCGATTGAAATAACACGTCCAAAGAAAACGCACGTTCCAGGTAGCAACAACCGCGAACAAATAGGAGAGTTGCAAGACGGTGTAATTATTGCGGAGAGAGATGACGCGTTACATCGCGTTAATAAACGGCGCGACGTCGAAATCCTGCGATTACGTCGAGAGAGAAGACGGCCTTATTCGTATGATCGAAACAATCGTTTCCGCAGTCGGCGATAATCATCTAAAAGATTAGCGCTTGCAATTTAGACTCCTTTTAAAAATTTACACGAATTTCAACCCTACTAATTTCGTTCGCTTAAAATAAAACAGAGCT